>NC_073267.2:53528189-53837758 GCF_029289425.2 Pan paniscus | reverse complement strand
TTATGAAGAAATCCCGATTCCAACGAAGGCCCCAAGGAGGTCCAAATATCCACTTGCAGACAATACAAACAGAGTGTTTACCAACTGCTCTATGAAAAGAAAGTTTGAACTCCGTGAGTTGCACGCACACATCACAAAGCAGTTTCTGAGAATGATGCTGTCTAGTTTTTATAAGAAGATATTTCCCTTTCTACCGTTGACCTTAAATCGCTTGAAATCTCCACTTGCAAATCCCACAAAATGAGGGATTCAAATCTGCTCTCTGTAAAGGAAGGTTCAACTCTGTGAGTAGAATACACACAGCACAAAGAAGTTACTGAGAATTCTTCTGTCTAGCACTATATCAAGAAATCCCGTTTCCAACGAAGGCCTCAGAGAGTTCCAAATATCCAGTTGAAGACATTACAATCAGAGTGTTTGCAAACTGTTGCATGCAAAGAATGTTTAAGATCTGTGAGTGGAACGCACACATCACAAAGCAGTTTCTGAAACTGATTCTGTCTAGTTTTCATACGAAGATATTTCCTTTTCTACCGTTGGTCTCAAAGCGCTTGAAATCTCCACTTCCAAATTCCACAAATGAGTGTTTCAAATCTGCTCTGTCTAAATGAAGGTTCTACTCTGCGAGTTGAATACACACAACACAATAAACTTACTGAGAATTCTTCTATCTAGCATTATATGAAGAATTCCCGTTTCCAACGAAGGCCTCAAGGAGCTCCAAATATCCACTTGCAGATTATACAAACAGCGTGTTTCCCAACTGCTCTATGAAAAGAAAGGTTAAACTCTGTGAGTTGAACGCACACATCACAAAGCAGCTTCTGAGAATGATTCTGTCTAGTTTTTATAAGAAGATATTTCCTTTTCTACCGTTGACCTTAAAGCATTTGAAATCTCCACTTGCAAATTCCACAAAAAGAGGGTTTCAAATGTGCTCTCTCTAAAGGAAGGTTCAACTCTGTGAGTTGAATACACACAGCACAAAGAAGTTACTGAGAATTTTTCTGTCTAGCACTATATCAAGAAATCCCGTTTCCAACGAAGGCCTCGGAGAGGTCCAAATATCCAGTTGCAGACGTTACAAACTGAGTGCTTCCAAACTACTGTATGAAAAGAAAGGGTAAACTCTGTGAGTTAAACACACACATCACAAAGCAGTCTCTGAAACTGATTCTGTCTAGTTTTTATGCGAAGATATTTCCTTTTCCACAATTGACCTCAAAGCGCTTGAAATCTCCACTTTCAAATTCCACAAAAAGAGTGTTTCAAATCTGCTCTGTCGAAATGAAGGTTCAACTCTGTGAATTGAATACACACAACACAAGGAACTTACTGAGAATTCTTCTGTCTAGCATTATATGAAGAAATCCCCTTTCCAACGAAGGCCTCAAGGAGGTCCAAATATCCACTTGCAGACAATACAAACAGAGTGTTTCCCAACTGCTCTATGAAAAGAAAAGTTAAACTCTGTGAGTTGAATGCACACATCACAAAGCAGTTTCTGAGAATGATTCTGTCTAGTTTTTATACAAAGATATTTCCTTTTCTTCCATTGTCCTTAAATCGCTTGAAATCTCCACTTGCAAATTGCACAAAAAGAGGGTTTCAAATCTGCTCTCTCTAAAGGAAGGTTCAACTCTGTGAGTATAATACACACACAACAAAGAAGTTACAGAGAATTCTTCTGTCTAGCACTATATCAAGAAATCCCGTTTCCAACGAAGGCCTCAGAGAGGTCCAAATATCCAGTTGCAGACTTTACAATCAGAGTGTTTCCAAACAGCTGTATGCAAAGAAAGATTAAGATCTGTGAGTTGAACTCACACATCACAAAGCAGTTTCTGAAACTGATTCTGTCTAGTTTTTATACGAAGATATTTCCTTTTCTACCGTTGGCCTCAATTCGCTTGAAATCTCCACTTGCAAATACCACAAAAAGAGTGTTACAAATCTGCTCTGTCTAAATGAAGGTTCTACTCTGTGAGTTGAATACACACAACACAATAAACTTGCTGATAATTCTTCTGTCTACCATTATATGAAGAATTCCCGTTTCCAACGAAGGCCTCAGAGAGTTCCAAATATCCAGTTGCAGACTTTACAATCAGAGTGTTTCCAAACTGCTGTATTCAAAGAAAGGTTAAGATCTGCGAGTTCAACGCACACATCACAAAGCAGTTTCTGAAACGGATTCTGTCTAGTTTTTATACGAAGATATTTCATTTTCTACCATTGGTCTCAAAGCGCTTGAAACCTCCACATGCAAATTTCACAAAATGAGTGTTTCAAATCTGCTCTGTCTAAATGAAGGTTCAACTCTGTGAGTTGAATACACACAACACAAGGGAGTTTCTGAGATTTCTTCTGTCTTGCATTACATGAAGAAATCCCGTTTCCAACGAAGGCCTCAAGGAGGTCCAAATATCCACTTGCAGACTATACAAACAGAGGGTTTACCAACTGCTCTATGAAAAGAAAGGTTAAACTCTGTGAGTTGAACGCACACATCACAAAGCAGTTTCTGAGAATTATTCTGTCTAGTTTTTATAAGAACATATTTCCTTTTCTACCATTGACCATAAATCGCTTGAAATCTCCACTTGCAAATTCCACAAAAAGAGGGTTTCAAATCTGCTCTCTCTAAAGGAAGGCTCAACTCTGTCAGTTGAATACACACAGCACAAGGAAGTTACTGAGAATTTTTCTATCTTGCACTATATCAAGATATCCCGTTTCCAACGAAGGCCTCAGAGAGTTCCAAATATCTACTTGCAGACGTTACAAACAGAGTGCTTCCAAACTGCTGTGTGCGAAGAAAGGTTAAACTCTGTGAGTTAAACGGACACATCACAAAGCAGTCTCTGAAACCGATTCTGTCTAGTTTTTATACGAAGATATTTCCTTTTCTACCATTGGTCTCAAAGCACTTGAAATCTCCACTTGCAAATTCCACAATAAGAGTGTTTCAAATCTGCTCTGTCTAAATGAAGGTTCTACTCTGTGAGTTGAGTACACACAACACAAGAAACTTACTGAGAATTCTTCTGTCAAGCATTATATGAAGAATTCCCGTTTCCAAACAAGTCCTCAAGGAGGTACAAATATCCACTTGCAGACTATACAAACAGAGTGTTTCCCAACTGCTCTATGGAAAGAAAGGTTAAACTCTGTGAGTTGACCGCACACATCACAAAGCAGTTTCTGAGAATGATTCTGTCTAATTTTTATACGAAGGTATTTCCTTTTCTACCATGGGCCTCAAAGCGCTTGAAATCTCCACTTGCAAATTCCACAAAAAGAGTGTTTCAAACCTGCTCTGTCTAAACGAAGTTTCAACTCTGTGAGTTGAATACACACAACACAAGAAACTTACTGAGAATTCTTCTGTCTAGCATTTTATGAAGAAATCCCGATTCCAACGAAGGCCCCAAGGAGGTCCAAATATCCACTTGCAGACAATACAAACAGAGTGTTTACCAACTGCTCTATGAAAAGAAAGTTTGAACTCCGTGAGTTGCACGCACACATCACAAAGCAGTTTCTGAGAATGATGCTGTCTAGTTTTTATAAGAAGATATTTCCCTTTCTACCGTTGACCTTAAATCGCTTGAAATCTCCACTTGCAAATCCCACAAAATGAGGGATTCAAATCTGCTCTCTGTAAAGGAAGGTTCAACTCTGTGAGTAGAATACACACAGCACAAAGAAGTTACTGAGAATTCTTCTGTCTAGCACTATATCAAGAAATCCCGTTTCCAACGAAGGCCTCAGAGAGTTCCAAATATCCAGTTGAAGACATTACAATCAGAGTGTTTGCAAACTGTTGCATGCAAAGAATGTTTAAGATCTGTGAGTGGAACGCACACATCACAAAGCAGTTTCTGAAACTGATTCTGTCTAGTTTTCATACGAAGATATTTCCTTTTCTACCGTTGGTCTCAAAGCGCTTGAAATCTCCACTTCCAAATTCCACAAATGAGTGTTTCAAATCTGCTCTGTCTAAATGAAGGTTCTACTCTGCGAGTTGAATACACACAACACAATAAACTTACTGAGAATTCTTCTATCTAGCATTATATGAAGAATTCCCGTTTCCAACGAAGGCCTCAAGGAGCTCCAAATATCCACTTGCAGATTATACAAACAGCGTGTTTCCCAACTGCTCTATGAAAAGAAAGGTTAAACTCTGTGAGTTGAACGCACACATCACAAAGCAGCTTCTGAGAATGATTCTGTCTAGTTTTTATAAGAAGATATTTCCTTTTCTACCGTTGACCTTAAAGCATTTGAAATCTCCACTTGCAAATTCCACAAAAAGAGGGTTTCAAATGTGCTCTCTCTAAAGGAAGGTTCAACTCTGTGAGTTGAATACACACAGCACAAAGAAGTTACTGAGAATTTTTCTGTCTAGCACTATATCAAGAAATCCCGTTTCCAACGAAGGCCTCGGAGAGGTCCAAATATCCAGTTGCAGACGTTACAAACTGAGTGCTTCCAAACTACTGTATGAAAAGAAAGGGTAAACTCTGTGAGTTAAACACACACATCACAAAGCAGTCTCTGAAACTGATTCTGTCTAGTTTTTATGCGAAGATATTTCCTTTTCCACAATTGACCTCAAAGCGCTTGAAATCTCCACTTTCAAATTCCACAAAAAGAGTGTTTCAAATCTGCTCTGTCGAAATGAAGGTTCAACTCTGTGAATTGAATACACACAACACAAGGAACTTACTGAGAATTCTTCTGTCTAGCATTATATGAAGAAATCCCCTTTCCAACGAAGGCCTCAAGGAGGTCCAAATATCCACTTGCAGACAATACAAACAGAGTGTTTCCCAACTGCTCTATGAAAAGAAAAGTTAAACTCTGTGAGTTGAATGCACACATCACAAAGCAGTTTCTGAGAATGATTCTGTCTAGTTTTTATACAAAGATATTTCCTTTTCTTCCATTGTCCTTAAATCGCTTGAAATCTCCACTTGCAAATTGCACAAAAAGAGGGTTTCAAATCTGCTCTCTCTAAAGGAAGGTTCAACTCTGTGAGTATAATACACACACAACAAAGAAGTTACAGAGAATTCTTCTGTCTAGCACTATATCAAGAAATCCCGTTTCCAACGAAGGCCTCAGAGAGGTCCAAATATCCAGTTGCAGACTTTACAATCAGAGTGTTTCCAAACAGCTGTATGCAAAGAAAGATTAAGATCTGTGAGTTGAACTCACACATCACAAAGCAGTTTCTGAAACAGATTCTGTCTAGTTTTTATACGAAGATATTTCCTTTTCTACCGTTGGCCTCAATTCGCTTGAAATCTCCACTTGCAAATTCCACAAAAAGAGTGTTACAAATCTGCTCTGCCTAAATGAAGGTTCTACTCTGTGAGTTGAATACACACAACACAATAAACTTGCTGAGAATTCTTCTGTCTACCATTATATGAAGAATTCCCGTTTCCAACGAAGGCCTCAGAGAGTTCCAAATATCCAGTTGCAGACTTTACAATCAGAGTGTTTCCAAACTGCTGTATTCAAAGAAAGGTTAAGATCTGCGAGTTCAACGCACACATCACAAAGCAGTTTCTGAAACGGATTCTGTCTAGTTTTTATACGAAGATATTTCATTTTCTACCATTGGTCTCAAAGCGCTTGAAACCTCCACATGCAAATTTCACAAAATGAGTGTTTCAAATCTGCTCTGTCTAAATGAAGGTTCAACTCTGTGAGTTGAATACACACAACACAAGGGAGTTTCTGAGATTTCTTCTGTCTTGCATTACATGAAGAAATCCCGTTTCCAACGAAGGCCTCAAGGAGGTCCAAATATCCACTTGCAGACTATACAAACAGAGGGTTTACCAACTGCTCTATGAAAAGAAAGGTTAAACTCTGTGAGTTGAACGCACACATCACAAAGCAGTTTCTGAGAATTATTCTGTCTAGTTTTTATAAGAACATATTTCCTTTTCTACCATTGACCATAAATCGCTTGAAATCTCCACTTGCAAATTCCACAAAAAGAGGGTTTCAATTCTGCTCTCTCTAAAGGAAGGCTCAACTCTGTCAGTTGAATACACACAGCACAAGGAAGTTACTGAGAATTTTTCTATCTTGCACTATATCAAGATATCCCGTTTCCAACGAAGGCCTCAGAGAGTTCCAAATATCTACTTGCAGACGTTACAAACAGAGTGCTTCCAAACTGCTGTGTGCGAAGAAAGGTTAAACTCTGTGAGTTAAACGGACACATCACAAAGCAGTCTCTGAAACAGATTCTGTCTAGTTTTTATACGAAGATATTTCCTTTTATACCATTGGTCTCAAAGCACTTGAAATCTCCACTTGCAAATTCCACAATAAGAGTGTTTCAAATCTGCTCTGTCTAAATGAAGGTTCTACTCTGTGAGTTGAGTACACACAACACAAGAAACTTAATGAGAATTCTTCTGTCAAGCATTATATGAAGAATTCCCGTTTCCAAACAAGTCCTCAAGGAGGTACAAATATCCACTTGCAGACTATACAAACAGAGTGTTTCCCAACTGCTCTATGGAAAGAAAGGTTAAACTGTGTGAGTTGGCCGCACACATCACAAAGCAGTTTCTGAGAATGATTCTGTCTAATTTTTATACGAAGGTATTTCCTTTTCTACCATGGGCCTCAAAGCGCTTGAAATCTCCACTTGCAAATTCCACAAAAAGAGTGTTTCAAACCTGCTCTGTCTAAACGAAGTTTCAACTCTGTGAGTTGAATACACACAACACAGGAAACTTACTGAGAATGCTTCTGTCTAGCATTTTATGAAGAAATCCCGATTCCAACGAAGGCCCCAAGGAGGTCCAAATATCCACTTGCAGACTATACAAACAGAGTGTTTACCAACTGCTCTATGAAAAGAAAGTTTGAACTCCGTGAGTTGCACGCACACATCACAAAGCAGTTTCTGAGAATGATTCTGTCTAGTTTTTATAAGAACATATTTCCTTTTCTACCATTGACCATAAATCGCTTGAAATCTCCACTTGCAAATTCCACAAAAAGAGGGTTTCAAATCTGCTCTCTCTAAAGGAAGGCTCAACTCTGTCAGTTGAATACACACAGCACAAGGAAGTTACTGAGAATTTTTCTATCTTGCACTATATCAAGATATCCCGTTTCCAACGAAGGCCTCAGAGAGTTCCAAATATCTACTTGCAGACGTTACAAACAGAGTGCTTCCAAACTGCTGTGTGCGAAGAAAGGTTAAACTCTGTGAGTTAAACGGACACATCACAAAGCAGTCTCTGAAACCGATTCTGTCTAGTTTTTATACGAAGATATTTCCTTTTCTACCATTGGTCTCAAAGCACTTGAAATCTCCACTTGCAAATTCCACAATAAGAGTGTTTCAAATCTGCTCTGTCTAAATGAAGGTTCTACTCTGTGAGTTGAGTACACACAACACAAGAAACTTACTGAGAATTCTTCTGTCAAGCATTATATGAAGAATTCCCGTTTCCAAACAAGTCCTCAAGGAGGTACAAATATCCACTTGCAGACTATACAAACAGAGTGTTTCCCAACTGCTCTATGGAAAGAAAGGTTAAACTCTGTGAGTTGACCGCACACATCACAAAGCAGTTTCTGAGAATGATTCTGTCTAATTTTTATACGAAGGTATTTCCTTTTCTACCATGGGCCTCAAAGCGCTTGAAATCTCCACTTGCAAATTCCACAAAAAGAGTGTTTCAAACCTGCTCTGTCTAAACGAAGTTTCAACTCTGTGAGTTGAATACACACAACACAAGAAACTTACTGAGAATTCTTCTGTCTAGCATTTTATGAAGAAATCCCGATTCCAACGAAGGCCCCAAGGAGGTCCAAATATCCACTTGCAGACAATACAAACAGAGTGTTTACCAACTGCTCTATGAAAAGAAAGTTTGAACTCCGTGAGTTGCACGCACACATCACAAAGCAGTTTCTGAGAATGATGCTGTCTAGTTTTTATAAGAAGATATTTCCCTTTCTACCGTTGACCTTAAATCGCTTGAAATCTCCACTTGCAAATCCCACAAAATGAGGGATTCAAATCTGCTCTCTGTAAAGGAAGGTTCAACTCTGTGAGTAGAATACACACAGCACAAAGAAGTTACTGAGAATTCTTCTGTCTAGCACTATATCAAGAAATCCCGTTTCCAACGAAGGCCTCAGAGAGTTCCAAATATCCAGTTGAAGACATTACAATCAGAGTGTTTGCAAACTGTTGCATGCAAAGAATGTTTAAGATCTGTGAGTGGAACGCACACATCACAAAGCAGTTTCTGAAACTGATTCTGTCTAGTTTTCATACGAAGATATTTCCTTTTCTACCGTTGGTCTCAAAGCGCTTGAAATCTCCACTTCCAAATTCCACAAATGAGTGTTTCAAATCTGCTCTGTCTAAATGAAGGTTCTACTCTGCGAGTTGAATACACACAACACAATAAACTTACTGAGAATTCTTCTATCTAGCATTATATGAAGAATTCCCGTTTCCAACGAAGGCCTCAAGGAGCTCCAAATATCCACTTGCAGATTATACAAACAGCGTGTTTCCCAACTGCTCTATGAAAAGAAAGGTTAAACTCTGTGAGTTGAACGCACACATCACAAAGCAGCTTCTGAGAATGATTCTGTCTAGTTTTTATAAGAAGATATTTCCTTTTCTACCGTTGACCTTAAAGCATTTGAAATCTCCACTTGCAAATTCCACAAAAAGAGGGTTTCAAATGTGCTCTCTCTAAAGGAAGGTTCAACTCTGTGAGTTGAATACACACAGCACAAAGAAGTTACTGAGAATTTTTCTGTCTAGCACTATATCAAGAAATCCCGTTTCCAACGAAGGCCTCGGAGAGGTCCAAATATCCAGTTGCAGACGTTACAAACTGAGTGCTTCCAAACTACTGTATGAAAAGAAAGGGTAAACTCTGTGAGTTAAACACACACATCACAAAGCAGTCTCTGAAACTGATTCTGTCTAGTTTTTATGCGAAGATATTTCCTTTTCCACAATTGACCTCAAAGCGCTTGAAATCTCCACTTTCAAATTCCACAAAAAGAGTGTTTCAAATCTGCTCTGTCGAAATGAAGGTTCAACTCTGTGAATTGAATACACACAACACAAGGAACTTACTGAGAATTCTTCTGTCTAGCATTATATGAAGAAATCCCCTTTCCAACGAAGGCCTCAAGGAGGTCCAAATATCCACTTGCAGACAATACAAACAGAGTGTTTCCCAACTGCTCTATGAAAAGAAAAGTTAAACTCTGTGAGTTGAATGCACACATCACAAAGCAGTTTCTGAGAATGATTCTGTCTAGTTTTTATACAAAGATATTTCCTTTTCTTCCATTGTCCTTAAATCGCTTGAAATCTCCACTTGCAAATTGCACAAAAAGAGGGTTTCAAATCTGCTCTCTCTAAAGGAAGGTTCAACTCTGTGAGTATAATACACACACAACAAAGAAGTTACAGAGAATTCTTCTGTCTAGCACTATATCAAGAAATCCCGTTTCCAACGAAGGCCTCAGAGAGGTCCAAATATCCAGTTGCAGACTTTACAATCAGAGTGTTTCCAAACAGCTGTATGCAAAGAAAGATTAAGATCTGTGAGTTGAACTCACACATCACAAAGCAGTTTCTGAAACAGATTCTGTCTAGTTTTTATACGAAGATATTTCCTTTTCTACCGTTGGCCTCAATTCGCTTGAAATCTCCACTTGCAAATTCCACAAAAAGAGTGTTACAAATCTGCTCTGCCTAAATGAAGGTTCTACTCTGTGAGTTGAATACACACAACACAATAAACTTGCTGAGAATTCTTCTGTCTACCATTATATGAAGAATTCCCGTTTCCAACGAAGGCCTCAGAGAGTTCCAAATATCCAGTTGCAGACTTTACAATCAGAGTGTTTCCAAACTGCTGTATTCAAAGAAAGGTTAAGATCTGCGAGTTCAACGCACACATCACAAAGCAGTTTCTGAAACGGATTCTGTCTAGTTTTTATACGAAGATATTTCATTTTCTACCATTGGTCTCAAAGCGCTTGAAACCTCCACATGCAAATTTCACAAAATGAGTGTTTCAAATCTGCTCTGTCTAAATGAAGGTTCAACTCTGTGAGTTGAATACACACAACACAAGGGAGTTTCTGAGATTTCTTCTGTCTTGCATTACATGAAGAAATCCCGTTTCCAACGAAGGCCTCAAGGAGGTCCAAATATCCACTTGCAGACTATACAAACAGAGGGTTTACCAACTGCTCTATGAAAAGAAAGGTTAAACTCTGTGAGTTGAACGCACACATCACAAAGCAGTTTCTGAGAATTATTCTGTCTAGTTTTTATAAGAACATATTTCCTTTTCTACCATTGACCATAAATCGCTTGAAATCTCCACTTGCAAATTCCACAAAAAGAGGGTTTCAATTCTGCTCTCTCTAAAGGAAGGCTCAACTCTGTCAGTTGAATACACACAGCACAAGGAAGTTACTGAGAATTTTTCTATCTTGCACTATATCAAGATATCCCGTTTCCAACGAAGGCCTCAGAGAGTTCCAAATATCTACTTGCAGACGTTACAAACAGAGTGCTTCCAAACTGCTGTGTGCGAAGAAAGGTTAAACTCTGTGAGTTAAACGGACACATCACAAAGCAGTCTCTGAAACAGATTCTGTCTAGTTTTTATACGAAGATATTTCCTTTTATACCATTGGTCTCAAAGCACTTGAAATCTCCACTTGCAAATTCCACAATAAGAGTGTTTCAAATCTGCTCTGTCTAAATGAAGGTTCTACTCTGTGAGTTGAGTACACACAACACAAGAAACTTAATGAGAATTCTTCTGTCAAGCATTATATGAAGAATTCCCGTTTCCAAACAAGTCCTCAAGGAGGTACAAATATCCACTTGCAGACTATACAAACAGAGTGTTTCCCAACTGCTCTATGGAAAGAAAGGTTAAACTGTGTGAGTTGGCCGCACACATCACAAAGCAGTTTCTGAGAATGATTCTGTCTAATTTTTATACGAAGGTATTTCCTTTTCTACCATGGGCCTCAAAGCGCTTGAAATCTCCACTTGCAAATTCCACAAAAAGAGTGTTTCAAACCTGCTCTGTCTAAACGAAGTTTCAACTCTGTGAGTTGAATACACACAACACAGGAAACTTACTGAGAATGCTTCTGTCTAGCATTTTATGAAGAAATCCCGATTCCAACGAAGGCCCCAAGGAGGTCCAAATATCCACTTGCAGACTATACAAACAGAGTGTTTACCAACTGCTCTATGAAAAGAAAGTTTGAACTCCGTGAGTTGCACGCACACATCACAAAGCAGTTTCTGAGAATGATTCTGTCTAGTTTTTATAAGAACATATTTCCTTTTCTACCATTGACCATAAATCGCTTGAAATCTCCACTTGCAAATTCCACAAAAAGAGGGTTTCAAATCTGCTCTCTCTAAAGGAAGGCTCAACTCTGTCAGTTGAATACACACAGCACAAGGAAGTTACTGAGAATTTTTCTATCTTGCACTATATCAAGATATCCCGTTTCCAACGAAGGCCTCAGAGAGTTCCAAATATCTACTTGCAGACGTTACAAACAGAGTGCTTCCAAACTGCTGTGTGCGAAGAAAGGTTAAACTCTGTGAGTTAAACGGACACATCACAAAGCAGTCTCTGAAACCGATTCTGTCTAGTTTTTATACGAAGATATTTCCTTTTCTACCATTGGTCTCAAAGCACTTGAAATCTCCACTTGCAAATTCCACAATAAGAGTGTTTCAAATCTGCTCTGTCTAAATGAAGGTTCTACTCTGTGAGTTGAGTACACACAACACAAGAAACTTACTGAGAATTCTTCTGTCAAGCATTATATGAAGAATTCCCGTTTCCAAACAAGTCCTCAAGGAGGTACAAATATCCACTTGCAGACTATACAAACAGAGTGTTTCCCAACTGCTCTATGGAAAGAAAGGTTAAACTCTGTGAGTTGACCGCACACATCACAAAGCAGTTTCTGAGAATGATTCTGTCTAATTTTTATACGAAGGTATTTCCTTTTCTACCATGGGCCTCAAAGCGCTTGAAATCTCCACTTGCAAATTCCACAAAAAGAGTGTTTCAAACCTGCTCTGTCTAAACGAAGTTTCAACTCTGTGAGTTGAATACACACAACACAAGAAACTTACTGAGAATTCTTCTGTCTAGCATTTTATGAAGAAATCCCGATTCCAACGAAGGCCCCAAGGAGGTCCAAATATCCACTTGCAGACAATACAAACAGAGTGTTTACCAACTGCTCTATGAAAAGAAAGTTTGAACTCCGTGAGTTGCACGCACACATCACAAAGCAGTTTCTGAGAATGATGCTGTCTAGTTTTTATAAGAAGATATTTCCCTTTCTACCGTTGACCTTAAATCGCTTGAAATCTCCACTTGCAAATCCCACAAAATGAGGGATTCAAATCTGCTCTCTGTAAAGGAAGGTTCAACTCTGTGAGTAGAATACACACAGCACAAAGAAGTTACTGAGAATTCTTCTGTCTAGCACTATATCAAGAAATCCCGTTTCCAACGAAGGCCTCAGAGAGTTCCAAATATCCAGTTGAAGACATTACAATCAGAGTGTTTGCAAACTGTTGCATGCAAAGAATGTTTAAGATCTGTGAGTGGAACGCACACATCACAAAGCAGTTTCTGAAACTGATTCTGTCTAGTTTTCATACGAAGATATTTCCTTTTCTACCGTTGGTCTCAAAGCGCTTGAAATCTCCACTTCCAAATTCCACAAATGAGTGTTTCAAATCTGCTCTGTCTAAATGAAGGTTCTACTCTGCGAGTTGAATACACACAACACAATAAACTTACTGAGAATTCTTCTATCTAGCATTATATGAAGAATTCCCGTTTCCAACGAAGGCCTCAAGGAGCTCCAAATATCCACTTGCAGATTATACAAACAGCGTGTTTCCCAACTGCTCTATGAAAAGAAAGGTTAAACTCTGTGAGTTGAACGCACACATCACAAAGCAGCTTCTGAGAATGATTCTGTCTAGTTTTTATAAGAAGATATTTCCTTTTCTACCGTTGACCTTAAAGCATTTGAAATCTCCACTTGCAAATTCCACAAAAAGAGGGTTTCAAATGTGCTCTCTCTAAAGGAAGGTTCAACTCTGTGAGTTGAATACACACAGCACAAAGAAGTTACTGAGAATTTTTCTGTCTAGCACTATATCAAGAAATCCCGTTTCCAACGAAGGCCTCGGAGAGGTCCAAATATCCAGTTGCAGACGTTACAAACTGAGTGCTTCCAAACTACTGTATGAAAAGAAAGGGTAAACTCTGTGAGTTAAACACACACATCACAAAGCAGTCTCTGAAACTGATTCTGTCTAGTTTTTATGCGAAGATATTTCCTTTTCCACAATTGACCTCAAAGCGCTTGAAATCTCCACTTTCAAATTCCACAAAAAGAGTGTTTCAAATCTGCTCTGTCGAAATGAAGGTTCAACTCTGTGAATTGAATACACACAACACAAGGAACTTACTGAGAATTCTTCTGTCTAGCATTATATGAAGAAATCCCCTTTCCAACGAAGGCCTCAAGGAGGTCCAAATATCCACTTGCAGACAATACAAACAGAGTGTTTCCCAACTGCTCTATGAAAAGAAAAGTTAAACTCTGTGAGTTGAATGCACACATCACAAAGCAGTTTCTGAGAATGATTCTGTCTAGTTTTTATACAAAGATATTTCCTTTTCTTCCATTGTCCTTAAATCGCTTGAAATCTCCACTTGCAAATTGCACAAAAAGAGGGTTTCAAATCTGCTCTCTCTAAAGGAAGGTTCAACTCTGTGAGTATAATACACACACAACAAAGAAGTTACAGAGAATTCTTCTGTCTAGCACTATATCAAGAAATCCCGTTTCCAACGAAGGCCTCAGAGAGGTCCAAATATCCAGTTGCAGACGTTACAATCAGAGTGTTTCCAAACAGCTGTATGCAAAGAAAGATTAAGATCTGTGAGTTGAACTCACACATCACAAAGCAGTTTCTGAAACAGATTCTGTCTAGTTTTTATACGAAGATATTTCCTTTTCTACCGTTGGCCTCAATTCGCTTGAAATCTCCACTTGCAAATTCCACAAAAAGAGTGTTACAAATCTGCTCTGCCTAAATGAAGGTTCTACTCTGTGAGTTGAATACACACAACACAATAAACTTGCTGAGAATTCTTCTGTCTACCATTATATGAAGAATTCCCGTTTCCAACGAAGGCCTCAGAGAGTTCCAAATATCCAGTTGCAGACTTTACAATCAGAGTGTTTCCAAACTGCTGTATTCAAAGAAAGGTTAAGATCTGCGAGTTCAACGCACACATCACAAAGCAGTTTCTGAAACGGATTCTGTCTAGTTTTTATACGAAGATATTTCATTTTCTACCATTGGTCTCAAAGCGCTTGAAACCTCCACATGCAAATTTCACAAAATGAGTGTTTCAAATCTGCTCTGTCTAAATGAAGGTTCAACTCTGTGAGTTGAATACACACAACACAAGGGAGTTTCTGAGATTTCTTCTGTCTTGCATTACATGAAGAAATCCCGTTTCCAACGAAGGCCTCAAGGAGGTCCAAATATCCACTTGCAGACTATACAAACAGAGGGTTTACCAACTGCTCTATGAAAAGAAAGGTTAAACTCTGTGAGTTGAACGCACACATCACAAAGCAGTTTCTGAGAATTATTCTGTCTAGTTTTTATAAGAACATATTTCCTTTTCTACCATTGACCATAAATCGCTTGAAATCTCCACTTGCAAATTCCACAAAAAGAGGGTTTCAATTCTGCTCTCTCTAAAGGAAGGCTCAACTCTGTCAGTTGAATACACACAGCACAAGGAAGTTACTGAGAATTTTTCTATCTTGCACTATATCAAGATATCCCGTTTCCAACGAAGGCCTCAGAGAGTTCCAAATATCTACTTGCAGACGTTACAAACAGAGTGCTTCCAAACTGCTGTGTGCGAAGAAAGGTTAAACTCTGTGAGTTAAACGGACACATCACAAAGCAGTCTCTGAAACAGATTCTGTCTAGTTTTTATACGAAGATATTTCCTTTTATACCATTGGTCTCAAAGCACTTGAAATCTCCACTTGCAAATTCCACAATAAGAGTGTTTCAAATCTGCTCTGTCTAAATGAAGGTTCTACTCTGTGAGTTGAGTACACACAACACAAGAAACTTAATGAGAATTCTTCTGTCAAGCATTATATGAAGAATTCCCGTTTCCAAACAAGTCCTCAAGGAGGTACAAATATCCACTTGCAGACTATACAAACAGAGTGTTTCCCAACTGCTCTATGGAAAGAAAGGTTAAACTGTGTGAGTTGGCCGCACACATCACAAAGCAGTTTCTGAGAATGATTCTGTCTAATTTTTATACGAAGGTATTTCCTTTTCTACCATGGGCCTCAAAGCGCTTGAAATCTCCACTTGCAAATTCCACAAAAAGAGTGTTTCAAACCTGCTCTGTCTAAACGAAGTTTCAACTCTGTGAGTTGAATACACACAACACAGGAAACTTACTGAGAATGCTTCTGTCTAGCATTTTATGAAGAAATCCCGATTCCAACGAAGGCCCCAAGGAGGTCCAAATATCCACTTGCAGACTATACAAACAGAGTGTTTACCAACTGCTCTATGAAAAGAAAGTTTGAACTCCGTGAGTTGCACGCACACATCACAAAGCAGTTTCTGAGAATGATTCTGTCTAGTTTTTATAAGAACATATTTCCTTTTCTACCATTGACCATAAATCGCTTGAAATCTCCACTTGCAAATTCCACAAAAAGAGGGTTTCAAATCTGCTCTCTCTAAAGGAAGGCTCAACTCTGTCAGTTGAATACACACAGCACAAGGAAGTTACTGAGAATTTTTCTATCTTGCACTATATCAAGATATCCCGTTTCCAACGAAGGCCTCAGAGAGTTCCAAATATCTACTTGCAGACGTTACAAACAGAGTGCTTCCAAACTGCTGTGTGCGAAGAAAGGTTAAACTCTGTGAGTTAAACGGACACATCACAAAGCAGTCTCTGAAACCGATTCTGTCTAGTTTTTATACGAAGATATTTCCTTTTCTACCATTGGTCTCAAAGCACTTGAAATCTCCACTTGCAAATTCCACAATAAGAGTGTTTCAAATCTGCTCTGTCTAAATGAAGGTTCTACTCTGTGAGTTGAGTACACACAACACAAGAAACTTACTGAGAATTCTTCTGTCAAGCATTATATGAAGAATTCCCGTTTCCAAACAAGTCCTCAAGGAGGTACAAATATCCACTTGCAGACTATACAAACAGAGTGTTTCCCAACTGCTCTATGGAAAGAAAGGTTAAACTCTGTGAGTTGACCGCACACATCACAAAGCAGTTTCTGAGAATGATTCTGTCTAATTTTTATACGAAGGTATTTCCTTTTCTACCATGGGCCTCAAAGCGCTTGAAATCTCCACTTGCAAATTCCACAAAAAGAGTGTTTCAAACCTGCTCTGTCTAAACGAAGTTTCAACTCTGTGAGTTGAATACACACAACACAAGAAACTTACTGAGAATTCTTCTGTCTAGCATTTTATGAAGAAATCCCGATTCCAACGAAGGCCCCAAGGAGGTCCAAATATCCACTTGCAGACAATACAAACAGAGTGTTTACCAACTGCTCTATGAAAAGAAAGTTTGAACTCCGTGAGTTGCACGCACACATCACAAAGCAGTTTCTGAGAATGATGCTGTCTAGTTTTTATAAGAAGATATTTCCCTTTCTACCGTTGACCTTAAATCGCTTGAAATCTCCACTTGCAAATCCCACAAAATGAGGGATTCAAATCTGCTCTCTGTAAAGGAAGGTTCAACTCTGTGAGTAGAATACACACAGCACAAAGAAGTTACTGAGAATTCTTCTGTCTAGCACTATATCAAGAAATCCCGTTTCCAACGAAGGCCTCAGAGAGTTCCAAATATCCAGTTGAAGACATTACAATCAGAGTGTTTGCAAACTGTTGCATGCAAAGAATGTTTAAGATCTGTGAGTGGAACGCACACATCACAAAGCAGTTTCTGAAACTGATTCTGTCTAGTTTTCATACGAAGATATTTCCTTTTCTACCGTTGGTCTCAAAGCGCTTGAAATCTCCACTTCCAAATTCCACAAATGAGTGTTTCAAATCTGCTCTGTCTAAATGAAGGTTCTACTCTGCGAGTTGAATACACACAACACAATAAACTTACTGAGAATTCTTCTATCTAGCATTATATGAAGAATTCCCGTTTCCAACGAAGGCCTCAAGGAGCTCCAAATATCCACTTGCAGATTATACAAACAGCGTGTTTCCCAACTGCTCTATGAAAAGAAAGGTTAAACTCTGTGAGTTGAACGCACACATCACAAAGCAGCTTCTGAGAATGATTCTGTCTAGTTTTTATAAGAAGATATTTCCTTTTCTACCGTTGACCTTAAAGCATTTGAAATCTCCACTTGCAAATTCCACAAAAAGAGGGTTTCAAATGTGCTCTCTCTAAAGGAAGGTTCAACTCTGTGAGTTGAATACACACAGCACAAAGAAGTTACTGAGAATTTTTCTGTCTAGCACTATATCAAGAAATCCCGTTTCCAACGAAGGCCTCAGAGAGGTCCAAATATCCAGTTGCAGACGTTACAAACTGAGTGCTTCCAAACTACTGTATGAAAAGAAAGGGTAAACTCTGTGAGTTAAACACACACATCACAAAGCAGTCTCTGAAACTGATTCTGTCTAGTTTTTATGCGAAGATATTTCCTTTTCCACAATTGACCTCAAAGCGCTTGAAATCTCCACTTTCAAATTCCACAAAAAGAGTGTTTCAAATCTGCTCTGTCGAAATGAAGGTTCAACTCTGTGAATTGAATACACACAACACAAGGAACTTACTGAGAATTCTTCTGTCTAGCATTATATGAAGAAATCCCCTTTCCAACGAAGGCCTCAAGGAGGTCCAAATATCCACTTGCAGACAATACAAACAGAGTGTTTCCCAACTGCTCTATGAAAAGAAAAGTTAAACTCTGTGAGTTGAATGCACACATCACAAAGCAGTTTCTGAGAATGATTCTGTCTAGTTTTTATACAAAGATATTTCCTTTTCTTCCATTGTCCTTAAATCGCTTGAAATCTCCACTTGCAAATTGCACAAAAAGAGGGTTTCAAATCTGCTCTCTCTAAAGGAAGGTTCAACTCTGTGAGTATAATACACACACAACAAAGAAGTTACAGAGAATTCTTCTGTCTAGCACTATATCAAGAAATCCCGTTTCCAACGAAGGCCTCAGAGAGGTCCAAATATCCAGTTGCAGACTTTACAATCAGAGTGTTTCCAAACAGCTGTATGCAAAGAAAGATTAAGATCTGTGAGTTGAACTCACACATCACAAAGCAGTTTCTGAAACTGATTCTGTCTAGTTTTTATACGAAGATATTTCCTTTTCTACCGTTGGCCTCAATTCGCTTGAAATCTCCACTTGCAAATTCCACAAAAAGAGTGTTACAAATCTGCTCTGTCTAAATGAAGGTTCTACTCTGTGAGTTGAATACACACAACACAATAAACTTGCTGATAATTCTTCTGTCTACCATTATATGAAGAATTCCCGTTTCCAACGAAGGCCTCAGAGAGTTCCAAATATCCAGTTGCAGACTTTACAATCAGAGTGTTTCCAAACTGCTGTATTCAAAGAAAGGTTAAGATCTGCGAGTTCAACGCACACATCACAAAGCAGTTTCTGAAACGGATTCTGTCTAGTTTTTATACGAAGATATTTCATTTTCTACCATTGGTCTCAAAGCGCTTGAAACCTCCACATGCAAATTTCACAAAATGAGTGTTTCAAATCTGCTCTGTCTAAATGAAGGTTCAACTCTGTGAGTTGAATACACACAACACAAGGGAGTTTCTGAGATTTCTTCTGTCTTGCATTACATGAAGAAATCCCGTTTCCAACGAAGGCCTCAAGGAGGTCCAAATATCCACTTGCAGACTATACAAACAGAGGGTTTACCAACTGCTCTATGAAAAGAAAGGTTAAACTCTGTGAGTTGAACGCACACATCACAAAGCAGTTTCTGAGAATTATTCTGTCTAGTTTTTATAAGAACATATTTCCTTTTCTACCATTGACCATAAATCGCTTGAAATCTCCACTTGCAAATTCCACAAAAAGAGGGTTTCAAATCTGCTCTCTCTAAAGGAAGGCTCAACTCTGTCAGTTGAATACACACAGCACAAGGAAGTTACTGAGAATTTTTCTATCTTGCACTATATCAAGATATCCCGTTTCCAACGAAGGCCTCAGAGAGTTCCAAATATCTACTTGCAGACGTTACAAACAGAGTGCTTCCAAACTGCTGTATGAAAAGAAAGGTTAAACTCTGTGAGTTAAACGGACACATCACAAAGCAGTCTCTGAAACTGATTCTGTCTAGTTTTTATGCGAAGATATTTCCTTTTCCACAATTGACCACAAAGCGCTTGAAATCTCCACTTTCAAATTCCACAAAAAGAGTGTTTCAAATCTGCTCTGTCGAAATGAAAGTTCAACTCTGTGAATTGAATACACACAACACAAGGAACTTACTGAGAATTCTTCTGTCTAGCATAATATGAAGAAATCCCCTTTCCAACGAAGGCCTCAAGGAGGTCCAAATATCCACTTGCAGACAATACAAACAGAGTGTTTCCCAACTGCTCTATGAAAAGAAAAGTTAAACTCTGTGAGTTGAATGCACACATCACAAAGCAGTTTCTGAGAATGATTCTGTCTAGTTTTTATACAAAGATATTTCCTTTTCTTCCATTGTCCTTAAATCGCTTGAAATCTCCACTTGCAAATTGCACAAAAAGAGGGTTTCAAATCTGCTCTCTCTAAAGGAAGGTTCAACTCTGTGAGTATAATACACACACAACAAAGAAGTTACAGAGAATTCTTCTGTCTAGCACTATATCAAGAAATCCCGTTTCCAACGAAGGCCTCAGAGAGGTCCAAATATCCAGTTGCAGACTTTACAATCAGAGTGTTTCCAAACAGCTGTATGCAAAGAAAGATTAAGATCTGTGAGTTGAACTCACACATCACAAAGCAGTTTCTGAAACTGATTCTGTCTAGTTTTTATACGAAGATATTTCCTTTTCTACCGTTGGCCTCAATTCGCTTGAAATCTCCACTTGCAAATACCACAAAAAGAGTGTTACAAATCTGCTCTGTCTAAATGAAGGTTCTACTCTGTGAGTTGAATACACACAACACAATAAACTTGCTGAGAATTCTTCTGTCTACCATTATATGAAGAATTCCCGTTTCCAACGAAGGCCTCAGAGAGTTCCAAATATCCAGTTGCAGACTTTACAATCAGAGTGTTTCCAAACTGCTGTATTCAAAGAAAGGTTAAGATCTGCGAGTTCAACGCACACATCACAAAGCAGTTTCTGAAACGGATTCTGTCTAGTTTTTATACGAAGATATTTCATTTTCTACCATTGGTCTCAAAGCGCTTGAAACCTCCACATGCAAATTTCACAAAATGAGTGTTTCAAATCTGCTCTGTCTAAATGAAGGTTCAACTCTGTGAGTTGAATACACACAACACAAGGGAGTTTCTGAGATTTCTTCTGTCTTGCATTACATGAAGAAATCCCGTTTCCAACGAAGGCCTCAAGGAGGTCCAAATATCCACTTGCAGACTATACAAACAGAGGGTTTACCAACTGCTCTATGAAAAGAAAGGTTAAACTCTGTGAGTTGAACGCACACATCACAAAGCAGTTTCTGAGAATTATTCTGTCTAGTTTTTATAAGAACATATTTCCTTTTCTACCATTGACCATAAATCGCTTGAAATCTCCACTTGCAAATTCCACAAAAAGAGGGTTTCAAATCTGCTCTCTCTAAAGGAAGGCTCAACTCTGTCAGTTGAATACACACAGCACAAGGAAGTTACTGAGAATTTTTCTATCTTGCACTATATCAAGATATCCCGTTTCCAACGAAGGCCTCAGAGAGTTCCAAATATCTACTTGCAGACGTTACAAACAGAGTGCTTCCAAACTGCTGTGTGCGAAGAAAGGTTAAACTCTGTGAGTTAAACGGACACATCACAAAGCAGTCTCTGAAACCGATTCTGTCTAGTTTTTATACGAAGATATTTCCTTTTCTACCATTGGTCTCAAAGCACTTGAAATCTCCACTTGCAAATTCCACAATAAGAGTGTTTCAAATCTGCTCTGTCTAAATGAAGGTTCTACTCTGTGAGTTGAGTACACACAACACAAGAAACTTACTGAGAATTCTTCTGTCAAGCATTATATGAAGAATTCCCGTTTCCAAACAAGTCCTCAAGGAGGTACAAATATCCACTTGCAGACTATACAAACAGAGTGTTTCCCAACTGCTCTATGGAAAGAAAGGTTAAACTCTGTGAGTTGACCGCACACATCACAAAGCAGTTTCTGAGAATGATTCTGTCTAATTTTTATACGAAGGTATTTCCTTTTCTACCATGGGCCTCAAAGCGCTTGAAATCTCCACTTGCAAATTCCACAAAAAGAGTGTTTCAAACCTGCTCTGTCTAAACGAAGTTTCAACTCTGTGAGTTGAATACACACAACACAAGAAACTTACTGAGAATTCTTCTGTCTAGCATTTTATGAAGAAATCCCGATTCCAACGAAGGCCCCAAGGAGGTCCAAATATCCACTTGCAGACAATACAAACAGAGTGTTTACCAACTGCTCTATGAAAAGAAAGTTTGAACTCCGTGAGTTGCACGCACACATCACAAAGCAGTTTCTGAGAATGATGCTGTCTAGTTTTTATAAGAAGATATTTCCCTTTCTACCGTTGACCTTAAATCGCTTGAAATCTCCACTTGCAAATCCCACAAAATGAGGGATTCAAATCTGCTCTCTGTAAAGGAAGGTTCAACTCTGTGAGTAGAATACACACAGCACAAAGAAGTTACTGAGAATTCTTCTGTCTAGCACTATATCAAGAAATCCCGTTTCCAACGAAGGCCTCAGAGAGTTCCAAATATCCAGTTGAAGACATTACAATCAGAGTGTTTGCAAACTGTTGCATGCAAAGAATGTTTAAGATCTGTGAGTGGAACGCACACATCACAAAGCAGTTTCTGAAACTGATTCTGTCTAGTTTTCATACGAAGATATTTCCTTTTCTACCGTTGGTCTCAAAGCGCTTGAAATCTCCACTTCCAAATTCCACAAATGAGTGTTTCAAATCTGCTCTGTCTAAATGAAGGTTCTACTCTGCGAGTTGAATACACACAACACAATAAACTTACTGAGAATTCTTCTATCTAGCATTATATGAAGAATTCCCGTTTCCAACGAAGGCCTCAAGGAGCTCCAAATATCCACTTGCAGATTATACAAACAGCGTGTTTCCCAACTGCTCTATGAAAAGAAAGGTTAAACTCTGTGAGTTGAACGCACACATCACAAAGCAGCTTCTGAGAATGATTCTGTCTAGTTTTTATAAGAAGATATTTCCTTTTCTACCGTTGACCTTAAAGCATTTGAAATCTCCACTTGCAAATTCCACAAAAAGAGGGTTTCAAATGTGCTCTCTCTAAAGGAAGGTTCAACTCTGTGAGTTGAATACACACAGCACAAAGAAGTTACTGAGAATTTTTCTGTCTAGCACTATATCAAGAAATCCCGTTTCCAACGAAGGCCTCGGAGAGGTCCAAATATCCAGTTGCAGACGTTACAAACTGAGTGCTTCCAAACTACTGTATGAAAAGAAAGGGTAAACTCTGTGAGTTAAACACACACATCACAAAGCAGTCTCTGAAACTGATTCTGTCTAGTTTTTATGCGAAGATATTTCCTTTTCCACAATTGACCTCAAAGCGCTTGAAATCTCCACTTTCAAATTCCACAAAAAGAGTGTTTCAAATCTGCTCTGTCGAAATGAAGGTTCAACTCTGTGAATTGAATACACACAACACAAGGAACTTACTGAGAATTCTTCTGTCTAGCATTATATGAAGAAATCCCCTTTCCAACGAAGGCCTCAAGGAGGTCCAAATATCCACTTGCAGACAATACAAACAGAGTGTTTCCCAACTGCTCTATGAAAAGAAAAGTTAAACTCTGTGAGTTGAATGCACACATCACAAAGCAGTTTCTGAGAATGATTCTGTCTAGTTTTTATACAAAGATATTTCCTTTTCTTCCATTGTCCTTAAATCGCTTGAAATCTCCACTTGCAAATTGCACAAAAAGAGGGTTTCAAATCTGCTCTCTCTAAAGGAAGGTTCAACTCTGTGAGTATAATACACACACAACAAAGAAGTTACAGAGAATTCTTCTGTCTAGCACTATATCAAGAAATCCCGTTTCCAACGAAGGCCTCAGAGAGGTCCAAATATCCAGTTGCAGACTTTACAATCAGAGTGTTTCCAAACAGCTGTATGCAAAGAAAGATTAAGATCTGTGAGTTGAACTCACACATCACAAAGCAGTTTCTGAAACAGATTCTGTCTAGTTTTTATACGAAGATATTTCCTTTTCTACCGTTGGCCTCAATTCGCTTTAAATCTCCACTTGCAAATTCCACAAAAAGAGTGTTACAAATCTGCTCTGTCTAAATGAAGGTTCTACTCTGTGAGTTGAATACACACAACACAATAAACTTGCTGAGAATTCTTCTGTCTACCATTATATGAAGAATTCCCGTTTCCAACGAAGGCCTCAGAGAGTTCCAAATATCCAGTTGCAGACTTTACAATCAGAGTGTTTCCAAACTGCTGTATTCAAAGAAAGGTTAAGATCTGCGAGTTCAACGCACACATCACAAAGCAGTTTCTGAAACGGATTCTGTCTAGTTTTTATACGAAGATATTTCATTTTCTACCATTGGTCTCAAAGCGCTTGAAACCTCCACATGCAAATTTCACAAAATGAGTGTTTCAAATCTGCTCTGTCTAAATGAAGGTTCAACTCTGTGAGTTGAATACACACAACACAAGGGAGTTTCTGAGATTTCTTCTGTCTTGCATTACATGAAGAAATCCCGTTTCCAACGAAGGCCTCAAGGAGGTCCAAATATCCACTTGCAGACTATACAAACAGAGGGTTTACCAACTGCTCTATGAAAAGAAAGGTTAAACTCTGTGAGTTGAACGCACACATCACAAAGCAGTTTCTGAGAATTATTCTGTCTAGTTTTTATAAGAACATATTTCCTTTTCTACCATTGACCATAAATCGCTTGAAATCTCCACTTGCAAATTCCACAAAAAGAGGGTTTCAATTCTGCTCTCTCTAAAGGAAGGCTCAACTCTGTCAGTTGAATACACACAGCACAAGGAAGTTACTGAGAATTTTTCTATCTTGCACTATATCAAGATATCCCGTTTCCAACGAAGGCCTCAGAGAGTTCCAAATATCTACTTGCAGACGTTACAAACAGAGTGCTTCCAAACTGCTGTGTGCGAAGAAAGGTTAAACTCTGTGAGTTAAACGGACACATCACAAAGCAGTCTCTGAAACAGATTCTGTCTAGTTTTTATACGAAGATATTTCCTTTTCTACCATTGGTCTCAAAGCACTTGAAATCTCCACTTGCAAATTCCACAATAAGAGTGTTTCAAATCTGCTCTGTCTAAATGAAGGTTCTACTCTGTGAGTTGAGTACACACAACACAAGAAACTTAATGAGAATTCTTCTGTCAAGCATTATATGAAGAATTCCCGTTTCCAAACAAGTCCTCAAGGAGGTACAAATATCCACTTGCAGACTATACAAACAGAGTGTTTCCCAACTGCTCTATGGAAAGAAAGGTTAAACTGTGTGAGTTGGCCGCACACATCACAAAGCAGTTTCTGAGAATGATTCTGTCTAATTTTTATACGAAGGTATTTCCTTTTCTACCATGGGCCTCAAAGCGCCTGAAATCTCCACTTGCAAATTCCACAAAAAGAGTGTTTCAAACCTGCTCTGTCTAAACGAAGTTTCAACTCTGTGAGTTGAATACACACAACACAGGAAACTTACTGAGAATGCTTCTGTCTAGCATTTTATGAAGAAATCCCGATTCCAACGAAGGCCCCAAGGAGGTCCAAATATCCACTTGCAGACTATACAAACAGAGTGTTTACCAACTGCTCTATGAAAAGAAAGTTTGAACTCCGTGAGTTGCACGCACACATCACAAAGCAGTTTCTGAGAATGATTCTGTCTAGTTTTTATAAGAACATATTTCCTTTTCTACCATTGACCATAAATCGCTTGAAATCTCCACTTGCAAATTCCACAAAAAGAGGGTTTCAAATCTGCTCTCTCTAAAGGAAGGCTCAACTCTGTCAGTTGAATACACACAGCACAAGGAAGTTACTGAGAATTTTTCTATCTTGCACTATATCAAGATATCCCGTTTCCAACGAAGGCCTCAGAGAGTTCCAAATATCTACTTGCAGACGTTACAAACAGAGTGCTTCCAAACTGCTGTGTGCGAAGAAAGGTTAAACTCTGTGAGTTAAACGGACACATCACAAAGCAGTCTCTGAAACCGATTCTGTCTAGTTTTTATACGAAGATATTTCCTTTTCTACCATTGGTCTCAAAGCACTTGAAATCTCCACTTGCAAATTCCACAATAAGAGTGTTTCAAATCTGCTCTGTCTAAATGAAGGTTCTACTCTGTGAGTTGAGTACACACAACACAAGAAACTTACTGAGAATTCTTCTGTCAAGCATTATATGAAGAATTCCCGTTTCCAAACAAGTCCTCAAGGAGGTACAAATATCCACTTGCAGACTATACAAACAGAGTGTTTCCCAACTGCTCTATGGAAAGAAAGGTTAAACTCTGTGAGTTGACCGCACACATCACAAAGCAGTTTCTGAGAATGATTCTGTCTAATTTTTATACGAAGGTATTTCCTTTTCTACCATGGGCCTCAAAGCGCTTGAAATCTCCACTTGCAAATTCCACAAAAAGAGTGTTTCAAACCTGCTCTGTCTAAACGAAGTTTCAACTCTGTGAGTTGAATACACACAACACAAGAAACTTACTGAGAATTCTTCTGTCTAGCATTTTATGAAGAAATCCCGATTCCAACGAAGGCCCCAAGGAGGTCCAAATATCCACTTGCAGACAATACAAACAGAGTGTTTACCAACTGCTCTATGAAAAGAAAGTTTGAACTCCGTGAGTTGCACGCACACATCACAAAGCAGTTTCTGAGAATGATGCTGTCTAGTTTTTATAAGAAGATATTTCCCTTTCTACCGTTGACCTTAAATCGCTTGAAATCTCCACTTGCAAATCCCACAAAATGAGGGATTCAAATCTGCTCTCTGTAAAGGAAGGTTCAACTCTGTGAGTAGAATACACACAGCACAAAGAAGTTACTGAGAATTCTTCTGTCTAGCACTATATCAAGAAATCCCGTTTCCAACGAAGGCCTCAGAGAGTTCCAAATATCCAGTTGAAGACATTACAATCAGAGTGTTTGCAAACTGTTGCATGCAAAGAATGTTTAAGATCTGTGAGTGGAACGCACACATCACAAAGCAGTTTCTGAAACTGATTCTGTCTAGTTTTCATACGAAGATATTTCCTTTTCTACCGTTGGTCTCAAAGCGCTTGAAATCTCCACTTCCAAATTCCACAAATGAGTGTTTCAAATCTGCTCTGTCTAAATGAAGGTTCTACTCTGCGAGTTGAATACACACAACACAATAAACTTACTGAGAATTCTTCTATCTAGCATTATATGAAGAATTCCCGTTTCCAACGAAGGCCTCAAGGAGCTCCAAATATCCACTTGCAGATTATACAAACAGCGTGTTTCCCAACTGCTCTATGAAAAGAAAGGTTAAACTCTGTGAGTTGAACGCACACATCACAAAGCAGTTTCTGAGAATTATTCTGTCTAGTTTTTATAAGAACATATTTCCTTTTCTACCATTGACCATAAATCGCTTGAAATCTCCACTTGCAAATTCCACAAAAAGAGGGTTTCAAATCTGCTCTCTCTAAAGGAAGGCTCAACTCTGTCAGTTGAATACACACAGCACAAGGAAGTTACTGAGAATTTTTCTATCTTGCACTATATCAAGATATCCCGTTTCCAACGAAGGCCTCAGAGAGTTCCAAATATCTACTTGCAGACGTTACAAACAGAGTGCTTCCAAACTGCTGTATGAAAAGAAAGGTTAAACTCTGTGAGTTAAACGGACACATCACAAAGCAGTCTCTGAAACTGATTCTGTCTAGTTTTTATACGAAGATATTTCCTTTTCTACCATTGGTCTCAAAGCACTTGAAATCTCCACTTGCAAATTCCACAATAAGAGTGTTTCAAATCTGCTCTGTCTAAATGAAGGTTCTACTCTGTGAGTTGAGTACACACAACACAAGAAACTTACTGAGAATTCTTCTGTCAAGCATTATATGAAGAATTCCCGTTTCCAAACAAGTCCTCAAGGAGGTACAAATATCCACTTGCAGACTATACAAACAGAGTGTTTCCCAACTGCTCTATGGAAAGAAAGGTTAAACTCTGTGAGTTGACCGCACACATCACAAAGCAGTTTCTGAGAATGATTCTGTCTAATTTTTATACGAAGGTATTTCCTTTTCTACCATGGGCCTCAAAGCGCTTGAAATCTCCACTTGCAAATTCCACAAAAAGAGTGTTTCAAACCTGCTCTGTCTAAACGAAGTTTCAACTCTGTGAGTTGAATACACACAACACAAGAAACTTACTGAGAATTCTTCTGTCTAGCATTTTATGAAGAAATCCCGATTCCAACGAAGGCCCCAAGGAGGTCCAAATATCCACTTGCAGACAATACAAACAGAGTGTTTACCAACTGCTCTATGAAAAGAAAGTTTGAACTCCGTGAGTTGCACGCACACATCACAAAGCAGTTTCTGAGAATGATGCTGTCTAGTTTTTATAAGAAGATATTTCCCTTTCTACCGTTGACCTTAAATCGCTTGAAATCTCCACTTGCAAATCCCACAAAATGAGGGATTCAAATCTGCTCTCTGTAAAGGAAGGTTCAACTCTGTGAGTAGAATACACACAGCACAAAGAAGTTACTGAGAATTCTTCTGTCTAGCACTATATCAAGAAATCCCGTTTCCAACGAAGGCCTCAGAGAGTTCCAAATATCCAGTTGAAGACATTACAATCAGAGTGTTTGCAAACTGTTGCATGCAAAGAATGTTTAAGATCTGTGAGTGGAACGCACACATCACAAAGCAGTTTCTGAAACTGATTCTGTCTAGTTTTCATACGAAGATATTTCCTTTTCTACCGTTGGTCTCAAAGCGCTTGAAATCTCCACTTCCAAATTCCACAAATGAGTGTTTCAAATCTGCTCTGTCTAAATGAAGGTTCTACTCTGCGAGTTGAATACACACAACACAATAAACTTACTGAGAATTCTTCTATCTAGCATTATATGAAGAATTCCCGTTTCCAACGAAGGCCTCAAGGAGCTCCAAATATCCACTTGCAGATTATACAAACAGCGTGTTTCCCAACTGCTCTATGAAAAGAAAGGTTAAACTCTGTGAGTTGAACGCACACATCACAAAGCAGTTTCTGAGAATTATTCTGTCTAGTTTTTATAAGAACATATTTCCTTTTCTACCATTGACCATAAATCGCTTGAAATCTCCACTTGCAAATTCCACAAAAAGAGGGTTTCAAATCTGCTCTCTCTAAAGGAAGGCTCAACTCTGTCAGTTGAATACACACAGCACAAGGAAGTTACTGAGAATTTTTCTATCTTGCACTATATCAAGATATCCCGTTTCCAACGAAGGCCTCAGAGAGTTCCAAATATCTACTTGCAGACGTTACAAACAGAGTGCTTCCAAACTGCTGTATGAAAAGAAAGGTTAAACTCTGTGAGTTAAACGGACACATCACAAAGCAGTCTCTGAAACTGATTCTGTCTAGTTTTTATGCGAAGATATTTCCTTTTCCACAATTGACCTCAAAGCGCTTGAAATCTCCACTTTCAAATTCCACAAAAAGAGTGTTTCAAATCTGCTCTGTCGAAATGAAGGTTCAACTCTGTGAATTGAATACACACAACACAAGGAACTTACTGAGAATTCTTCTGTCTAGCATAATATGAAGAAATCCCCTTTCCAACGAAGGCCTCAAGGAGGTCCAAATATCCACTTGCAGACAATACAAACAGAGTGTTTCCCAACTGCTCTATGAAAAGAAAAGTTAAACTCTGTGAGTTGAATGCACACATCACAAAGCAGTTTCTGAGAATGATTCTGTCTAGTTTTTATACGAAGATATTTCCTTTTCTTCCATTGTCCTTAAATCGCTTGAAATCTCCACTTGCAAATTGCACAAAAAGAGGGTTTCAAATCTGCTCTCTCTAAAGGAAGGTTCAACTCTGTGAGTATAATACACACACAACAAAGAAGTTACAGAGAATTCTTCTGTCTAGCACTATATCAAGAAATCCCGTTTCCAACGAAGGCCTCAGAGAGGTCCAAATATCCAGTTGCAGACTTTACAATCAGAGTGTTTCCAAACAGCTGTATGCAAAGAAAGATTAAGATCTGTGAGTTGAACTCACACATCACAAAGCAGTTTCTGAAACAGATTCTGTCTAGTTTTTATACGAAGATATTTCCTTTTCTACCGTTGGCCTCAATTCGCTTGAAATCTCCACTTGCAAATTCCACAAAAAGAGTGTTACAAATCTGCTCTGCCTAAATGAAGGTTCTACTCTGTGAGTTGAATACACACAACACAATAAACTTGCTGAGAATTCTTCTGTCTACCATTATATGAAGAATTCCCGTTTCCAACGAAGGCCTCAGAGAGTTCCAAATATCCAGTTGCAGACTTTACAATCAGAGTGTTTCCAAACTGCTGTATTCAAAGAAAGGTTAAGATCTGCGAGTTCAACGCACACATCACAAAGCAGTTTCTGAAACGGATTCTGTCTAGTTTTTATACGAAGATATTTCATTTTCTACCATTGGTCTCAAAGCGCTTGAAACCTCCACATGCAAATTTCACAAAATGAGTGTTTCAAATCTGCTCTGTCTAAATGAAGGTTCAACTCTGTGAGTTGAATACACACAACACAAGGGAGTTTCTGAGATTTCTTCTGTCTTGCATTACATGAAGAAATCCCGTTTCCAACGAAGGCCTCAAGGAGGTCCAAATATCCACTTGCAGACTATACAAACAGAGGGTTTACCAACTGCTCTATGAAAAGAAAGGTTAAACTCTGTGAGTTGAACGCACACATCACAAAGCAGTTTCTGAGAATTATTCTGTCTAGTTTTTATAAGAACATATTTCCTTTTCTACCATTGACCATAAATCGCTTGAAATCTCCACTTGCAAATTCCACAAAAAGAGGGTTTCAATTCTGCTCTCTCTAAAGGAAGGCTCAACTCTGTCAGTTGAATACACACAGCACAAGGAAGTTACTGAGAATTTTTCTATCTTGCACTATATCAAGATATCCCGTTTCCAACGAAGGCCTCAGAGAGTTCCAAATATCTACTTGCAGACGTTACAAACAGAGTGCTTCCAAACTGCTGTGTGCGAAGAAAGGTTAAACTCTGTGAGTTAAACGGACACATCACAAAGCAGTCTCTGAAACAGATTCTGTCTAGTTTTTATACGAAGATATTTCCTTTTATACCATTGGTCTCAAAGCACTTGAAATCTCCACTTGCAAATTCCACAATAAGAGTGTTTCAAATCTGCTCTGTCTAAATGAAGGTTCTACTCTGTGAGTTGAGTACACACAACACAAGAAACTTAATGAGAATTCTTCTGTCAAGCATTATATGAAGAATTCCCGTTTCCAAACAAGTCCTCAAGGAGGTACAAATATCCACTTGCAGACTATACAAACAGAGTGTTTCCCAACTGCTCTATGGAAAGAAAGGTTAAACTGTGTGAGTTGGCCGCACACATCACAAAGCAGTTTCTGAGAATGATTCTGTCTAATTTTTATACGAAGGTATTTCCTTTTCTACCATGGGCCTCAAAGCGCTTGAAATCTCCACTTGCAAATTCCACAAAAAGAGTGTTTCAAACCTGCTCTGTCTAAACGAAGTTTCAACTCTGTGAGTTGAATACACACAACACAGGAAACTTACTGAGAATGCTTCTGTCTAGCATTTTATGAAGAAATCCCGATTCCAACGAAGGCCCCAAGGAGGTCCAAATATCCACTTGCAGACTATACAAACAGAGTGTTTACCAACTGCTCTATGAAAAGAAAGTTTGAACTCCGTGAGTTGCACGCACACATCACAAAGCAGTTTCTGAGAATGATTCTGTCTAGTTTTTATAAGAACATATTTCCTTTTCTACCATTGACCATAAATCGCTTGAAATCTCCACTTGCAAATTCCACAAAAAGAGGGTTTCAAATCTGCTCTCTCTAAAGGAAGGCTCAACTCTGTCAGTTGAATACACACAGCACAAGGAAGTTACTGAGAATTTTTCTATCTTGCACTATATCAAGATATCCCGTTTCCAACGAAGGCCTCAGAGAGTTCCAAATATCTACTTGCAGACGTTACAAACAGAGTGCTTCCAAACTGCTGTGTGCGAAGAAAGGTTAAACTCTGTGAGTTAAACGGACACATCACAAAGCAGTCTCTGAAACCGATTCTGTCTAGTTTTTATACGAAGATATTTCCTTTTCTACCATTGGTCTCAAAGCACTTGAAATCTCCACTTGCAAATTCCACAATAAGAGTGTTTCAAATCTGCTCTGTCTAAATGAAGGTTCTACTCTGTGAGTTGAGTACACACAACACAAGAAACTTACTGAGAATTCTTCTGTCAAGCATTATATGAAGAATTCCCGTTTCCAAACAAGTCCTCAAGGAGGTACAAATATCCACTTGCAGACTATACAAACAGAGTGTTTCCCAACTGCTCTATGGAAAGAAAGGTTAAACTCTGTGAGTTGACCGCACACATCACAAAGCAGTTTCTGAGAATGATTCTGTCTAATTTTTATACGAAGGTATTTCCTTTTCTACCATGGGCCTCAAAGCGCTTGAAATCTCCACTTGCAAATTCCACAAAAAGAGTGTTTCAAACCTGCTCTGTCTAAACGAAGTTTCAACTCTGTGAGTTGAATACACACAACACAAGAAACTTACTGAGAATTCTTCTGTCTAGCATTTTATGAAGAAATCCCGATTCCAACGAAGGCCCCAAGGAGGTCCAAATATCCACTTGCAGACAATACAAACAGAGTGTTTACCAACTGCTCTATGAAAAGAAAGTTTGAACTCCGTGAGTTGCACGCACACATCACAAAGCAGTTTCTGAGAATGATGCTGTCTAGTTTTTATAAGAAGATATTTCCCTTTCTACCGTTGACCTTAAATCGCTTGAAATCTCCACTTGCAAATCCCACAAAATGAGGGATTCAAATCTGCTCTCTGTAAAGGAAGGTTCAACTCTGTGAGTAGAATACACACAGCACAAAGAAGTTACTGAGAATTCTTCTGTCTAGCACTATATCAAGAAATCCCGTTTCCAACGAAGGCCTCAGAGAGTTCCAAATATCCAGTTGAAGACATTACAATCAGAGTGTTTGCAAACTGTTGCATGCAAAGAATGTTTAAGATCTGTGAGTGGAACGCACACATCACAAAGCAGTTTCTGAAACTGATTCTGTCTAGTTTTCATACGAAGATATTTCCTTTTCTACCGTTGGTCTCAAAGCGCTTGAAATCTCCACTTCCAAATTCCACAAATGAGTGTTTCAAATCTGCTCTGTCTAAATGAAGGTTCTACTCTGCGAGTTGAATACACACAACACAATAAACTTACTGAGAATTCTTCTATCTAGCATTATATGAAGAATTCCCGTTTCCAACGAAGGCCTCAAGGAGCTCCAAATATCCACTTGCAGATTATACAAACAGCGTGTTTCCCAACTGCTCTAGGAAAAGAAAGGTTAAACTCTGTGAGTTGAACGCACACATCACAAAGCAGCTTCTGAGAATGATTCTGTCTAGTTTTTATAAGAAGATATTTCCTTTTCTACCGTTGACCTTAAAGCATTTGAAATCTCCACTTGCAAATTCCACAAAAAGAGGGTTTCAAATGTGCTCTCTCTAAAGGAAGGTTCAACTCTGTGAGTTGAATACACACAGCACAAAGAAGTTACTGAGAATTTTTCTGTCTAGCACTATATCAAGAAATCCCGTTTCCAACGAAGGCCTCAGAGAGGTCCAAATATCCAGTTGCAGACGTTACAAACTGAGTGCTTCCAAACTACTGTATGAAAAGAAAGGGTAAACTCTGTGAGTTAAACACACACATCACAAAGCAGTCTCTGAAACTGATTCTGTCTAGTTTTTATGCGAAGATATTTCCTTTTCCACAATTGACCTCAAAGCGCTTGAAATCTCCACTTTCAAATTCCACAAAAAGAGTGTTTCAAATCTGCTCTGTCGAAATGAAGGTTCAACTCTGTGAATTGAATACACACAACACAAGGAACTTACTGAGAATTCTTCTGTCTAGCATTATATGAAGAAATCCCCTTTCCAACGAAGGCCTCAAGGAGGTCCAAATATCCACTTGCAGACAATACAAACAGAGTGTTTCCCAACTGCTCTATGAAAAGAAAAGTTAAACTCTGTGAGTTGAATGCACACATCACAAAGCAGTTTCTGAGAATGATTCTGTCTAGTTTTTATACAAAGATATTTCCTTTTCTTCCATTGTCCTTAAATCGCTTGAAATCTCCACTTGCAAATTGCACAAAAAGAGGGTTTCAAATCTGCTCTCTCTAAAGGAAGGTTCAACTCTGTGAGTATAATACACACACAACAAAGAAGTTACAGAGAATTCTTCTGTCTAGCACTATATCAAGAAATCCCGTTTCCAACGAAGGCCTCAGAGAGGTCCAAATATCCAGTTGCAGACTTTACAATCAGAGTGTTTCCAAACAGCTGTATGCAAAGAAAGATTAAGATCTGTGAGTTGAACTCACACATCACAAAGCAGTTTCTGAAACTGATTCTGTCTAGTTTTTATACGAAGATATTTCCTTTTCTACCGTTGGCCTCAATTCGCTTGAAATCTCCACTTGCAAATTCCACAAAAAGAGTGTTACAAATCTGCTCTGTCTAAATGAAGGTTCTACTCTGTGAGTTGAATACACACAACACAATAAACTTGCTGATAATTCTTCTGTCTACCATTATATGAAGAATTCCCGTTTCCAACGAAGGCCTCAGAGAGTTCCAAATATCCAGTTGCAGACTTTACAATCAGAGTGTTTCCAAACTGCTGTATTCAAAGAAAGGTTAAGATCTGCGAGTTCAACGCACACATCACAAAGCAGTTTCTGAAACGGATTCTGTCTAGTTTTTATACGAAGATATTTCATTTTCTACCATTGGTCTCAAAGCGCTTGAAACCTCCACATGCAAATTTCACAAAATGAGTGTTTCAAATCTGCTCTGTCTAAATGAAGGTTCAACTCTGTGAGTTGAATACACACAACACAAGGGAGTTTCTGAGATTTCTTCTGTCTTGCATTACATGAAGAAATCCCGTTTCCAACGAAGGCCTCAAGGAGGTCCAAATATCCACTTGCAGACTATACAAACAGAGGGTTTACCAACTGCTCTATGAAAAGAAAGGTTAAACTCTGTGAGTTGAACGCACACATCACAAAGCAGTTTCTGAGAATTATTCTGTCTAGTTTTTATAAGAACATATTTCCTTTTCTACCATTGACCATAAATCGCTTGAAATCTCCACTTGCAAATTCCACAAAAAGAGGGTTTCAAATCTGCTCTCTCTAAAGGAAGGCTCAACTCTGTCAGTTGAATACACACAGCACAAGGAAGTTACTGAGAATTTTTCTATCTTGCACTATATCAAGATATCCCGTTTCCAACGAAGGCCTCAGAGAGTTCCAAATATCTACTTGCAGACGTTACAAACAGAGTGCTTCCAAACTGCTGTATGAAAAGAAAGGTTAAACTCTGTGAGTTAAACGGACACATCACAAAGCAGTCTCTGAAACTGATTCTGTCTAGTTTTTATGCGAAGATATTTCCTTTTCCACAATTGACCTCAAAGCGCTTGAAATCTCCACTTTCAAATTCCACAAAAAGAGTGTTTCAAATCTGCTCTGTCGAAATGAAAGTTCAACTCTGTGAATTGAATACACACAACACAAGGAACTTACTGAGAATTCTTCTGTCTAGCATAATATGAAGAAATCCCCTTTCCAACGAAGGCCTCAAGGAGGTCCAAATATCCACTTGCAGACAATACAAACAGAGTGTTTCCCAACTGCTCTATGAAAAGAAAAGTTAAACTCTGTGAGTTGAATGCACACATCACAAAGCAGTTTCTGAGAATGATTCTGTCTAGTTTTTATACGAAGATATTTCCTTTTCTTCCATTGTCCTTAAATCGCTTGAAATCTCCACTTGCAAATTGCACAAAAAGAGGGTTTCAAATCTGCTCTCTCTAAAGGAAGGTTCAACTCTGTGAGTATAATACACACACAACAAAGAAGTTACAGAGAATTCTTCTGTCTAGCACTATATCAAGAAATCCCGTTTCCAACGAAGGCCTCAGAGAGGTCCAAATATCCAGTTGCAGACTTTACAATCAGAGTGTTTCCAAACAGCTGTATGCAAAGAAAGATTAAGATCTGTGAGTTGAACTCACACATCACAAAGCAGTTTCTGAAACAGATTCTGTCTAGTTTTTATACGAAGATATTTCCTTTTCTACCGTTGGCCTCAATTCGCTTGAAATCTCCACTTGCAAATTCCACAAAAAGAGTGTTACAAATCTGCTCTGCCTAAATGAAGGTTCTACTCTGTGAGTTGAATACACACAACACAATAAACTTGCTGAGAATTCTTCTGTCTACCATTATATGAAGAATTCCCGTTTCCAACGAAGGCCTCAGAGAGTTCCAAATATCCAGTTGCAGACTTTACAATCAGAGTGTTTCCAAACTGCTGTATTCAAAGAAAGGTTAAGATCTGCGAGTTCAACGCACACATCACAAAGCAGTTTCTGAAACGGATTCTGTCTAGTTTTTATACGAAGATATTTCATTTTCTACCATTGGTCTCAAAGCGCTTGAAACCTCCACATGCAAATTTCACAAAATGAGTGTTTCAAATCTGCTCTGTCTAAATGAAGGTTCAACTCTGTGAGTTGAATACACACAACACAAGGGAGTTTCTGAGATTTCTTCTGTCTTGCATTACATGAAGAAATCCCGTTTCCAACGAAGGCCTCAAGGAGGTCCAAATATCCACTTGCAGACTATACAAACAGAGGGTTTACCAACTGCTCTATGAAAAGAAAGGTTAAACTCTGTGAGTTGAACGCACACATCACAAAGCAGTTTCTGAGAATTATTCTGTCTAGTTTTTATAAGAAGATATTTCCTTTTCTACCATTGACCATAAATCGCTTGAAATCTCCACTTGCAAATTCCACAAAAAGAGGGTTTCAATTCTGCTCTCTCTAAAGGAAGGCTCAACTCTGTCAGTTGAATACACACAGCACAAGGAAGTTACTGAGAATTTTTCTATCTTGCACTATATCAAGATATCCCGTTTCCAACGAAGGCCTCAGAGAGTTCCAAATATCTACTTGCAGACGTTACAAACAGAGTGCTTCCAAACTGCTGTGTGCGAAGAAAGGTTAAACTCTGTGAGTTAAACGGACACATCACAAAGCAGTCTCTGAAACAGATTCTGTCTAGTTTTTATACGAAGATATTTCCTTTTATACCATTGGTCTCAAAGCACTTGAAATCTCCACTTGCAAATTCCACAATAAGAGTGTTTCAAATCTGCTCTGTCTAAATGAAGGTTCTACTCTGTGAGTTGAGTACACACAACACAAGAAACTTAATGAGAATTCTTCTGTCAAGCATTATATGAAGAATTCCCGTTTCCAAACAAGTCCTCAAGGAGGTACAAATATCCACTTGCAGACTATACAAACAGAGTGTTTCCCAACTGCTCTATGGAAAGAAAGGTTAAACTGTGTGAGTTGGCCGCACACATCACAAAGCAGTTTCTGAGAATGATTCTGTCTAATTTTTATACGAAGGTATTTCCTTTTCTACCATGGGCCTCAAAGCGCTTGAAATCTCCACTTGCAAATTCCACAAAAAGAGTGTTTCAAACCTGCTCTGTCTAAACGAAGTTTCAACTCTGTGAGTTGAATACACACAACACAGGAAACTTACTGAGAATGCTTCTGTCTAGCATTTTATGAAGAAATCCCGATTCCAACGAAGGCCCCAAGGAGGTCCAAATATCCACTTGCAGACTATACAAACAGAGTGTTTACCAACTGCTCTATGAAAAGAAAGTTTGAACTCCGTGAGTTGCACGCACACATCACAAAGCAGTTTCTGAGAATGATTCTGTCTAGTTTTTATAAGAACATATTTCCTTTTCTACCATTGACCATAAATCGCTTGAAATCTCCACTTGCAAATTCCACAAAAAGAGGGTTTCAAATCTGCTCTCTCTAAAGGAAGGCTCAACTCTGTCAGTTGAATACACACAGCACAAGGAAGTTACTGAGAATTTTTCTATCTTGCACTATATCAAGATATCCCGTTTCCAACGAAGGCCTCAGAGAGTTCCAAATATCTACTTGCAGACGTTACAAACAGAGTGCTTCCAAACTGCTGTGTGCGAAGAAAGGTTAAACTCTGTGAGTTAAACGGACACATCACAAAGCAGTCTCTGAAACCGATTCTGTCTAGTTTTTATACGAAGATATTTCCTTTTCTACCATTGGTCTCAAAGCACTTGAAATCTCCACTTGCAAATTCCACAATAAGAGTGTTTCAAATCTGCTCTGTCTAAATGAAGGTTCTACTCTGTGAGTTGAGTACACACAACACAAGAAACTTACTGAGAATTCTTCTGTCAAGCATTATATGAAGAATTCCCGTTTCCAAACAAGTCCTCAAGGAGGTACAAATATCCACTTGCAGACTATACAAACAGAGTGTTTCCCAACTGCTCTATGGAAAGAAAGGTTAAACTCTGTGAGTTGACCGCACACATCACAAAGCAGTTTCTGAGAATGATTCTGTCTAATTTTTATACGAAGGTATTTCCTTTTCTACCATGGGCCTCAAAGCGCTTGAAATCTCCACTTGCAAATTCCACAAAAAGAGTGTTTCAAACCTGCTCTGTCTAAACGAAGTTTCAACTCTGTGAGTTGAATACACACAACACAAGAAACTTACTGAGAATTCTTCTGTCTAGCATTTTATGAAGAAATCCCGATTCCAACGAAGGCCCCAAGGAGGTCCAAATATCCACTTGCAGACAATACAAACAGAGTGTTTACCAACTGCTCTATGAAAAGAAAGTTTGAACTCCGTGAGTTGCACGCACACATCACAAAGCAGTTTCTGAGAATGATGCTGTCTAGTTTTTATAAGAAGATATTTCCCTTTCTACCGTTGACCTTAAATCGCTTGAAATCTCCACTTGCAAATCCCACAAAATGAGGGATTCAAATCTGCTCTCTGTAAAGGAAGGTTCAACTCTGTGAGTAGAATACACACAGCACAAAGAAGTTACTGAGAATTCTTCTGTCTAGCACTATATCAAGAAATCCCGTTTCCAACGAAGGCCTCAGAGAGTTCCAAATATCCAGTTGAAGACATTACAATCAGAGTGTTTGCAAACTGTTGCATGCAAAGAATGTTTAAGATCTGTGAGTGGAACGCACACATCACAAAGCAGTTTCTGAAACTGATTCTGTCTAGTTTTCATACGAAGATATTTCCTTTTCTACCGTTGGTCTCAAAGCGCTTGAAATCTCCACTTCCAAATTCCACAAATGAGTGTTTCAAATCTGCTCTGTCTAAATGAAGGTTCTACTCTGCGAGTTGAATACACACAACACAATAAACTTACTGAGAATTCTTCTATCTAGCATTATATGAAGAATTCCCGTTTCCAACGAAGGCCTCAAGGAGCTCCAAATATCCACTTGCAGATTATACAAACAGCGTGTTTCCCAACTGCTCTATGAAAAGAAAGGTTAAACTCTGTGAGTTGAACGCACACATCACAAAGCAGCTTCTGAGAATGATTCTGTCTAGTTTTTATAAGAAGATATTTCCTTTTCTACCGTTGACCTTAAAGCATTTGAAATCTCCACTTGCAAATTCCACAAAAAGAGGGTTTCAAATGTGCTCTCTCTAAAGGAAGGTTCAACTCTGTGAGTTGAATACACACAGCACAAAGAAGTTACTGAGAATTTTTCTGTCTAGCACTATATCAAGAAATCCCGTTTCCAACGAAGGCCTCGGAGAGGTCCAAATATCCAGTTGCAGACGTTACAAACTGAGTGCTTCCAAACTACTGTATGAAAAGAAGGGGTAAACTCTGTGAGTTAAACACACACATCACAAAGCAGTCTCTGAAACTGATTCTGTCTAGTTTTTATGCGAAGATATTTCCTTTTCCACAATTGACCTCAAAGCGCTTGAAATCTCCACTTTCAAATTCCACAAAAAGAGTGTTTCAAATCTGCTCTGTCGAAATGAAGGTTCAACTCTGTGAATTGAATACACACAACACAAGGAACTTACTGAGAATTCTTCTGTCTAGCATTATATGAAGAAATCCCCTTTCCAACGAAGGCCTCAAGGAGGTCCAAATATCCACTTGCAGACAATACAAACAGAGTGTTTCCCAACTGCTCTATGAAAAGAAAAGTTAAACTCTGTGAGTTGAATGCACACATCACAAAGCAGTTTCTGAGAATGATTCTGTCTAGTTTTTATACAAAGATATTTCCTTTTCTTCCATTGTCCTTAAATCGCTTGAAATCTCCACTTGCAAATTGCACAAAAAGAGGGTTTCAAATCTGCTCTCTCTAAAGGAAGGTTCAACTCTGTGAGTATAATACACACACAACAAAGAAGTTACAGAGAATTCTTCTGTCTAGCACTATATCAAGAAATCCCGTTTCCAACGAAGGCCTCAGAGAGGTCCAAATATCCAGTTGCAGACTTTACAATCAGAGTGTTTCCAAACAGCTGTATGCAAAGAAAGATTAAGATCTGTGAGTTGAACTCACACATCACAAAGCAGTTTCTGAAACAGATTCTGTCTAGTTTTTATACGAAGATATTTCCTTTTCTACCGTTGGCCTCAATTCGCTTTAAATCTCCACTTGCAAATTCCACAAAAAGAGTGTTACAAATCTGCTCTGTCTAAATGAAGGTTCTACTCTGTGAGTTGAATACACACAACACAATAAACTTGCTGAGAATTCTTCTGTCTACCATTATATGAAGAATTCCCGTTTCCAACGAAGGCCTCAGAGAGTTCCAAATATCCAGTTGCAGACTTTACAATCAGAGTGTTTCCAAACTGCTGTATTCAAAGAAAGGTTAAGATCTGCGAGTTCAACGCACACATCACAAAGCAGTTTCTGAAACGGATTCTGTCTAGTTTTTATACGAAGATATTTCATTTTCTACCATTGGTCTCAAAGCGCTTGAAACCTCCACATGCAAATTTCACAAAATGAGTGTTTCAAATCTGCTCTGTCTAAATGAAGGTTCAACTCTGTGAGTTGAATACACACAACACAAGGGAGTTTCTGAGATTTCTTCTGTCTTGCATTACATGAAGAAATCCCGTTTCCAACGAAGGCCTCAAGGAGGTCCAAATATCCACTTGCAGACTATACAAACAGAGGGTTTACCAACTGCTCTATGAAAAGAAAGGTTAAACTCTGTGAGTTGAACGCACACATCACAAAGCAGTTTCTGAGAATTATTCTGTCTAGTTTTTATAAGAACATATTTCCTTTTCTACCATTGACCATAAATCGCTTGAAATCTCCACTTGCAAATTCCACAAAAAGAGGGTTTCAAATCTGCTCTCTCTAAAGGAAGGCTCAACTCTGTCAGTTGAATACACACAGCACAAGGAAGTTACTGAGAATTTTTCTATCTTGCACTATATCAAGATATCCCGTTTCCAACGAAGGCCTCAGAGAGTTCCAAATATCTACTTGCAGACGTTACAAACAGAGTGCTTCCAAACTGCTGTGTGCGAAGAAAGGTTAAACTCTGTGAGTTAAACGGACACATCACAAAGCAGTCTCTGAAACAGATTCTGTCTAGTTTTTATACGAAGATATTTCCTTTTATACCATTGGTCTCAAAGCACTTGAAATCTCCACTTGCAAATTCCACAATAAGAGTGTTTCAAATCTGCTCTGTCTAAATGAAGGTTCTACTCTGTGAGTTGAGTACACACAACACAAGAAACTTACTGAGAATTCTTCTGTCAAGCATTATATGAAGAATTCCCGTTTCCAAACAAGTCCTCAAGGAGGTACAAATATCCACTTGCAGACTATACAAACAGAGTGTTTCCCAACTGCTCTATGGAAAGAAAGGTTAAACTCTGTGAGTTGACCGCACACATCACAAAGCAGTTTCTGAGAATGATTCTGTCTAATTTTTATACGAAGGTATTTCCTTTTCTACCATGGGCCTCAAAGCGCTTGAAATCTCCACTTGCAAATTCCACAAAAAGAGTGTTTCAAACCTGCTCTGTCTAAACGAAGTTTCAACTCTGTGAGTTGAATACACACAACACAAGAAACTTACTGAGAATTCTTCTGTCTAGCATTTTATGAAGAAATCCCGATTCCAACGAAGGCCCCAAGGAGGTCCAAATATCCACTTGCAGACTATACAAACAGAGTGTTTACCAACTGCTCTATGAAAAGAAAGTTTGAACTCCGTGAGTTGCACGCACACATCACAAAGCAGTTTCTGAGAATGATGCTGTCTAGTTTTTATAAGAAGATATTTCCCTTTCTACCGTTGACCTTAAATCGCTTGAAATCTCCACTTGCAAATCCCACAAAATGAGGGATTCAAATCTGCTCTCTGTAAAGGAAGGTTCAACTCTGTGAGTAGAATACACACAGCACAAAGAAGTTACTGAGAATTCTTCTGTCTAGCACTATATCAAGAAATCCCGTTTCCAACGAAGGCCTCAGAGAGTTCCAAATATCCAGTTGAAGACATTACAATCAGAGTGTTTGCAAACTGTTGCATGCAAAGAATGTTTAAGATCTGTGAGTGGAACGCACACATCACAAAGCAGTTTCTGAAACTGATTCTGTCTAGTTTTCATACGAAGATATTTCCTTTTCTACCGTTGGTCTCAAAGCGCTTGAAATCTCCACTTCCAAATTCCACAAATGAGTGTTTCAAATCTGCTCTGTCTAAATGAAGGTTCTACTCTGCGAGTTGAATACACACAACACAATAAACTTACTGAGAATTCTTCTATCTAGCATTATATGAAGAATTCCCGTTTCCAACGAAGGCCTCAAGGAGCTCCAAATATCCACTTGCAGATTATACAAACAGCGTGTTTCCCAACTGCTCTATGAAAAGAAAGGTTAAACTCTGTGAGTTGAACGCACACATCACAAAGCAGCTTCTGAGAATGATTCTGTCTAGTTTTTATAAGAAGATATTTCCTTTTCTACCGTTGACCTTAAAGCATTTGAAATCTCCACTTGCAAATTCCACAAAAAGAGGGTTTCAAATGTGCTCTCTCTAAAGGAAGGTTCAACTCTGTGAGTTGAATACACACAGCACAAAGAAGTTACTGAGAATTTTTCTGTCTAGCACTATATCAAGAAATCCCGTTTCCAACGAAGGCCTCGGAGAGGTCCAAATATCCAGTTGCAGACGTTACAAACTGAGTGCTTCCAAACTACTGTATGAAAAGAAAGGGTAAACTCTGTGAGTTAAACACACACATCACAAAGCAGTCTCTGAAACTGATTCTGTCTAGTTTTTATGCGAAGATATTTCCTTTTCCACAATTGACCTCAAAGCGCTTGAAATCTCCACTTTCAAATTCCACAAAAAGAGTGTTTCAAATCTGCTCTGTCGAAATGAAGGTTCAACTCTGTGAATTGAATACACACAACACAAGGAACTTACTGAGAATTCTTCTGTCTAGCATTATATGAAGAAATCCCCTTTCCAACGAAGGCCTCAAGGAGGTCCAAATATCCACTTGCAGACAATACAAACAGAGTGTTTCCCAACTGCTCTATGAAAAGAAAAGTTAAACTCTGTGAGTTGAATGCACACATCACAAAGCAGTTTCTGAGAATGATTCTGTCTAGTTTTTATACAAAGATATTTCCTTTTCTTCCATTGTCCTTAAATCGCTTGAAATCTCCACTTGCAAATTGCACAAAAAGAGGGTTTCAAATCTGCTCTCTCTAAAGGAAGGTTCAACTCTGTGAGTATAATACACACACAACAAAGAAGTTACAGAGAATTCTTCTGTCTAGCACTATATCAAGAAATCCCGTTTCCAACGAAGGCCTCAGAGAGGTCCAAATATCCAGTTGCAGACTTTACAATCAGAGTGTTTCCAAACAGCTGTATGCAAAGAAAGATTAAGATCTGTGAGTTGAACTCACACATCACAAAGCAGTTTCTGAAACAGATTCTGTCTAGTTTTTATACGAAGATATTTCCTTTTCTACCGTTGGCCTCAATTCGCTTTAAATCTCCACTTGCAAATTCCACAAAAAGAGTGTTACAAATCTGCTCTGTCTAAATGAAGGTTCTACTCTGTGAGTTGAATACACACAACACAATAAACTTGCTGAGAATTCTTCTGTCTACCATTATATGAAGAATTCCCGTTTCCAACGAAGGCCTCAGAGAGTTCCAAATATCCAGTTGCAGACTTTACAATCAGAGTGTTTCCAAACTGCTGTATTCAAAGAAAGGTTAAGATCTGCGAGTTCAACGCACACATCACAAAGCAGTTTCTGAAACGGATTCTGTCTAGTTTTTATACGAAGATATTTCATTTTCTACCATTGGTCTCAAAGCGCTTGAAACCTCCACATGCAAATTTCACAAAATGAGTGTTTCAAATCTGCTCTGTCTAAATGAAGGTTCAACTCTGTGAGTTGAATACACACAACACAAGGGAGTTTCTGAGATTTCTTCTGTCTTGCATTACATGAAGAAATCCCGTTTCCAACGAAGGCCTCAAGGAGGTCCAAATATCCACTTGCAGACTATACAAACAGAGGGTTTACCAACTGCTCTATGAAAAGAAAGGTTAAACTCTGTGAGTTGAACGCACACATCACAAAGCAGTTTCTGAGAATTATTCTGTCTAGTTTTTATAAGAACATATTTCCTTTTCTACCATTGACCATAAATCGCTTGAAATCTCCACTTGCAAATTCCACAAAAAGAGGGTTTCAAATCTGCTCTCTCTAAAGGAAGGCTCAACTCTGTCAGTTGAATACACACAGCACAAGGAAGTTACTGAGAATTTTTCTATCTTGCACTATATCAAGATATCCCGTTTCCAACGAAGGCCTCAGAGAGTTCCAAATATCTACTTGCAGACGTTACAAACAGAGTGCTTCCAAACTGCTGTGTGCGAAGAAAGGTTAAACTCTGTGAGTTAAACGGACACATCACAAAGCAGTCTCTGAAACAGATTCTGTCTAGTTTTTATACGAAGATATTTCCTTTTCTACCATTGGTCTCAAAGCACTTGAAATCTCCACTTGCAAATTCCACAATAAGAGTGTTTCAAATCTGCTCTGTCTAAATGAAGGTTCTACTCTGTGAGTTGAGTACACACAACACAAGAAACTTACTGAGAATTCTTCTGTCAAGCATTATATGAAGAATTCCCGTTTCCAAACAAGTCCTCAAGGAGGTACAAATATCCACTTGCAGACTATACAAACAGAGTGTTTCCCAACTGCTCTATGGAAAGAAAGGTTAAACTCTGTGAGTTGACCGCACACATCACAAAGCAGTTTCTGAGAATGATTCTGTCTAATTTTTATACGAAGGTATTTCCTTTTCTACCATGGGCCTCAAAGCGCTTGAAATCTCCACTTGCAAATTCCACAAAAAGAGTGTTTCAAACCTGCTCTGTCTAAACGAAGTTTCAACTCTGTGAGTTGAATACACACAACACAAGGAACTTACTGAGAATTCTTCTGTCTAGCATTATATGAAGAAATCCCCTTTCCAACGAAGGCCTCAAGGAGGTCCAAATATCCACTTGCAGACAATACAAACAGAGTGTTTCCCAACTGCTCTATGAAAAGAAAAGTTAAACTCTGTGAGTTGAATGCACACATCACAAAGCAGTTTCTGAGAATGATTCTGTCTAGTTTTTATACGAAGATATTTCCTTTTCTTCCATTGTCCTTAAATCGCTTGAAATCTCCACTTGCAAATTGCACAAAAAGAGGGTTTCAAATCTGCTCTCTCTAAAGGAAGGTTCAACTCTGTGAGTATAATACACACACAACAAAGAAGTTACAGAGAATTCTTCTGTCTAGCACTATATCAAGAAATCCCGTTTCCAATGAAGGCCTCAGAGAGGTCCAAATATCCAGTTGCAGACTTTACAATCAGAGTGTTTCCAAACAGCTGTATGCAAAGAAAGATTAAGATCTGTGAGTTGAACTCACACATCACAAAGCAGTTTCTGAAACTGATTCTGTCTAGTTTTTATACGAAGATATTTCCTTTTCTACCGTTGGCCTCAATTCGCTTGAAATCTCCACTTGCAAATTCCACAAAAAGAGTGTTACAAATCTGCTCTGTCTAAATGAAGGTTCTACTCTGTGAGTTGAATACACACAACACAATAAACTTGCTGAGAATTCTTCTGTCTACCATTATATGAAGAATTCCCGTTTCCAACGAAGGCCTCAGAGAGTTCCAAATATCCAGTTGCAGACTTTACAATCAGAGTGTTTCCAAACTGCTGTATTCAAAGAAAGGTTAAGATCTGCGAGTTCAACGCACACATCACAAAGCAGTTTCTGAAACGGATTCTGTCTAGTTTTTATACGAAGATATTTCATTTTCTACCATTGGTCTCAAAGCGCTTGAAACCTCCACATGCAAATTTCACAAAATGAGTGTTTCAAATCTGCTCTGTCTAAATGAAGGTTCAACTCTGTGAGTTGAATACACACAACACAAGGGAGTTTCTGAGATTTCTTCTGTCTTGCATTACATGAAGAAATCCCGTTTCCAACGAAGGCCTCAAGGAGGTCCAAATATCCACTTGCAGACTATACAAACAGAGGGTTTACCAACTGCTCTATGAAAAGAAAGGTTAAACTCTGTGAGTTGAACGCACACATCACAAAGCAGTTTCTGAGAATTATTCTGTCTAGTTTTTATAAGAAGATATTTCCTTTTCTACCATTGACCATAAATCGCTTGAAATCTCCACTTGCAAATTCCACAAAATGAGGGTTTCAAATCTGCTCTCTCTAAAGGAAGGCTCAACTCTGTCAGTTGAATACACACAGCACAAGGAAGTTACTGAGAATTTTTCTATCTTGCACTATATCAAGAAATCCCGTTTCCAACGAAGGCCTCAGAGAGTTCCAAATATCTACTTGCAGACGTTACAAACAGAGTGCTTCCAAACTGCTGTGTGCGAAGAAAGGTTAAACTCTGTGAGTTAAACGGACACATCACAAAGCAGTCTCTGAAACAGATTCTGTCTAGTTTTTATACGAAGATATGTCCTTTTCTACCATTGGTCTCAAAGCACTTGAAATCTCCACTTGCAAATTCCACAATAAGAGTGTTTCAAATCTGCTCTGTCTAAATGAAGGTTCTACTCTGTGAGTTGAGTACACACAACACAAGAAACTTACTGAGAATTCTTCTGTCAAGCATTATATGAAGAATTCCCGTTTCCAAACAAGTCCTCAAGGAGGTCCAAATATCCACTTGCAGACTATACAAACAGAGTGTTTACCAACTGCTCTATGAAAAGAAAGTTTGAACTCCGTGAGTTGCACGCACACATCACAAAGCAGTTTCTGAGAATGATGCTGTCTAGTTTTTATAAGAAGATATTTCCCTTTCTACCGTTGACCTTAAATCGCTTGAAATCTCCACTTGCAAATCCCACAAAATGAGGGATTCAAATCTGCTCTCTGTAAAGGAAGGTTCAACTCTGTGAGTAGAATACACACAGCACAAAGAAGTTACTGAGAATTCTTCTGTCTAGCACTATATCAAGAAATCCCGTTTCCAACGAAGGCCTCAGAGAGTTCCAAATATCCAGTTGAAGACATTACAATCAGAGTGTTTGCAAACTGTTGCATGCAAAGAATGTTTAAGATCTGTGAGTGGAACGCACACATCACAAAGCAGTTTCTGAAACTGATTCTGTCTAGTTTTCATACGAAGATATTTCCTTTTCTACCGTTGGTCTCAAAGCGCTTGAAATCTCCACTTCCAAATTCCACAAATGAGTGTTTCAAATCTGCTCTGTCTAAATGAAGGTTCTACTCTGCGAGTTGAATACACACAACACAAGAAACTTACTGAGAATTCTTCTATCTAGCATTATATGAAGAATTCCCGTTTCCAACGAAGGCCTCAAGGAGCTCCAAATATCCACTTGCAGATTATACAAACAGCGTGTTTCCCAACTGCTCTATGAAAAGAAAGGTTAAACTCTGTGAGTTGAACGCACACATCACAAAGCAGCTTCTGAGAATGATTCTGTCTAGTTTTTATAAGAAGATATTTCCTTTTCTACCGTTGACCTTAAAGCATTTGAAATCTCCACTTGCAAATTCCACAAAAAGAGGGTTTCAAATGTGCTCTCTCTAAAGGAAGGTTCAACTCTGTGAGTTGAATACACACAGCACAAAGAAGTTACTGAGAATTTTTCTGTCTAGCACTATATCAAGAAATCCCGTTTCCAACGAAGGCCTCGGAGAGGTCCAAATATCCAGTTGCAGACGTTACAAACTGAGTGCTTCCAAACTACTGTATGAAAAGAAAGGGTAAACTCTGTGAGTTAAACACACACATCACAAAGCAGTCTCTGAAACTGATTCTGTCTAGTTTTTATGCGAAGATATTTCCTTTTCCACAATTGACCTCAAAGCGCTTGAAATCTCCACTTTCAAATTCCACAAAAAGAGTGTTTCAAATCTGCTCTGTCGAAATGAAGGTTCAACTCTGTGAATTGAATACACACAACACAAGGAACTTACTGAGAATTCTTCTGTCTAGCATTATATGAAGAAATCCCCTTTCCAACGAAGGCCTCAAGGAGGTCCAAATATCCACTTGCAGACAATACAAACAGAGTGTTTCCCAACTGCTCTATGAAAAGAAAAGTTAAACTCTGTGAGTTGAATGCACACATCACAAAGCAGTTTCTGAGAATGATTCTGTCTAGTTTTTATACAAAGATATTTCCTTTTCTTCCATTGTCCTTAAATCGCTTGAAATCTCCACTTGCAAATTGCACAAAAAGAGGGTTTCAAATCTGCTCTCTCTAAAGGAAGGTTCAACTCTGTGAGTATAATACACACACAACAAAGAAGTTACAGAGAATTCTTCTGTCTAGCACTATATCAAGAAATCCCGTTTCCAACGAAGGCCTCAGAGAGGTCCAAATATCCAGTTGCAGACTTTACAATCAGAGTGTTTCCAAACAGCTGTATGCAAAGAAAGATTAAGATCTGTGAGTTGAACTCACACATCACAAAGCAGTTTCTGAAACTGATTCTGTCTAGTTTTTATACGAAGATATTTCCTTTTCTACCGTTGGCCTCAATTCGCTTGAAATCTCCACTTGCAAATACCACAAAAAGAGTGTTACAAATCTGCTCTGTCTAAATGAAGGTTCTACTCTGTGAGTTGAATACACACAACACAATAAACTTGCTGAGAATTCTTCTGTCTACCATTATATGAAGAATTCCCGTTTCCAACGAAGGCCTCAGAGAGTTCCAAATATCCAGTTGCAGACTTTACAATCAGAGTGTTTCCAAACTGCTGTATTCAAAGAAAGGTTAAGATCTGCGAGTTCAACGCACACATCACAAAGCAGTTTCTGAAACGGATTCTGTCTAGTTTTTATACGAAGATATTTCATTTTCTACCATTGGTCTCAAAGCGCTTGAAACCTCCACATGCAAATTTCACAAAATGAGTGTTTCAAATCTGCTCTGTCTAAATGAAGGTTCAACTCTGTGAGTTGAATACACACAACACAAGGGAGTTTCTGAGATTTCTTCTGTCTTGCATTACATGAAGAAATCCCGTTTCCAACGAAGGCCTCAAGGAGGTCCAAATATCCACTTGCAGACTATACAAACAGAGGGTTTACCAACTGCTCTATGAAAAGAAAGGTTAAACTCTGTGAGTTGAACGCACACATCACAAAGCAGTTTCTGAGAATTATTCTGTCTAGTTTTTATAAGAACATATTTCCTTTTCTACCATTGACCATAAATCGCTTGAAATCTCCACTTGCAAATTCCACAAAAAGAGGGTTTCAAATCTGCTCTCTCTAAAGGAAGGCTCAACTCTGTCAGTTGAATACACACAGCACAAGGAAGTTACTGAGAATTTTTCTATCTTGCACTATATCAAGATATCCCGTTTCCAACGAAGGACTCAGAGAGTTCCAAATATCTACTTGCAGACGTTACAAACAGAGTGCTTCCAAACTGCTGTGTGCGAAGAAAGGTTAAACTCTGTGAGTTAAACGGACACATCACAAAGCAGTCTCTGAAACCGATTCTGTCTAGTTTTTATACGAAGATATTTCCTTTTCTACCATTGGTCTCAAAGCACTTGAAATCTCCACTTGCAAATTCCACAATAAGAGTGTTTCAAATCTGCTCTGTCTAAATGAAGGTTCTACTCTGTGAGTTGAGTACACACAACACAAGAAACTTACTGAGAATTCTTCTGTCAAGCATTATATGAAGAATTCCCGTTTCCAAACAAGTCCTCAAGGAGGTACAAATATCCACTTGCAGACTATACAAACAGAGTGTTTCCCAACTGCTCTATGGAAAGAAAGGTTAAACTCTGTGAGTTGACCGCACACATCACAAAGCAGTTTCTGAGAATGATTCTGTCTAATTTTTATACGAAGGTATTTCCTTTTCTACCATGGGCCTCAAAGCGCTTGAAATCTCCACTTGCAAATTCCACAAAAAGAGTGTTTCAAACCTGCTCTGTCTAAACGAAGTTTCAACTCTGTGAGTTGAATACACACAACACAAGAAACTTACTGAGAATTCTTCTGTCTAGCATTTTATGAAGAAATCCCGATTCCAACGAAGGCCCCAAGGAGGTCCAAATATCCACTTGCAGACAATACAAACAGAGTGTTTACCAACTGCTCTATGAAAAGAAAGTTTGAACTCCGTGAGTTGCACGCACACATCACAAAGCAGTTTCTGAGAATGATGCTGTCTAGTTTTTATAAGAAGATATTTCCCTTTCTACCGTTGACCTTAAATCGCTTGAAATCTCCACTTGCAAATCCCACAAAATGAGGGATTCAAATCTGCTCTCTGTAAAGGAAGGTTCAACTCTGTGAGTAGAATACACACAGCACAAAGAAGTTACTGAGAATTCTTCTGTCTAGCACTATATCAAGAAATCCCGTTTCCAACGAAGGCCTCAGAGAGTTCCAAATATCCAGTTGAAGACATTACAATCAGAGTGTTTGCAAACTGTTGCATGCAAAGAATGTTTAAGATCTGTGAGTGGAACGCACACATCACAAAGCAGTTTCTGAAACTGATTCTGTCTAGTTTTCATACGAAGATATTTCCTTTTCTACCGTTGGTCTCAAAGCGCTTGAAATCTCCACTTCCAAATTCCACAAATGAGTGTTTCAAATCTGCTCTGTCTAAATGAAGGTTCTACTCTGCGAGTTGAATACACACAACACAATAAACTTACTGAGAATTCTTCTATCTAGCATTATATGAAGAATTCCCGTTTCCAACGAAGGCCTCAAGGAGCTCCAAATATCCACTTGCAGATTATACAAACAGCGTGTTTCCCAACTGCTCTATGAAAAGAAAGGTTAAACTCTGTGAGTTGAACGCACACATCACAAAGCAGCTTCTGAGAATGATTCTGTCTAGTTTTTATAAGAAGATATTTCCTTTTCTACCGTTGACCTTAAAGCATTTGAAATCTCCACTTGCAAATTCCACAAAAAGAGGGTTTCAAATGTGCTCTCTCTAAAGGAAGGTTCAACTCTGTGAGTTGAATACACACAGCACAAAGAAGTTACTGAGAATTTTTCTGTCTAGCACTATATCAAGAAATCCCGTTTCCAACGAAGGCCTCGGAGAGGTCCAAATATCCAGTTGCAGACGTTACAAACTGAGTGCTTCCAAACTACTGTATGAAAAGAAAGGGTAAACTCTGTGAGTTAAACACACACATCACAAAGCAGTCTCTGAAACTGATTCTGTCTAGTTTTTATGCGAAGATATTTCCTTTTCCACAATTGACCTCAAAGCGCTTGAAATCTCCACTTTCAAATTCCACAAAAAGAGTGTTTCAAATCTGCTCTGTCGAAATGAAGGTTCAACTCTGTGAATTGAATACACACAACACAAGGAACTTACTGAGAATTCTTCTGTCTAGCATTATATGAAGAAATCCCCTTTCCAACGAAGGCCTCAAGGAGGTCCAAATATCCACTTGCAGACAATACAAACAGAGTGTTTCCCAACTGCTCTATGAAAAGAAAAGTTAAACTCTGTGAGTTGAATGCACACATCACAAAGCAGTTTCTGAGAATGATTCTGTCTAGTTTTTATACAAAGATATTTCCTTTTCTTCCATTGTCCTTAAATCGCTTGAAATCTCCACTTGCAAATTGCACAAAAAGAGGGTTTCAAATCTGCTCTCTCTAAAGGAAGGTTCAACTCTGTGAGTATAATACACACACAACAAAGAAGTTACAGAGAATTCTTCTGTCTAGCACTATATCAAGAAATCCCGTTTCCAACGAAGGCCTCAGAGAGGTCCAAATATCCAGTTGCAGACTTTACAATCAGAGTGTTTCCAAACAGCTGTATGCAAAGAAAGATTAAGATCTGTGAGTTGAACTCACACATCACAAAGCAGTTTCTGAAACTGATTCTGTCTAGTTTTTATACGAAGATATTTCCTTTTCTACCGTTGGCCTCAATTCGCTTGAAATCTCCACTTGCAAATACCACAAAAAGAGTGTTACAAATCTGCTCTGTCTAAATGAAGGTTCTACTCTGTGAGTTGAATACACACAACACAATAAACTTGCTGAGAATTCTTCTGTCTACCATTATATGAAGAATTCCCGTTTCCAACGAAGGCCTCAGAGAGTTCCAAATATCCAGTTGCAGACTTTACAATCAGAGTGTTTCCAAACTGCTGTATTCAAAGAAAGGTTAAGATCTGCGAGTTCAACGCACACATCACAAAGCAGTTTCTGAAACGGATTCTGTCTAGTTTTTATACGAAGATATTTCATTTTCTACCATTGGTCTCAAAGCGCTTGAAACCTCCACATGCAAATTTCACAAAATGAGTGTTTCAAATCTGCTCTGTCTAAATGAAGGTTCAACTCTGTGAGTTGAATACACACAACACAAGGGAGTTTCTGAGATTTCTTCTGTCTTGCATTACATGAAGAAATCCCGTTTCCAACGAAGGCCTCAAGGAGGTCCAAATATCCACTTGCAGACTATACAAACAGAGGGTTTACCAACTGCTCTATGAAAAGAAAGGTTAAACTCTGTGAGTTGAACGCACACATCACAAAGCAGTTTCTGAGAATTATTCTGTCTAGTTTTTATAAGAACATATTTCCTTTTCTACCATTGACCATAAATCGCTTGAAATCTCCACTTGCAAATTCCACAAAAAGAGGGTTTCAAATCTGCTCTCTCTAAAGGAAGGCTCAACTCTGTCAGTTGAATACACACAGCACAAGGAAGTTACTGAGAATTTTTCTATCTTGCACTATATCAAGATATCCCGTTTCCAACGAAGGCCTCAGAGAGTTCCAAATATCTACTTGCAGACGTTACAAACAGAGTGCTTCCAAACTGCTGTGTGCGAAGAAAGGTTAAACTCTGTGAGTTAAACGGACACATCACAAAGCAGTCTCTGAAACCGATTCTGTCTAGTTTTTATACGAAGATATTTCCTTTTCTACCATTGGTCTCAAAGCACTTGAAATCTCCACTTGCAAATTCCACAATAAGAGTGTTTCAAATCTGCTCTGTCTAAATGAAGGTTCTACTCTGTGAGTTGAGTACACACAACACAAGAAACTTACTGAGAATTCTTCTGTCAAGCATTATATGAAGAATTCCCGTTTCCAAACAAGTCCTCAAGGAGGTACAAATATCCACTTGCAGACTATACAAACAGAGTGTTTCCCAACTGCTCTATGGAAAGAAAGGTTAAACTCTGTGAGTTGACCGCACACATCACAAAGCAGTTTCTGAGAATGATTCTGTCTAATTTTTATACGAAGGTATTTCCTTTTCTACCATGGGCCTCAAAGCGCTTGAAATCTCCACTTGCAAATTCCACAAAAAGAGTGTTTCAAACCTGCTCTGTCTAAACGAAGTTTCAACTCTGTGAGTTGAATACACACAACACAAGAAACTTACTGAGAATACTTCTGTCTAGCATTTTATGAAGAAATCCCGATTCCAACGAAGGCCCCAAGGAGGTCCAAATATCCACTTGCAGACAATACAAACAGAGTGTTTACCAACTGCTCTATGAAAAGAAAGTTTGAACTCCGTGAGTTGCACGCACACATCACAAAGCAGTTTCTGAGAATGATGCTGTCTAGTTTTTATAAGAAGATATTTCCCTTTCTACCGTTGACCTTAAATCGCTTGAAATCTCCACTTGCAAATCCCACAAAATGAGGGATTCAAATCTGCTCTCTGTAAAGGAAGGTTCAACTCTGTGAGTAGAATACACACAGCACAAAGAAGTTACTGAGAATTCTTCTGTCTAGCACTATATCAAGAAATCCCGTTTCCAACGAAGGCCTCAGAGAGTTCCAAATATCCAGTTGAAGACATTACAATCAGAGTGTTTGCAAACTGTTGCATGCAAAGAATGTTTAAGATCTGTGAGTGGAACGCACACATCACAAAGCAGTTTCTGAAACTGATTCTGTCTAGTTTTCATACGAAGATATTTCCTTTTCTACCGTTGGTCTCAAAGCGCTTGAAATCTCCACTTCCAAATTCCACAAATGAGTGTTTCAAATCTGCTCTGTCTAAATGAAGGTTCTACTCTGCGAGTTGAATACACACAACACAATAAACTTACTGAGAATTCTTCTATCTAGCATTATATGAAGAATTCCCGTTTCCAACGAAGGCCTCAAGGAGCTCCAAATATCCACTTGCAGATTATACAAACAGCGTGTTTCCCAACTGCTCTATGAAAAGAAAGGTTAAACTCTGTGAGTTGAACGCACACATCACAAAGCAGCTTCTGAGAATGATTCTGTCTAGTTTTTATAAGAAGATATTTCCTTTTCTACCGTTGACCTTAAAGCATTTGAAATCTCCACTTGCAAATTCCACAAAAAGAGGGTTTCAAATGTGCTCTCTCTAAAGGAAGGTTCAACTCTGTGAGTTGAATACACACAGCACAAAGAAGTTACTGAGAATTTTTCTGTCTAGCACTATATCAAGAAATCCCGTTTCCAACGAAGGCCTCGGAGAGGTCCAAATATCCAGTTGCAGACGTTACAAACTGAGTGCTTCCAAACTACTGTATGAAAAGAAAGGGTAAACTCTGTGAGTTAAACACACACATCACAAAGCAGTCTCTGAAACTGATTCTGTCTAGTTTTTATGCGAAGATATTTCCTTTTCCACAATTGACCTCAAAGCGCTTGAAATCTCCACTTTCAAATTCCACAAAAAGAGTGTTTCAAATCTGCTCTGTCGAAATGAAGGTTCAACTCTGTGAATTGAATACACACAACACAAGGAACTTACTGAGAATTCTTCTGTCTAGCATTATATGAAGAAATCCCCTTTCCAACGAAGGCCTCAAGGAGGTCCAAATATCCACTTGCAGACAATACAAACAGAGTGTTTCCCAACTGCTCTATGAAAAGAAAAGTTAAACTCTGTGAGTTGAATGCACACATCACAAAGCAGTTTCTGAGAATGATTCTGTCTAGTTTTTATACAAAGATATTTCCTTTTCTTCCATTGTCCTTAAATCGCTTGAAATCTCCACTTGCAAATTGCACAAAAAGAGGGTTTCAAATCTGCTCTCTCTAAAGGAAGGTTCAACTCTGTGAGTATAATACACACACAACAAAGAAGTTACAGAGAATTCTTCTGTCTAGCACTATATCAAGAAATCCCGTTTCCAACGAAGGCCTCAGAGAGGTCCAAATATCCAGTTGCAGACTTTACAATCAGAGTGTTTCCAAACAGCTGTATGCAAAGAAAGATTAAGATCTGTGAGTTGAACTCACACATCACAAAGCAGTTTCTGAAACTGATTCTGTCTAGTTTTTATACGAAGATATTTCCTTTTCTACCGTTGGCCTCAATTCGCTTGAAATCTCCACTTGCAAATACCACAAAAAGAGTGTTACAAATCTGCTCTGTCTAAATGAAGGTTCTACTCTGTGAGTTGAATACACACAACACAATAAACTTGCTGAGAATTCTTCTGTCTACCATTATATGAAGAATTCCCGTTTCCAACGAAGGCCTCAGAGAGTTCCAAATATCCAGTTGCAGACTTTACAATCAGAGTGTTTCCAAACTGCTGTATTCAAAGAAAGGTTAAGATCTGCGAGTTCAACGCACACATCACAAAGCAGTTTCTGAAACGGATTCTGTCTAGTTTTTATACGAAGATATTTCATTTTCTACCATTGGTCTCAAAGCGCTTGAAACCTCCACATGCAAATTTCACAAAATGAGTGTTTCAAATCTGCTCTGTCTAAATGAAGGTTCAACTCTGTGAGTTGAATACACACAACACAAGGGAGTTTCTGAGATTTCTTCTGTCTTGCATTACATGAAGAAATCCCGTTTCCAACGAAGGCCTCAAGGAGGTCCAAATATCCACTTGCAGACTATACAAACAGAGGGTTTACCAACTGCTCTATGAAAAGAAAGGTTAAACTCTGTGAGTTGAACGCACACATCACAAAGCAGTTTCTGAGAATTATTCTGTCTAGTTTTTATAAGAACATATTTCCTTTTCTACCATTGACCATAAATCGCTTGAAATCTCCACTTGCAAATTCCACAAAAAGAGGGTTTCAAATCTGCTCTCTCTAAAGGAAGGCTCAACTCTGTCAGTTGAATACACACAGCACAAGGAAGTTACTGAGAATTTTTCTATCTTGCACTATATCAAGATATCCCGTTTCCAACGAAGGCCTCAGAGAGTTCCAAATATCTACTTGCAGACGTTACAAACAGAGTGCTTCCAAACTGCTGTGTGCGAAGAAAGGTTAAACTCTGTGAGTTAAACGGACACATCACAAAGCAGTCTCTGAAACCGATTCTGTCTAGTTTTTATACGAAGATATTTCCTTTTCTACCATTGGTCTCAAAGCACTTGAAATCTCCACTTGCAAATTCCACAATAAGAGTGTTTCAAATCTGCTCTGTCTAAATGAAGGTTCTACTCTGTGAGTTGAGTACACACAACACAAGAAACTTACTGAGAATTCTTCTGTCAAGCATTATATGAAGAATTCCCGTTTCCAAACAAGTCCTCAAGGAGGTACAAATATCCACTTGCAGACTATACAAACAGAGTGTTTCCCAACTGCTCTATGGAAAGAAAGGTTAAACTCTGTGAGTTGACCGCACACATCACAAAGCAGTTTCTGAGAATGATTCTGTCTAATTTTTATACGAAGGTATTTCCTTTTCTACCATGGGCCTCAAAGCGCTTGAAATCTCCACTTGCAAATTCCACAAAAAGAGTGTTTCAAACCTGCTCTGTCTAAACGAAGTTTCAACTCTGTGAGTTGAATACACACAACACAAGAAACTTACTGAGAATTCTTCTGTCTAGCATTTTATGAAGAAATCCCGATTCCAACGAAGGCCCCAAGGAGGTCCAAATATCCACTTGCAGACAATACAAACAGAGTGTTTACCAACTGCTCTATGAAAAGAAAGTTTGAACTCCGTGAGTTGCACGCACACATCACAAAGCAGTTTCTGAGAATGATGCTGTCTAGTTTTTATAAGAAGATATTTCCCTTTCTACCGTTGACCTTAAATCGCTTGAAATCTCCACTTGCAAATCCCACAAAATGAGGGATTCAAATCTGCTCTCTGTAAAGGAAGGTTCAACTCTGTGAGTAGAATACACACAGCACAAAGAAGTTACTGAGAATTCTTCTGTCTAGCACTATATCAAGAAATCCCGTTTCCAACGAAGGCCTCAGAGAGTTCCAAATATCCAGTTGAAGACATTACAATCAGAGTGTTTGCAAACTGTTGCATGCAAAGAATGTTTAAGATCTGTGAGTGGAACGCACACATCACAAAGCAGTTTCTGAAACTGATTCTGTCTAGTTTTCATACGAAGATATTTCCTTTTCTACCGTTGGTCTCAAAGCGCTTGAAATCTCCACTTCCAAATTCCACAAATGAGTGTTTCAAATCTGCTCTGTCTAAATGAAGGTTCTACTCTGCGAGTTGAATACACACAACACAATAAACTTACTGAGAATTCTTCTATCTAGCATTATATGAAGAATTCCCGTTTCCAACGAAGGCCTCAAGGAGCTCCAAATATCCACTTGCAGATTATACAAACAGCGTGTTTCCCAACTGCTCTATGAAAAGAAAGGTTAAACTCTGTGAGTTGAACGCACACATCACAAAGCAGCTTCTGAGAATGATTCTGTCTAGTTTTTATAAGAAGATATTTCCTTTTCTACCGTTGACCTTAAAGCATTTGAAATCTCCACTTGCAAATTCCACAAAAAGAGGGTTTCAAATGTGCTCTCTCTAAAGGAAGGTTCAACTCTGTGAGTTGAATACACACAGCACAAAGAAGTTACTGAGAATTTTTCTGTCTAGCACTATATCAAGAAATCCCGTTTCCAACGAAGGCCTCGGAGAGGTCCAAATATCCAGTTGCAGACGTTACAAACTGAGTGCTTCCAAACTACTGTATGAAAAGAAAGGGTAAACTCTGTGAGTTAAACACACACATCACAAAGCAGTCTCTGAAACTGATTCTGTCTAGTTTTTATGCGAAGATATTTCCTTTTCCACAATTGACCTCAAAGCGCTTGAAATCTCCACTTTCAAATTCCACAAAAAGAGTGTTTCAAATCTGCTCTGTCGAAATGAAGGTTCAACTCTGTGAATTGAATACACACAACACAAGGAACTTACTGAGAATTCTTCTGTCTAGCATTATATGAAGAAATCCCCTTTCCAACGAAGGCCTCAAGGAGGTCCAAATATCCACTTGCAGACAATACAAACAGAGTGTTTCCCAACTGCTCTATGAAAAGAAAAGTTAAACTCTGTGAGTTGAATGCACACATCACAAAGCAGTTTCTGAGAATGATTCTGTCTAGTTTTTATACAAAGATATTTCCTTTTCTTCCATTGTCCTTAAATCGCTTGAAATCTCCACTTGCAAATTGCACAAAAAGAGGGTTTCAAATCTGCTCTCTCTAAAGGAAGGTTCAACTCTGTGAGTATAATACACACACAACAAAGAAGTTACAGAGAATTCTTCTGTCTAGCACTATATCAAGAAATCCCGTTTCCAACGAAGGCCTCAGAGAGGTCCAAATATCCAGTTGCAGACTTTACAATCAGAGTGTTTCCAAACAGCTGTATGCAAAGAAAGATTAAGATCTGTGAGTTGAACTCACACATCACAAAGCAGTTTCTGAAACAGATTCTGTCTAGTTTTTATACGAAGATATTTCCTTTTCTACCGTTGGCCTCAATTCGCTTGAAATCTCCACTTGCAAATTCCACAAAAAGAGTGTTACAAATCTGCTCTGCCTAAATGAAGGTTCTACTCTGTGAGTTGAATACACACAACACAATAAACTTGCTGAGAATTCTTCTGTCTACCATTATATGAAGAATTCCCGTTTCCAACGAAGGCCTCAGAGAGTTCCAAATATCCAGTTGCAGACTTTACAATCAGAGTGTTTCCAAACTGCTGTATTCAAAGAAAGGTTAAGATCTGCGAGTTCAACGCACACATCACAAAGCAGTTTCTGAAACGGATTCTGTCTAGTTTTTATACGAAGATATTTCATTTTCTACCATTGGTCTCAAAGCGCTTGAAACCTCCACATGCAAATTTCACAAAATGAGTGTTTCAAATCTGCTCTGTCTAAATGAAGGTTCAACTCTGTGAGTTGAATACACACAACACAAGGGAGTTTCTGAGATTTCTTCTGTCTTGCATTACATGAAGAAATCCCGTTTCCAACGAAGGCCTCAAGGAGGTCCAAATATCCACTTGCAGACTATACAAACAGAGGGTTTACCAACTGCTCTATGAAAAGAAAGGTTAAACTCTGTGAGTTGAACGCACACATCACAAAGCAGTTTCTGAGAATTATTCTGTCTAGTTTTTATAAGAACATATTTCCTTTTCTACCATTGACCATAAATCGCTTGAAATCTCCACTTGCAAATTCCACAAAAAGAGGGTTTCAATTCTGCTCTCTCTAAAGGAAGGCTCAACTCTGTCAGTTGAATACACACAGCACAAGGAAGTTACTGAGAATTTTTCTATCTTGCACTATATCAAGATATCCCGTTTCCAACGAAGGCCTCAGAGAGTTCCAAATATCTACTTGCAGACGTTACAAACAGAGTGCTTCCAAACTGCTGTGTGCGAAGAAAGGTTAAACTCTGTGAGTTAAACGGACACATCACAAAGCAGTCTCTGAAACAGATTCTGTCTAGTTTTTATACGAAGATATTTCCTTTTATACCATTGGTCTCAAAGCACTTGAAATCTCCACTTGCAAATTCCACAATAAGAGTGTTTCAAATCTGCTCTGTCTAAATGAAGGTTCTACTCTGTGAGTTGAGTACACACAACACAAGAAACTTAATGAGAATTCTTCTGTCAAGCATTATATGAAGAATTCCCGTTTCCAAACAAGTCCTCAAGGAGGTACAAATATCCACTTGCAGACTATACAAACAGAGTGTTTCCCAACTGCTCTATGGAAAGAAAGGTTAAACTGTGTGAGTTGGCCGCACACATCACAAAGCAGTTTCTGAGAATGATTCTGTCTAATTTTTATACGAAGGTATTTCCTTTTCTACCATGGGCCTCAAAGCGCTTGAAATCTCCACTTGCAAATTCCACAAAAAGAGTGTTTCAAACCTGCTCTGTCTAAACGAAGTTTCAACTCTGTGAGTTGAATACACACAACACAGGAAACTTACTGAGAATGCTTCTGTCTAGCATTTTATGAAGAAATCCCGATTCCAACGAAGGCCCCAAGGAGGTCCAAATATCCACTTGCAGACTATACAAACAGAGTGTTTACCAACTGCTCTATGAAAAGAAAGTTTGAACTCCGTGAGTTGCACGCACACATCACAAAGCAGTTTCTGAGAATGATTCTGTCTAGTTTTTATAAGAACATATTTCCTTTTCTACCATTGACCATAAATCGCTTGAAATCTCCACTTGCAAATTCCACAAAAAGAGGGTTTCAAATCTGCTCTCTCTAAAGGAAGGCTCAACTCTGTCAGTTGAATACACACAGCACAAGGAAGTTACTGAGAATTTTTCTATCTTGCACTATATCAAGATATCCCGTTTCCAACGAAGGCCTCAGAGAGTTCCAAATATCTACTTGCAGACGTTACAAACAGAGTGCTTCCAAACTGCTGTGTGCGAAGAAAGGTTAAACTCTGTGAGTTAAACGGACACATCACAAAGCAGTCTCTGAAACCGATTCTGTCTAGTTTTTATACGAAGATATTTCCTTTTCTACCATTGGTCTCAAAGCACTTGAAATCTCCACTTGCAAATTCCACAATAAGAGTGTTTCAAATCTGCTCTGTCTAAATGAAGGTTCTACTCTGTGAGTTGAGTACACACAACACAAGAAACTTACTGAGAATTCTTCTGTCAAGCATTATATGAAGAATTCCCGTTTCCAAACAAGTCCTCAAGGAGGTACAAATATCCACTTGCAGACTATACAAACAGAGTGTTTCCCAACTGCTCTATGGAAAGAAAGGTTAAACTCTGTGAGTTGACCGCACACATCACAAAGCAGTTTCTGAGAATGATTCTGTCTAATTTTTATACGAAGGTATTTCCTTTTCTACCATGGGCCTCAAAGCGCTTGAAATCTCCACTTGCAAATTCCACAAAAAGAGTGTTTCAAACCTGCTCTGTCTAAACGAAGTTTCAACTCTGTGAGTTGAATACACACAACACAAGAAACTTACTGAGAATTCTTCTGTCTAGCATTTTATGAAGAAATCCCGATTCCAACGAAGGCCCCAAGGAGGTCCAAATATCCACTTGCAGACAATACAAACAGAGTGTTTACCAACTGCTCTATGAAAAGAAAGTTTGAACTCCGTGAGTTGCACGCACACATCACAAAGCAGTTTCTGAGAATGATGCTGTCTAGTTTTTATAAGAAGATATTTCCCTTTCTACCGTTGACCTTAAATCGCTTGAAATCTCCACTTGCAAATCCCACAAAATGAGGGATTCAAATCTGCTCTCTGTAAAGGAAGGTTCAACTCTGTGAGTAGAATACACACAGCACAAAGAAGTTACTGAGAATTCTTCTGTCTAGCACTATATCAAGAAATCCCGTTTCCAACGAAGGCCTCAGAGAGTTCCAAATATCCAGTTGAAGACATTACAATCAGAGTGTTTGCAAACTGTTGCATGCAAAGAATGTTTAAGATCTGTGAGTGGAACGCACACATCACAAAGCAGTTTCTGAAACTGATTCTGTCTAGTTTTCATACGAAGATATTTCCTTTTCTACCGTTGGTCTCAAAGCGCTTGAAATCTCCACTTCCAAATTCCACAAATGAGTGTTTCAAATCTGCTCTGTCTAAATGAAGGTTCTACTCTGCGAGTTGAATACACACAACACAATAAACTTACTGAGAATTCTTCTATCTAGCATTATATGAAGAATTCCCGTTTCCAACGAAGGCCTCAAGGAGCTCCAAATATCCACTTGCAGATTATACAAACAGCGTGTTTCCCAACTGCTCTATGAAAAGAAAGGTTAAACTCTGTGAGTTGAACGCACACATCACAAAGCAGCTTCTGAGAATGATTCTGTCTAGTTTTTATAAGAAGATATTTCCTTTTCTACCGTTGACCTTAAAGCATTTGAAATCTCCACTTGCAAATTCCACAAAAAGAGGGTTTCAAATGTGCTCTCTCTAAAGGAAGGTTCAACTCTGTGAGTTGAATACACACAGCACAAAGAAGTTACTGAGAATTTTTCTGTCTAGCACTATATCAAGAAATCCCGTTTCCAACGAAGGCCTCGGAGAGGTCCAAATATCCAGTTGCAGACGTTACAAACTGAGTGCTTCCAAACTACTGTATGAAAAGAAAGGGTAAACTCTGTGAGTTAAACACACACATCACAAAGCAGTCTCTGAAACTGATTCTGTCTAGTTTTTATGCGAAGATATTTCCTTTTCCACAATTGACCTCAAAGCGCTTGAAATCTCCACTTTCAAATTCCACAAAAAGAGTGTTTCAAATCTGCTCTGTCGAAATGAAGGTTCAACTCTGTGAATTGAATACACACAACACAAGGAACTTACTGAGAATTCTTCTGTCTAGCATTATATGAAGAAATCCCCTTTCCAACGAAGGCCTCAAGGAGGTCCAAATATCCACTTGCAGACAATACAAACAGAGTGTTTCCCAACTGCTCTATGAAAAGAAAAGTTAAACTCTGTGAGTTGAATGCACACATCACAAAGCAGTTTCTGAGAATGATTCTGTCTAGTTTTTATACAAAGATATTTCCTTTTCTTCCATTGTCCTTAAATCGCTTGAAATCTCCACTTGCAAATTGCACAAAAAGAGGGTTTCAAATCTGCTCTCTCTAAAGGAAGGTTCAACTCTGTGAGTATAATACACACACAACAAAGAAGTTACAGAGAATTCTTCTGTCTAGCACTATATCAAGAAATCCCGTTTCCAACGAAGGCCTCAGAGAGGTCCAAATATCCAGTTGCAGACTTTACAATCAGAGTGTTTCCAAACAGCTGTATGCAAAGAAAGATTAAGATCTGTGAGTTGAACTCACACATCACAAAGCAGTTTCTGAAACAGATTCTGTCTAGTTTTTATACGAAGATATTTCCTTTTCTACCGTTGGCCTCAATTCGCTTGAAATCTCCACTTGCAAATTCCACAAAAAGAGTGTTACAAATCTGCTCTGCCTAAATGAAGGTTCTACTCTGTGAGTTGAATACACACAACACAATAAACTTGCTGAGAATTCTTCTGTCTACCATTATATGAAGAATTCCCGTTTCCAACGAAGGCCTCAGAGAGTTCCAAATATCCAGTTGCAGACTTTACAATCAGAGTGTTTCCAAACTGCTGTACTCAAAGAAAGGTTAAGATCTGCGAGTTCAACGCACACATCACAAAGCAGTTTCTGAAACGGATTCTGTCTAGTTTTTATACGAAGATATTTCATTTTCTACCATTGGTCTCAAAGCGCTTGAAACCTCCACATGCAAATTTCACAAAATGAGTGTTTCAAATCTGCTCTGTCTAAATGAAGGTTCAACTCTGTGAGTTGAATACACACAACACAAGGGAGTTTCTGAGATTTCTTCTGTCTTGCATTACATGAAGAAATCCCGTTTCCAACGAAGGCCTCAAGGAGGTCCAAATATCCACTTGCAGACTATACAAACAGAGGGTTTACCAACTGCTCTATGAAAAGAAAGGTTAAACTCTGTGAGTTGAACGCACACATCACAAAGCAGTTTCTGAGAATTATTCTGTCTAGTTTTTATAAGAACATATTTCCTTTTCTACCATTGACCATAAATCGCTTGAAATCTCCACTTGCAAATTCCACAAAAAGAGGGTTTCAATTCTGCTCTCTCTAAAGGAAGGCTCAACTCTGTCAGTTGAATACACACAGCACAAGGAAGTTACTGAGAATTTTTCTATCTTGCACTATATCAAGATATCCCGTTTCCAACGAAGGCCTCAGAGAGTTCCAAATATCTACTTGCAGACGTTACAAACAGAGTGCTTCCAAACTGCTGTGTGCGAAGAAAGGTTAAACTCTGTGAGTTAAACGGACACATCACAAAGCAGTCTCTGAAACAGATTCTGTCTAGTTTTTATACGAAGATATTTCCTTTTATACCATTGGTCTCAAAGCACTTGAAATCTCCACTTGCAAATTCCACAATAAGAGTGTTTCAAATCTGCTCTGTCTAAATGAAGGTTCTACTCTGTGAGTTGAGTACACACAACACAAGAAACTTAATGAGAATTCTTCTGTCAAGCATTATATGAAGAATTCCCGTTTCCAAACAAGTCCTCAAGGAGGTACAAATATCCACTTGCAGACTATACAAACAGAGTGTTTCCCAACTGCTCTATGGAAAGAAAGGTTAAACTGTGTGAGTTGGCCGCACACATCACAAAGCAGTTTCTGAGAATGATTCTGTCTAATTTTTATACGAAGGTATTTCCTTTTCTACCATGGGCCTCAAAGCGCTTGAAATCTCCACTTGCAAATTCCACAAAAAGAGTGTTTCAAACCTGCTCTGTCTAAACGAAGTTTCAACTCTGTGAGTTGAATACACACAACACAGGAAACTTACTGAGAATGCTTCTGTCTAGCATTTTATGAAGAAATCCCGATTCCAACGAAGGCCCCAAGGAGGTCCAAATATCCACTTGCAGACTATACAAACAGAGTGTTTACCAACTGCTCTATGAAAAGAAAGTTTGAACTCCGTGAGTTGCACGCACACATCACAAAGCAGTTTCTGAGAATGATTCTGTCTAGTTTTTATAAGAACATATTTCCTTTTCTACCATTGACCATAAATCGCTTGAAATCTCCACTTGCAAATTCCACAAAAAGAGGGTTTCAAATCTGCTCTCTCTAAAGGAAGGCTCAACTCTGTCAGTTGAATACACACAGCACAAGGAAGTTACTGAGAATTTTTCTATCTTGCACTATATCAAGATATCCCGTTTCCAACGAAGGCCTCAGAGAGTTCCAAATATCTACTTGCAGACGTTACAAACAGAGTGCTTCCAAACTGCTGTGTGCGAAGAAAGGTTAAACTCTGTGAGTTAAACGGACACATCACAAAGCAGTCTCTGAAACCGATTCTGTCTAGTTTTTATACGAAGATATTTCCTTTTCTACCATTGGTCTCAAAGCACTTGAAATCTCCACTTGCAAATTCCACAATAAGAGTGTTTCAAATCTGCTCTGTCTAAATGAAGGTTCTACTCTGTGAGTTGAGTACACACAACACAAGAAACTTACTGAGAATTCTTCTGTCAAGCATTATATGAAGAATTCCCGTTTCCAAACAAGTCCTCAAGGAGGTACAAATATCCACTTGCAGACTATACAAACAGAGTGTTTCCCAACTGCTCTATGGAAAGAAAGGTTAAACTCTGTGAGTTGACCGCACACATCACAAAGCAGTTTCTGAGAATGATTCTGTCTAATTTTTATACGAAGGTATTTCCTTTTCTACCATGGGCCTCAAAGCGCTTGAAATCTCCACTTGCAAATTCCACAAAAAGAGTGTTTCAAACCTGCTCTGTCTAAACGAAGTTTCAACTCTGTGAGTTGAATACACACAACACAAGAAACTTACTGAGAATTCTTCTGTCTAGCATTTTATGAAGAAATCCCGATTCCAACGAAGGCCCCAAGGAGGTCCAAATATCCACTTGCAGACAATACAAACAGAGTGTTTACCAACTGCTCTATGAAAAGAAAGTTTGAACTCCGTGAGTTGCACGCACACATCACAAAGCAGTTTCTGAGAATGATGCTGTCTAGTTTTTATAAGAAGATATTTCCCTTTCTACCGTTGACCTTAAATCGCTTGAAATCTCCACTTGCAAATCCCACAAAATGAGGGATTCAAATCTGCTCTCTGTAAAGGAAGGTTCAACTCTGTGAGTAGAATACACACAGCACAAAGAAGTTACTGAGAATTCTTCTGTCTAGCACTATATCAAGAAATCCCGTTTCCAACGAAGGCCTCAGAGAGTTCCAAATATCCAGTTGAAGACATTACAATCAGAGTGTTTGCAAACTGTTGCATGCAAAGAATGTTTAAGATCTGTGAGTGGAACGCACACATCACAAAGCAGTTTCTGAAACTGATTCTGTCTAGTTTTCATACGAAGAGATTTCCTTTTCTACCGTTGGTCTCAAAGCGCTTGAAATCTCCACTTCCAAATTCCACAAATGAGTGTTTCAAATCTGCTCTGTCTAAATGAAGGTTCTACTCTGCGAGTTGAATACACACAACACAATAAACTTACTGAGAATTCTTCTATCTAGCATTATATGAAGAATTCCCGTTTCCAACGAAGGCCTCAAGGAGCTCCAAATATCCACTTGCAGATTATACAAACAGCGTGTTTCCCAACTGCTCTATGAAAAGAAAGGTTAAACTCTGTGAGTTGAACGCACACATCACAAAGCAGCTTCTGAGAATGATTCTGTCTAGTTTTTATAAGAAGATATTTCCTTTTCTACCGTTGACCTTAAAGCATTTGAAATCTCCACTTGCAAATTCCACAAAAAGAGGGTTTCAAATGTGCTCTCTCTAAAGGAAGGTTCAACTCTGTGAGTTGAATACACACAGCACAAAGAAGTTACTGAGAATTTTTCTGTCTAGCACTATATCAAGAAATCCCGTTTCCAACGAAGGCCTCAGAGAGGTCCAAATATCCAGTTGCAGACGTTACAAACTGAGTGCTTCCAAACTACTGTATGAAAAGAAAGGGTAAACTCTGTGAGTTAAACACACACATCACAAAGCAGTCTCTGAAACTGATTCTGTCTAGTTTTTATGCGAAGATATTTCCTTTTCCACAATTGACCTCAAAGCGCTTGAAATCTCCACTTTCAAATTCCACAAAAAGAGTGTTTCAAATCTGCTCTGTCGAAATGAAGGTTCAACTCTGTGAATTGAATACACACAACACAAGGAACTTACTGAGAATTCTTCTGTCTAGCATTATATGAAGAAATCCCCTTTCCAACGAAGGCCTCAAGGAGGTCCAAATATCCACTTGCAGACAATACAAACAGAGTGTTTCCCAACTGCTCTATGAAAAGAAAAGTTAAACTCTGTGAGTTGAATGCACACATCACAAAGCAGTTTCTGAGAATGATTCTGTCTAGTTTTTATACAAAGATATTTCCTTTTCTTCCATTGTCCTTAAATCGCTTGAAATCTCCACTTGCAAATTGCACAAAAAGAGGGTTTCAAATCTGCTCTCTCTAAAGGAAGGTTCAACTCTGTGAGTATAATACACACACAACAAAGAAGTTACAGAGAATTCTTCTGTCTAGCACTATATCAAGAAATCCCGTTTCCAACGAAGGCCTCAGAGAGGTCCAAATATCCAGTTGCAGACTTTACAATCAGAGTGTTTCCAAACAGCTGTATGCAAAGAAAGATTAAGATCTGTGAGTTGAACTCACACATCACAAAGCAGTTTCTGAAACTGATTCTGTCTAGTTTTTATACGAAGATATTTCCTTTTCTACCGTTGGCCTCAATTCGCTTGAAATCTCCACTTGCAAATTCCACAAAAAGAGTGTTACAAATCTGCTCTGTCTAAATGAAGGTTCTACTCTGTGAGTTGAATACACACAACACAATAAACTTGCTGATAATTCTTCTGTCTACCATTATATGAAGAATTCCCGTTTCCAACGAAGGCCTCAGAGAGTTCCAAATATCCAGTTGCAGACTTTACAATCAGAGTGTTTCCAAACTGCTGTATTCAAAGAAAGGTTAAGATCTGCGAGTTCAACGCACACATCACAAAGCAGTTTCTGAAACGGATTCTGTCTAGTTTTTATACGAAGATATTTCATTTTCTACCATTGGTCTCAAAGCGCTTGAAACCTCCACATGCAAATTTCACAAAATGAGTGTTTCAAATCTGCTCTGTCTAAATGAAGGTTCAACTCTGTGAGTTGAATACACACAACACAAGGGAGTTTCTGAGATTTCTTCTGTCTTGCATTACATGAAGAAATCCCGTTTCCAACGAAGGCCTCAAGGAGGTCCAAATATCCACTTGCAGACTATACAAACAGAGGGTTTACCAACTGCTCTATGAAAAGAAAGGTTAAACTCTGTGAGTTGAACGCACACATCACAAAGCAGTTTCTGAGAATTATTCTGTCTAGTTTTTATAAGAACATATTTCCTTTTCTACCATTGACCATAAATCGCTTGAAATCTCCACTTGCAAATTCCACAAAAAGAGGGTTTCAAATCTGCTCTCTCTAAAGGAAGGCTCAACTCTGTCAGTTGAATACACACAGCACAAGGAAGTTACTGAGAATTTTTCTATCTTGCACTATATCAAGATATCCCGTTTCCAACGAAGGCCTCAGAGAGTTCCAAATATCTACTTGCAGACGTTACAAACAGAGTGCTTCCAAACTGCTGTATGAAAAGAAAGGTTAAACTCTGTGAGTTAAACGGACACATCACAAAGCAGTCTCTGAAACTGATTCTGTCTAGTTTTTATGCGAAGATATTTCCTTTTCCACAATTGACCTCAAAGCGCTTGAAATCTCCACTTTCAAATTCCACAAAAAGAGTGTTTCAAATCTGCTCTGTCGAAATGAAAGTTCAACTCTGTGAATTGAATACACACAACACAAGGAACTTACTGAGAATTCTTCTGTCTAGCATAATATGAAGAAATCCCCTTTCCAACGAAGGCCTCAAGGAGGTCCAAATATCCACTTGCAGACAATACAAACAGAGTGTTTCCCAACTGCTCTATGAAAAGAAAAGTTAAACTCTGTGAGTTGAATGCACACATCACAAAGCAGTTTCTGAGAATGATTCTGTCTAGTTTTTATACAAAGATATTTCCTTTTCTTCCATTGTCCTTAAATCGCTTGAAATCTCCACTTGCAAATTGCACAAAAAGAGGGTTTCAAATCTGCTCTCTCTAAAGGAAGGTTCAACTCTGTGAGTATAATACACACACAACAAAGAAGTTACAGAGAATTCTTCTGTCTAGCACTATATCAAGAAATCCCGTTTCCAACGAAGGCCTCAGAGAGGTCCAAATATCCAGTTGCAGACTTTACAATCAGAGTGTTTCCAAACAGCTGTATGCAAAGAAAGATTAAGATCTGTGAGTTGAACTCACACATCACAAAGCAGTTTCTGAAACTGATTCTGTCTAGTTTTTATACGAAGATATTTCCTTTTCTACCGTTGGCCTCAATTCGCTTGAAATCTCCACTTGCAAATACCACAAAAAGAGTGTTACAAATCTGCTCTGTCTAAATGAAGGTTCTACTCTGTGAGTTGAATACACACAACACAATAAACTTGCTGAGAATTCTTCTGTCTACCATTATATGAAGAATTCCCGTTTCCAACGAAGGCCTCAGAGAGTTCCAAATATCCAGTTGCAGACTTTACAATCAGAGTGTTTCCAAACTGCTGTATTCAAAGAAAGGTTAAGATCTGCGAGTTCAACGCACACATCACAAAGCAGTTTCTGAAACGGATTCTGTCTAGTTTTTATACGAAGATATTTCATTTTCTACCATTGGTCTCAAAGCGCTTGAAACCTCCACATGCAAATTTCACAAAATGAGTGTTTCAAATCTGCTCTGTCTAAATGAAGGTTCAACTCTGTGAGTTGAATACACACAACACAAGGGAGTTTCTGAGATTTCTTCTGTCTTGCATTACATGAAGAAATCCCGTTTCCAACGAAGGCCTCAAGGAGGTCCAAATATCCACTTGCAGACTATACAAACAGAGGGTTTACCAACTGCTCTATGAAAAGAAAGGTTAAACTCTGTGAGTTGAACGCACACATCACAAAGCAGTTTCTGAGAATTATTCTGTCTAGTTTTTATAAGAACATATTTCCTTTTCTACCATTGACCATAAATCGCTTGAAATCTCCACTTGCAAATTCCACAAAAAGAGGGTTTCAAATCTGCTCTCTCTAAAGGAAGGCTCAACTCTGTCAGTTGAATACACACAGCACAAGGAAGTTACTGAGAATTTTTCTATCTTGCACTATATCAAGATATCCCGTTTCCAACGAAGGCCTCAGAGAGTTCCAAATATCTACTTGCAGACGTTACAAACAGAGTGCTTCCAAACTGCTGTGTGCGAAGAAAGGTTAAACTCTGTGAGTTAAACGGACACATCACAAAGCAGTCTCTGAAACCGATTCTGTCTAGTTTTTATACGAAGATATTTCCTTTTCTACCATTGGTCTCAAAGCACTTGAAATCTCCACTTGCAAATTCCACAATAAGAGTGTTTCAAATCTGCTCTGTCTAAATGAAGGTTCTACTCTGTGAGTTGAGTACACACAACACAAGAAACTTACTGAGAATTCTTCTGTCAAGCATTATATGAAGAATTCCCGTTTCCAAACAAGTCCTCAAGGAGGTACAAATATCCACTTGCAGACTATACAAACAGAGTGTTTCCCAACTGCTCTATGGAAAGAAAGGTTAAACTCTGTGAGTTGACCGCACACATCACAAAGCAGTTTCTGAGAATGATTCTGTCTAATTTTTATACGAAGGTATTTCCTTTTCTACCATGGGCCTCAAAGCGCTTGAAATCTCCACTTGCAAATTCCACAAAAAGAGTGTTTCAAACCTGCTCTGTCTAAACGAAGTTTCAACTCTGTGAGTTGAATACACACAACACAAGAAACTTACTGAGAATTCTTCTGTCTAGCATTTTATGAAGAAATCCCGATTCCAACGAAGGCCCCAAGGAGGTCCAAATATCCACTTGCAGACAATACAAACAGAGTGTTTACCAACTGCTCTATGAAAAGAAAGTTTGAACTCCGTGAGTTGCACGCACACATCACAAAGCAGTTTCTGAGAATGATGCTGTCTAGTTTTTATAAGAAGATATTTCCCTTTCTACCGTTGACCTTAAATCGCTTGAAATCTCCACTTGCAAATCCCACAAAATGAGGGATTCAAATCTGCTCTCTGTAAAGGAAGGTTCAACTCTGTGAGTAGAATACACACAGCACAAAGAAGTTACTGAGAATTCTTCTGTCTAGCACTATATCAAGAAATCCCGTTTCCAACGAAGGCCTCAGAGAGTTCCAAATATCCAGTTGAAGACATTACAATCAGAGTGTTTGCAAACTGTTGCATGCAAAGAATGTTTAAGATCTGTGAGTGGAACGCACACATCACAAAGCAGTTTCTGAAACTGATTCTGTCTAGTTTTCATACGAAGATATTTCCTTTTCTACCGTTGGTCTCAAAGCGCTTGAAATCTCCACTTCCAAATTCCACAAATGAGTGTTTCAAATCTGCTCTGTCTAAATGAAGGTTCTACTCTGCGAGTTGAATACACACAACACAATAAACTTACTGAGAATTCTTCTATCTAGCATTATATGAAGAATTCCCGTTTCCAACGAAGGCCTCAAGGAGCTCCAAATATCCACTTGCAGATTATACAAACAGCGTGTTTCCCAACTGCTCTATGAAAAGAAAGGTTAAACTCTGTGAGTTGAACGCACACATCACAAAGCAGCTTCTGAGAATGATTCTGTCTAGTTTTTATAAGAAGATATTTCCTTTTCTACCGTTGACCTTAAAGCATTTGAAATCTCCACTTGCAAATTCCACAAAAAGAGGGTTTCAAATGTGCTCTCTCTAAAGGAAGGTTCAACTCTGTGAGTTGAATACACACAGCACAAAGAAGTTACTGAGAATTTTTCTGTCTAGCACTATATCAAGAAATCCCGTTTCCAACGAAGGCCTCGGAGAGGTCCAAATATCCAGTTGCAGACGTTACAAACTGAGTGCTTCCAAACTACTGTATGAAAAGAAAGGGTAAACTCTGTGAGTTAAACACACACATCACAAAGCAGTCTCTGAAACTGATTCTGTCTAGTTTTTATGCGAAGATATTTCCTTTTCCACAATTGACCTCAAAGCGCTTGAAATCTCCACTTTCAAATTCCACAAAAAGAGTGTTTCAAATCTGCTCTGTCGAAATGAAGGTTCAACTCTGTGAATTGAATACACACAACACAAGGAACTTACTGAGAATTCTTCTGTCTAGCATTATATGAAGAAATCCCCTTTCCAACGAAGGCCTCAAGGAGGTCCAAATATCCACTTGCAGACAATACAAACAGAGTGTTTCCCAACTGCTCTATGAAAAGAAAAGTTAAACTCTGTGAGTTGAATGCACACATCACAAAGCAGTTTCTGAGAATGATTCTGTCTAGTTTTTATACAAAGATATTTCCTTTTCTTCCATTGTCCTTAAATCGCTTGAAATCTCCACTTGCAAATTGCACAAAAAGAGGGTTTCAAATCTGCTCTCTCTAAAGGAAGGTTCAACTCTGTGAGTATAATACACACACAACAAAGAAGTTACAGAGAATTCTTCTGTCTAGCACTATATCAAGAAATCCCGTTTCCAACGAAGGCCTCAGAGAGGTCCAAATATCCAGTTGCAGACTTTACAATCAGAGTGTTTCCAAACAGCTGTATGCAAAGAAAGATTAAGATCTGTGAGTTGAACTCACACATCACAAAGCAGTTTCTGAAACAGATTCTGTCTAGTTTTTATACGAAGATATTTCCTTTTCTACCGTTGGCCTCAATTCGCTTGAAATCTCCACTTGCAAATTCCACAAAAAGAGTGTTACAAATCTGCTCTGCCTAAATGAAGGTTCTACTCTGTGAGTTGAATACACACAACACAATAAACTTGCTGAGAATTCTTCTGTCTACCATTATATGAAGAATTCCCGTTTCCAACGAAGGCCTCAGAGAGTTCCAAATATCCAGTTGCAGACTTTACAATCAGAGTGTTTCCAAACTGCTGTATTCAAAGAAAGGTTAAGATCTGCGAGTTCAACGCACACATCACAAAGCAGTTTCTGAAACGGATTCTGTCTAGTTTTTATACGAAGATATTTCATTTTCTACCATTGGTCTCAAAGCGCTTGAAACCTCCACATGCAAATTTCACAAAATGAGTGTTTCAAATCTGCTCTGTCTAAATGAAGGTTCAACTCTGTGAGTTGAATACACACAACACAAGGGAGTTTCTGAGATTTCTTCTGTCTTGCATTACATGAAGAAATCCCGTTTCCAACGAAGGCCTCAAGGAGGTCCAAATATCCACTTGCAGACTATACAAACAGAGGGTTTACCAACTGCTCTATGAAAAGAAAGGTTAAACTCTGTGAGTTGAACGCACACATCACAAAGCAGTTTCTGAGAATTATTCTGTCTAGTTTTTATAAGAACATATTTCCTTTTCTACCATTGACCATAAATCGCTTGAAATCTCCACTTGCAAATTCCACAAAAAGAGGGTTTCAATTCTGCTCTCTCTAAAGGAAGGCTCAACTCTGTCAGTTGAATACACACAGCACAAGGAAGTTACTGAGAATTTTTCTATCTTGCACTATATCAAGATATCCCGTTTCCAACGAAGGCCTCAGAGAGTTCCAAATATCTACTTGCAGACGTTACAAACAGAGTGCTTCCAAACTGCTGTGTGCGAAGAAAGGTTAAACTCTGTGAGTTAAACGGACACATCACAAAGCAGTCTCTGAAACAGATTCTGTCTAGTTTTTATACGAAGATATTTCCTTTTATACCATTGGTCTCAAAGCACTTGAAATCTCCACTTGCAAATTCCACAATAAGAGTGTTTCAAATCTGCTCTGTCTAAATGAAGGTTCTACTCTGTGAGTTGAGTACACACAACACAAGAAACTTAATGAGAATTCTTCTGTCAAGCATTATATGAAGAATTCCCGTTTCCAAACAAGTCCTCAAGGAGGTACAAATATCCACTTGCAGACTATACAAACAGAGTGTTTCCCAACTGCTCTATGGAAAGAAAGGTTAAACTGTGTGAGTTGGCCGCACACATCACAAAGCAGTTTCTGAGAATGATTCTGTCTAATTTTTATACGAAGGTATTTCCTTTTCTACCATGGGCCTCAAAGCGCTTGAAATCTCCACTTGCAAATTCCACAAAAAGAGTGTTTCAAACCTGCTCTGTCTAAACGAAGTTTCAACTCTGTGAGTTGAATACACACAACACAGGAAACTTACTGAGAATGCTTCTGTCTAGCATTTTATGAAGAAATCCCGATTCCAACGAAGGCCCCAAGGAGGTCCAAATATCCACTTGCAGACTATACAAACAGAGTGTTTACCAACTGCTCTATGAAAAGAAAGTTTGAACTCCGTGAGTTGCACGCACACATCACAAAGCAGTTTCTGAGAATGATTCTGTCTAGTTTTTATAAGAACATATTTCCTTTTCTACCATTGACCATAAATCGCTTGAAATCTCCACTTGCAAATTCCACAAAAAGAGGGTTTCAAATCTGCTCTCTCTAAAGGAAGGCTCAACTCTGTCAGTTGAATACACACAGCACAAGGAAGTTACTGAGAATTTTTCTATCTTGCACTATATCAAGATATCCCGTTTCCAACGAAGGCCTCAGAGAGTTCCAAATATCTACTTGCAGACGTTACAAACAGAGTGCTTCCAAACTGCTGTGTGCGAAGAAAGGTTAAACTCTGTGAGTTAAACGGACACATCACAAAGCAGTCTCTGAAACCGATTCTGTCTAGTTTTTATACGAAGATATTTCCTTTTCTACCATTGGTCTCAAAGCACTTGAAATCTCCACTTGCAAATTCCACAATAAGAGTGTTTCAAATCTGCTCTGTCTAAATGAAGGTTCTACTCTGTGAGTTGAGTACACACAACACAAGAAACTTACTGAGAATTCTTCTGTCAAGCATTATATGAAGAATTCCCGTTTCCAAACAAGTCCTCAAGGAGGTACAAATATCCACTTGCAGACTATACAAACAGAGTGTTTCCCAACTGCTCTATGGAAAGAAAGGTTAAACTCTGTGAGTTGACCGCACACATCACAAAGCAGTTTCTGAGAATGATTCTGTCTAATTTTTATACGAAGGTATTTCCTTTTCTACCATGGGCCTCAAAGCGCTTGAAATCTCCACTTGCAAATTCCACAAAAAGAGTGTTTCAAACCTGCTCTGTCTAAACGAAGTTTCAACTCTGTGAGTTGAATACACACAACACAAGAAACTTACTGAGAATTCTTCTGTCTAGCATTTTATGAAGAAATCCCGATTCCAACGAAGGCCCCAAGGAGGTCCAAATATCCACTTGCAGACAATACAAACAGAGTGTTTACCAACTGCTCTATGAAAAGAAAGTTTGAACTCCGTGAGTTGCACGCACACATCACAAAGCAGTTTCTGAGAATGATGCTGTCTAGTTTTTATAAGAAGATATTTCCCTTTCTACCGTTGACCTTAAATCGCTTGAAATCTCCACTTGCAAATCCCACAAAATGAGGGATTCAAATCTGCTCTCTGTAAAGGAAGGTTCAACTCTGTGAGTAGAATACACACAGCACAAAGAAGTTACTGAGAATTCTTCTGTCTAGCACTATATCAAGAAATCCCGTTTCCAACGAAGGCCTCAGAGAGTTCCAAATATCCAGTTGAAGACATTACAATCAGAGTGTTTGCAAACTGTTGCATGCAAAGAATGTTTAAGATCTGTGAGTGGAACGCACACATCACAAAGCAGTTTCTGAAACTGATTCTGTCTAGTTTTCATACGAAGATATTTCCTTTTCTACCGTTGGTCTCAAAGCGCTTGAAATCTCCACTTCCAAATTCCACAAATGAGTGTTTCAAATCTGCTCTGTCTAAATGAAGGTTCTACTCTGCGAGTTGAATACACACAACACAATAAACTTACTGAGAATTCTTCTATCTAGCATTATATGAAGAATTCCCGTTTCCAACGAAGGCCTCAAGGAGCTCCAAATATCCACTTGCAGATTATACAAACAGCGTGTTTCCCAACTGCTCTATGAAAAGAAAGGTTAAACTCTGTGAGTTGAACGCACACATCACAAAGCAGTTTCTGAGAATTATTCTGTCTAGTTTTTATAAGAACATATTTCCTTTTCTACCATTGACCATAAATCGCTTGAAATCTCCACTTGCAAATTCCACAAAAAGAGGGTTTCAAATGTGCTCTCTCTAAAGGAAGGCTCAACTCTGTCAGTTGAATACACACAGCACAAGGAAGTTACTGAGAATTTTTCTATCTTGCACTATATCAAGATATCCCGTTTCCAACGAAGGCCTCAGAGAGTTCCAAATATCTACTTGCAGACGTTACAAACAGAGTGCTTCCAAACTGCTGTGTGCGAAGAAAGGTTAAACTCTGTGAGTTAAACGGACACATCACAAAGCAGTCTCTGAAACCGATTCTGTCTAGTTTTTATACGAAGATATTTCCTTTTCTACCATTGGTCTCAAAGCACTTGAAATCTCCACTTGCAAATTCCACAATAAGAGTGTTTCAAATCTGCTCTGTCTAAATGAAGGTTCTACTCTGTGAGTTGAGTACACACAACACAAGAAACTTACTGAGAATTCTTCTGTCAAGCATTATATGAAGAATTCCCGTTTCCAAACAAGTCCTCAAGGAGGTACAAATATCCACTTGCAGACTATACAAACAGAGTGTTTCCCAACTGCTCTATGGAAAGAAAGGTTAAACTCTGTGAGTTGACCGCACACATCACAAAGCAGTTTCTGAGAATGATTCTGTCTAATTTTTATACGAAGGTATTTCCTTTTCTACCATGGGCCTCAAAGCGCTTGAAATCTCCACTTGCAAATTCCACAAAAAGAGTGTTTCAAACCTGCTCTGTCTAAACGAAGTTTCAACTCTGTGAGTTGAATACACACAACACAAGAAACTTACTGAGAATTCTTCTGTCTAGCATTTTATGAAGAAATCCCGATTCCAACGAAGGCCCCAAGGAGGTCCAAATATCCACTTGCAGACAATACAAACAGAGTGTTTACCAACTGCTCTATGAAAAGAAAGTTTGAACTCCGTGAGTTGCACGCACACATCACAAAGCAGTTTCTGAGAATGATGCTGTCTAGTTTTTATAAGAAGATATTTCCCTTTCTACCGTTGACCTTAAATCGCTTGAAATCTCCACTTGCAAATCCCACAAAATGAGGGATTCAAATCTGCTCTCTGTAAAGGAAGGTTCAACTCTGTGAGTAGAATACACACAGCACAAAGAAGTTACTGAGAATTCTTCTGTCTAGCACTATATCAAGAAATCCCGTTTCCAACGAAGGCCTCAGAGAGTTCCAAATATCCAGTTGAAGACATTACAATCAGAGTGTTTGCAAACTGTTGCATGCAAAGAATGTTTAAGATCTGTGAGTGGAACGCACACATCACAAAGCAGTTTCTGAAACTGATTCTGTCTAGTTTTCATACGAAGATATTTCCTTTTCTACCGTTGGTCTCAAAGCGCTTGAAATCTCCACTTCCAAATTCCACAAATGAGTGTTTCAAATCTGCTCTGTCTAAATGAAGGTTCTACTCTGCGAGTTGAATACACACAACACAATAAACTTACTGAGAATTCTTCTATCTAGCATTATATGAAGAATTCCCGTTTCCAACGAAGGCCTCAAGGAGCTCCAAATATCCACTTGCAGATTATACAAACAGCGTGTTTCCCAACTGCTCTATGAAAAGAAAGGTTAAACTCTGTGAGTTGAACGCACACATCACAAAGCAGCTTCTGAGAATGATTCTGTCTAGTTTTTATAAGAAGATATTTCCTTTTCTACCGTTGACCTTAAAGCATTTGAAATCTCCACTTGCAAATTCCACAAAAAGAGGGTTTCAAATGTGCTCTCTCTAAAGGAAGGTTCAACTCTGTGAGTTGAATACACACAGCACAAAGAAGTTACTGAGAATTTTTCTGTCTAGCACTATATCAAGAAATCCCGTTTCCAACGAAGGCCTCGGAGAGGTCCAAATATCCAGTTGCAGACGTTACAAACTGAGTGCTTCCAAACTACTGTATGAAAAGAAAGGGTAAACTCTGTGAGTTAAACACACACATCACAAAGCAGTCTCTGAAACTGATTCTGTCTAGTTTTTATGCGAAGATATTTCCTTTTCCACAATTGACCTCAAAGCGCTTGAAATCTCCACTTTCAAATTCCACAAAAAGAGTGTTTCAAATCTGCTCTGTCGAAATGAAGGTTCAACTCTGTGAATTGAATACACACAACACAAGGAACTTACTGAGAATTCTTCTGTCTAGCATTATATGAAGAAATCCCCTTTCCAACGAAGGCCTCAAGGAGGTCCAAATATCCACTTGCAGACAATACAAACAGAGTGTTTCCCAACTGCTCTATGAAAAGAAAAGTTAAACTCTGTGAGTTGAATGCACACATCACAAAGCAGTTTCTGAGAATGATTCTGTCTAGTTTTTATACAAAGATATTTCCTTTTCTTCCATTGTCCTTAAATCGCTTGAAATCTCCACTTGCAAATTGCACAAAAAGAGGGTTTCAAATCTGCTCTCTCTAAAGGAAGGTTCAACTCTGTGAGTATAATACACACACAACAAAGAAGTTACAGAGAATTCTTCTGTCTAGCACTATATCAAGAAATCCCGTTTCCAACGAAGGCCTCAGAGAGGTCCAAATATCCAGTTGCAGACTTTACAATCAGAGTGTTTCCAAACAGCTGTATGCAAAGAAAGATTAAGATCTGTGAGTTGAACTCACACATCACAAAGCAGTTTCTGAAACAGATTCTGTCTAGTTTTTATACGAAGATATTTCCTTTTCTACCGTTGGCCTCAATTCGCTTGAAATCTCCACTTGCAAATTCCACAAAAAGAGTGTTACAAATCTGCTCTGCCTAAATGAAGGTTCTACTCTGTGAGTTGAATACACACAACACAATAAACTTGCTGAGAATTCTTCTGTCTACCATTATATGAAGAATTCCCTTTTCCAACGAAGGCCTCAGAGAGTTCCAAATATCCAGTTGCAGACTTTACAATCAGAGTGTTTCCAAACTGCTGTATTCAAAGAAAGGTTAAGATCTGCGAGTTCAACGCACACATCACAAAGCAGTTTCTGAAACGGATTCTGTCTAGTTTTTATACGAAGATATTTCATTTTCTACCATTGGTCTCAAAGCGCTTGAAACCTCCACATGCAAATTTCACAAAATGAGTGTTTCAAATCTGCTCTGTCTAAATGAAGGTTCAACTCTGTGAGTTGAATACACACAACACAAGGGAGTTTCTGAGATTTCTTCTGTCTTGCATTACATGAAGAAATCCCGTTTCCAACGAAGGCCTCAAGGAGGTCCAAATATCCACTTGCAGACTATACAAACAGAGGGTTTACCAACTGCTCTATGAAAAGAAAGGTTAAACTCTGTGAGTTGAACGCACACATCACAAAGCAGTTTCTGAGAATTATTCTGTCTAGTTTTTATAAGAACATATTTCCTTTTCTACCATTGACCATAAATCGCTTGAAATCTCCACTTGCAAATTCCACAAAAAGAGGGTTTCAATTCTGCTCTCTCTAAAGGAAGGCTCAACTCTGTCAGTTGAATACACACAGCACAAGGAAGTTACTGAGAATTTTTCTATCTTGCACTATATCAAGATATCCCGTTTCCAACGAAGGCCTCAGAGAGTTCCAAATATCTACTTGCAGACGTTACAAACAGAGTGCTTCCAAACTGCTGTGTGCGAAGAAAGGTTAAACTCTGTGAGTTAAACGGACACATCACAAAGCAGTCTCTGAAACAGATTCTGTCTAGTTTTTATACGAAGATATTTCCTTTTATACCATTGGTCTCAAAGCACTTGAAATCTCCACTTGCAAATTCCACAATAAGAGTGTTTCAAATCTGCTCTGTCTAAATGAAGGTTCTACTCTGTGAGTTGAGTACACACAACACAAGAAACTTAATGAGAATTCTTCTGTCAAGCATTATATGAAGAATTCCCGTTTCCAAACAAGTCCTCAAGGAGGTACAAATATCCACTTGCAGACTATACAAACAGAGTGTTTCCCAACTGCTCTATGGAAAGAAAGGTTAAACTGTGTGAGTTGGCCGCACACATCACAAAGCAGTTTCTGAGAATGATTCTGTCTAATTTTTATACGAAGGTATTTCCTTTTCTACCATGGGCCTCAAAGCGCTTGAAATCTCCACTTGCAAATTCCACAAAAAGAGTGTTTCAAACCTGCTCTGTCTAAACGAAGTTTCAACTCTGTGAGTTGAATACACACAACACAGGAAACTTACTGAGAATGCTTCTGTCTAGCATTTTATGAAGAAATCCCGATTCCAACGAAGGCCCCAAGGAGGTCCAAATATCCACTTGCAGACTATACAAACAGAGTGTTTACCAACTGCTCTATGAAAAGAAAGTTTGAACTCCGTGAGTTGCACGCACACATCACAAAGCAGTTTCTGAGAATGATTCTGTCTAGTTTTTATAAGAACATATTTCCTTTTCTACCATTGACCATAAATCGCTTGAAATCTCCACTTGCAAATTCCACAAAAAGAGGGTTTCAAATCTGCTCTCTCTAAAGGAAGGCTCAACTCTGTCAGTTGAATACACACAGCACAAGGAAGTTACTGAGAATTTTTCTATCTTGCACTATATCAAGATATCCCGTTTCCAACGAAGGCCTCAGAGAGTTCCAAATATCTACTTGCAGACGTTACAAACAGAGTGCTTCCAAACTGCTGTGTGCGAAGAAAGGTTAAACTCTGTGAGTTAAACGGACACATCACAAAGCAGTCTCTGAAACCGATTCTGTCTAGTTTTTATACGAAGATATTTCCTTTTCTACCATTGGTCTCAAAGCACTTGAAATCTCCACTTGCAAATTCCACAATAAGAGTGTTTCAAATCTGCTCTGTCTAAATGAAGGTTCTACTCTGTGAGTTGAGTACACACAACACAAGAAACTTACTGAGAATTCTTCTGTCAAGCATTATATGAAGAATTCCCGTTTCCAAACAAGTCCTCAAGGAGGTACAAATATCCACTTGCAGACTATACAAACAGAGTGTTTCCCAACTGCTCTATGGAAAGAAAGGTTAAACTCTGTGAGTTGACCGCACACATCACAAAGCAGTTTCTGAGAATGATTCTGTCTAATTTTTATACGAAGGTATTTCCTTTTCTACCATGGGCCTCAAAGCGCTTGAAATCTCCACTTGCAAATTCCACAAAAAGAGTGTTTCAAACCTGCTCTGTCTAAACGAAGTTTCAACTCTGTGAGTTGAATACACACAACACAAGAAACTTACTGAGAATTCTTCTGTCTAGCATTTTATGAAGAAATCCCGATTCCAACGAAGGCCCCAAGGAGGTCCAAATATCCACTTGCAGACAATACAAACAGAGTGTTTACCAACTGCTCTATGAAAAGAAAGTTTGAACTCCGTGAGTTGCACGCACACATCACAAAGCAGTTTCTGAGAATGATGCTGTCTAGTTTTTATAAGAAGATATTTCCCTTTCTACCGTTGACCTTAAATCGCTTGAAATCTCCACTTGCAAATCCCACAAAATGAGGGATTCAAATCTGCTCTCTGTAAAGGAAGGTTCAACTCTGTGAGTAGAATACACACAGCACAAAGAAGTTACTGAGAATTCTTCTGTCTAGCACTATATCAAGAAATCCCGTTTCCAACGAAGGCCTCAGAGAGTTCCAAATATCCAGTTGAAGACATTACAATCAGAGTGTTTGCAAACTGTTGCATGCAAAGAATGTTTAAGATCTGTGAGTGGAACGCACACATCACAAAGCAGTTTCTGAAACTGATTCTGTCTAGTTTTCATACGAAGATATTTCCTTTTCTACCGTTGGTCTCAAAGCGCTTGAAATCTCCACTTCCAAATTCCACAAATGAGTGTTTCAAATCTGCTCTGTCTAAATGAAGGTTCTACTCTGCGAGTTGAATACACACAACACAATAAACTTACTGAGAATTCTTCTATCTAGCATTATATGAAGAATTCCCGTTTCCAACGAAGGCCTCAAGGAGCTCCAAATATCCACTTGCAGATTATACAAACAGCGTGTTTCCCAACTGCTCTATGAAAAGAAAGGTTAAACTCTGTGAGTTGAACGCACACATCACAAAGCAGTTTCTGAGAATTATTCTGTCTAGTTTTTATAAGAACATATTTCCTTTTCTACCATTGACCATAAATCGCTTGAAATCTCCACTTGCAAATTCCACAAAAAGAGGGTTTCAAATCTGCTCTCTCTAAAGGAAGGCTCAACTCTGTCAGTTGAATACACACAGCACAAGGAAGTTACTGAGAATTTTTCTATCTTGCACTATATCAAGATATCCCGTTTCCAACGAAGGCCTCAGAGAGTTCCAAATATCTACTTGCAGACGTTACAAACAGAGTGCTTCCAAACTGCTGTGTGCGAAGAAAGGTTAAACTCTGTGAGTTAAACGGACACATCACAAAGCAGTCTCTGAAACCGATTCTGTCTAGTTTTTATACGAAGATATTTCCTTTTCTACCATTGGTCTCAAAGCACTTGAAATCTCCACTTGCAAATTCCACAATAAGAGTGTTTCAAATCTGCTCTGTCTAAATGAAGGTTCTACTCTGTGAGTTGAGTACACACAACACAAGAAACTTACTGAGAATTCTTCTGTCAAGCATTATATGAAGAATTCCCGTTTCCAAACAAGTCCTCAAGGAGGTACAAATATCCACTTGCAGACTATACAAACAGAGTGTTTCCCAACTGCTCTATGGAAAGAAAGGTTAAACTCTGTGAGTTGACCGCACACATCACAAAGCAGTTTCTGAGAATGATTCTGTCTAATTTTTATACGAAGGTATTTCCTTTTCTACCATGGGCCTCAAAGCGCTTGAAATCTCCACTTGCAAATTCCACAAAAAGAGTGTTTCAAACCTGCTCTGTCTAAACGAAGTTTCAACTCTGTGAGTTGAATACACACAACACAAGAAACTTACTGAGAATTCTTCTGTCTAGCATTTTATGAAGAAATCCCGATTCCAACGAAGGCCCCAAGGAGGTCCAAATATCCACTTGCAGACAATACAAACAGAGTGTTTACCAACTGCTCTATGAAAAGAAAGTTTGAACTCCGTGAGTTGCACGCACACATCACAAAGCAGTTTCTGAGAATGATGCTGTCTAGTTTTTATAAGAAGATATTTCCCTTTCTACCGTTGACCTTAAATCGCTTGAAATCTCCACTTGCAAATCCCACAAAATGAGGGATTCAAATCTGCTCTCTGTAAAGGAAGGTTCAACTCTGTGAGTAGAATACACACAGCACAAAGAAGTTACTGAGAATTCTTCTGTCTAGCACTATATCAAGAAATCCCGTTTCCAACGAAGGCCTCAGAGAGTTCCAAATATCCAGTTGAAGACATTACAATCAGAGTGTTTGCAAACTGTTGCATGCAAAGAATGTTTAAGATCTGTGAGTGGAACGCACACATCACAAAGCAGTTTCTGAAACTGATTCTGTCTAGTTTTCATACGAAGATATTTCCTTTTCTACCGTTGGTCTCAAAGCGCTTGAAATCTCCACTTCCAAATTCCACAAATGAGTGTTTCAAATCTGCTCTGTCTAAATGAAGGTTCTACTCTGCGAGTTGAATACACACAACACAATAAACTTACTGAGAATTCTTCTATCTAGCATTATATGAAGAATTCCCGTTTCCAACGAAGGCCTCAAGGAGCTCCAAATATCCACTTGCAGATTATACAAACAGCGTGTTTCCCAACTGCTCTATGAAAAGAAAGGTTAAACTCTGTGAGTTGAACGCACACATCACAAAGCAGCTTCTGAGAATGATTCTGTCTAGTTTTTATAAGAAGATATTTCCTTTTCTACCGTTGACCTTAAAGCATTTGAAATCTCCACTTGCAAATTCCACAAAAAGAGGGTTTCAAATGTGCTCTCTCTAAAGGAAGGTTCAACTCTGTGAGTTGAATACACACAGCACAAAGAAGTTACTGAGAATTTTTCTGTCTAGCACTATATCAAGAAATCCCGTTTCCAACGAAGGCCTCGGAGAGGTCCAAATATCCAGTTGCAGACGTTACAAACTGAGTGCTTCCAAACTACTGTATGAAAAGAAAGGGTAAACTCTGTGAGTTAAACACACACATCACAAAGCAGTCTCTGAAACTGATTCTGTCTAGTTTTTATGCGAAGATATTTCCTTTTCCACAATTGACCTCAAAGCGCTTGAAATCTCCACTTTCAAATTCCACAAAAAGAGTGTTTCAAATCTGCTCTGTCGAAATGAAGGTTCAACTCTGTGAATTGAATACACACAACACAAGGAACTTACTGAGAATTCTTCTGTCTAGCATTATATGAAGAAATCCCCTTTCCAACGAAGGCCTCAAGGAGGTCCAAATATCCACTTGCAGACAATACAAACAGAGTGTTTCCCAACTGCTCTATGAAAAGAAAAGTTAAACTCTGTGAGTTGAATGCACACATCACAAAGCAGTTTCTGAGAATGATTCTGTCTAGTTTTTATACAAAGATATTTCCTTTTCTTCCATTGTCCTTAAATCGCTTGAAATCTCCACTTGCAAATTGCACAAAAAGAGGGTTTCAAATCTGCTCTCTCTAAAGGAAGGTTCAACTCTGTGAGTATAATACACACACAACAAAGAAGTTACAGAGAATTCTTCTGTCTAGCACTATATCAAGAAATCCCGTTTCCAACGAAGGCCTCAGAGAGGTCCAAATATCCAGTTGCAGACTTTACAATCAGAGTGTTTCCAAACAGCTGTATGCAAAGAAAGATTAAGATCTGTGAGTTGAACTCACACATCACAAAGCAGTTTCTGAAACAGATTCTGTCTAGTTTTTATACGAAGATATTTCCTTTTCTACCGTTGGCCTCAATTCGCTTGAAATCTCCACTTGCAAATTCCACAAAAAGAGTGTTACAAATCTGCTCTGCCTAAATGAAGGTTCTACTCTGTGAGTTGAATACACACAACACAATAAACTTGCTGAGAATTCTTCTGTCTACCATTATATGAAGAATTCCCGTTTCCAACGAAGGCCTCAGAGAGTTCCAAATATCCAGTTGCAGACTTTACAATCAGAGTGTTTCCAAACTGCTGTATTCAAAGAAAGGTTAAGATCTGCGAGTTCAACGCACACATCACAAAGCAGTTTCTGAAACGGATTCTGTCTAGTTTTTATACGAAGATATTTCATTTTCTACCATTGGTCTCAAAGCGCTTGAAACCTCCACATGCAAATTTCACAAAATGAGTGTTTCAAATCTGCTCTGTCTAAATGAAGGTTCAACTCTGTGAGTTGAATACACACAACACAAGGGAGTTTCTGAGATTTCTTCTGTCTTGCATTACATGAAGAAATCCCGTTTCCAACGAAGGCCTCAAGGAGGTCCAAATATCCACTTGCAGACTATACAAACAGAGGGTTTACCAACTGCTCTATGAAAAGAAAGGTTAAACTCTGTGAGTTGAACGCACACATCACAAAGCAGTTTCTGAGAATTATTCTGTCTAGTTTTTATAAGAACATATTTCCTTTTCTACCATTGACCATAAATCGCTTGAAATCTCCACTTGCAAATTCCACAAAAAGAGGGTTTCAATTCTGCTCTCTCTAAAGGAAGGCTCAACTCTGTCAGTTGAATACACACAGCACAAGGAAGTTACTGAGAATTTTTCTATCTTGCACTATATCAAGATATCCCGTTTCCAACGAAGGCCTCAGAGAGTTCCAAATATCTACTTGCAGACGTTACAAACAGAGTGCTTCCAAACTGCTGTGTGCGAAGAAAGGTTAAACTCTGTGAGTTAAACGGACACATCACAAAGCAGTCTCTGAAACAGATTCTGTCTAGTTTTTATACGAAGATATTTCCTTTTATACCATTGGTCTCAAAGCACTTGAAATCTCCACTTGCAAATTCCACAATAAGAGTGTTTCAAATCTGCTCTGTCTAAATGAAGGTTCTACTCTGTGAGTTGAGTACACACAACACAAGAAACTTAATGAGAATTCTTCTGTCAAGCATTATATGAAGAATTCCCGTTTCCAAACAAGTCCTCAAGGAGGTACAAATATCCACTTGCAGACTATACAAACAGAGTGTTTCCCAACTGCTCTATGGAAAGAAAGGTTAAACTGTGTGAGTTGGCCGCACACATCACAAAGCAGTTTCTGAGAATGATTCTGTCTAATTTTTATACGAAGGTATTTCCTTTTCTACCATGGGCCTCAAAGCGCTTGAAATCTCCACTTGCAAATTCCACAAAAAGAGTGTTTCAAACCTGCTCTGTCTAAACGAAGTTTCAACTCTGTGAGTTGAATACACACAACACAGGAAACTTACTGAGAATGCTTCTGTCTAGCATTTTATGAAGAAATCCCGATTCCAACGAAGGCCCCAAGGAGGTCCAAATATCCACTTGCAGACTATACAAACAGAGTGTTTACCAACTGCTCTATGAAAAGAAAGTTTGAACTCCGTGAGTTGCACGCACACATCACAAAGCAGTTTCTGAGAATGATTCTGTCTAGTTTTTATAAGAACATATTTCCTTTTCTACCATTGACCATAAATCGCTTGAAATCTCCACTTGCAAATTCCACAAAAAGAGGGTTTCAAATCTGCTCTCTCTAAAGGAAGGCTCAACTCTGTCAGTTGAATACACACAGCACAAGGAAGTTACTGAGAATTTTTCTATCTTGCACTATATCAAGATATCCCGTTTCCAACGAAGGCCTCAGAGAGTTCCAAATATCTACTTGCAGACGTTACAAACAGAGTGCTTCCAAACTGCTGTGTGCGAAGAAAGGTTAAACTCTGTGAGTTAAACGGACACATCACAAAGCAGTCTCTGAAACCGATTCTGTCTAGTTTTTATACGAAGATATTTCCTTTTCTACCATTGGTCTCAAAGCACTTGAAATCTCCACTTGCAAATTCCACAATAAGAGTGTTTCAAATCTGCTCTGTCTAAATGAAGGTTCTACTCTGTGAGTTGAGTACACACAACACAAGAAACTTACTGAGAATTCTTCTGTCAAGCATTATATGAAGAATTCCCGTTTCCAAACAAGTCCTCAAGGAGGTACAAATATCCACTTGCAGACTATACAAACAGAGTGTTTCCCAACTGCTCTATGGAAAGAAAGGTTAAACTCTGTGAGTTGACCGCACACATCACAAAGCAGTTTCTGAGAATGATTCTGTCTAATTTTTATACGAAGGTATTTCCTTTTCTACCATGGGCCTCAAAGCGCTTGAAATCTCCACTTGCAAATTCCACAAAAAGAGTGTTTCAAACCTGCTCTGTCTAAACGAAGTTTCAACTCTGTGAGTTGAATACACACAACACAAGAAACTTACTGAGAATTCTTCTGTCTAGCATTTTATGAAGAAATCCCGATTCCAACGAAGGCCCCAAGGAGGTCCAAATATCCACTTGCAGACAATACAAACAGAGTGTTTACCAACTGCTCTATGAAAAGAAAGTTTGAACTCCGTGAGTTGCACGCACACATCACAAAGCAGTTTCTGAGAATGATGCTGTCTAGTTTTTATAAGAAGATATTTCCCTTTCTACCGTTGACCTTAAATCGCTTGAAATCTCCACTTGCAAATCCCACAAAATGAGGGATTCAAATCTGCTCTCTGTAAAGGAAGGTTCAACTCTGTGAGTAGAATACACACAGCACAAAGAAGTTACTGAGAATTCTTCTGTCTAGCACTATATCAAGAAATCCCGTTTCCAACGAAGGCCTCAGAGAGTTCCAAATATCCAGTTGAAGACATTACAATCAGAGTGTTTGCAAACTGTTGCATGCAAAGAATGTTTAAGATCTGTGAGTGGAACGCACACATCACAAAGCAGTTTCTGAAACTGATTCTGTCTAGTTTTCATACGAAGATATTTCCTTTTCTACCGTTGGTCTCAAAGCGCTTGAAATCTCCACTTCCAAATTCCACAAATGAGTGTTTCAAATCTGCTCTGTCTAAATGAAGGTTCTACTCTGCGAGTTGAATACACACAACACAATAAACTTACTGAGAATTCTTCTATCTAGCATTATATGAAGAATTCCCGTTTCCAACGAAGGCCTCAAGGAGCTCCAAATATCCACTTGCAGATTATACAAACAGCGTGTTTCCCAACTGCTCTATGAAAAGAAAGGTTAAACTCTGTGAGTTGAACGCACACATCACAAAGCAGCTTCTGAGAATGATTCTGTCTAGTTTTTATAAGAAGATATTTCCTTTTCTACCGTTGACCTTAAAGCATTTGAAATCTCCACTTGCAAATTCCACAAAAAGAGGGTTTCAAATGTGCTCTCTCTAAAGGAAGGTTCAACTCTGTGAGTTGAATACACACAGCACAAAGAAGTTACTGAGAATTTTTCTGTCTAGCACTATATCAAGAAATCCCGTTTCCAACGAAGGCCTCGGAGAGGTCCAAATATCCAGTTGCAGACGTTACAAACTGAGTGCTTCCAAACTACTGTATGAAAAGAAAGGGTAAACTCTGTGAGTTAAACACACACATCACAAAGCAGTCTCTGAAACTGATTCTGTCTAGTTTTTATGCGAAGATATTTCCTTTTCCACAATTGACCTCAAAGCGCTTGAAATCTCCACTTTCAAATTCCACAAAAAGAGTGTTTCAAATCTGCTCTGTCGAAATGAAGGTTCAACTCTGTGAATTGAATACACACAACACAAGGAACTTACTGAGAATTCTTCTGTCTAGCATTATATGAAGAAATCCCCTTTCCAACGAAGGCCTCAAGGAGGTCCAAATATCCACTTGCAGACAATACAAACAGAGTGTTTCCCAACTGCTCTATGAAAAGAAAAGTTAAACTCTGTGAGTTGAATGCACACATCACAAAGCAGTTTCTGAGAATGATTCTGTCTAGTTTTTATACAAAGATATTTCCTTTTCTTCCATTGTCCTTAAATCGCTTGAAATCTCCACTTGCAAATTGCACAAAAAGAGGGTTTCAAATCTGCTCTCTCTAAAGGAAGGTTCAACTCTGTGAGTATAATACACACACAACAAAGAAGTTACAGAGAATTCTTCTGTCTAGCACTATATCAAGAAATCCCGTTTCCAACGAAGGCCTCAGAGAGGTCCAAATATCCAGTTGCAGACTTTACAATCAGAGTGTTTCCAAACAGCTGTATGCAAAGAAAGATTAAGATCTGTGAGTTGAACTCACACATCACAAAGCAGTTTCTGAAACAGATTCTGTCTAGTTTTTATACGAAGATATTTCCTTTTCTACCGTTGGCCTCAATTCGCTTGAAATCTCCACTTGCAAATTCCACAAAAAGAGTGTTACAAATCTGCTCTGCCTAAATGAAGGTTCTACTCTGTGAGTTGAATACACACAACACAATAAACTTGCTGAGAATTCTTCTGTCTACCATTATATGAAGAATTCCCGTTTCCAACGAAGGCCTCAGAGAGTTCCAAATATCCAGTTGCAGACTTTACAATCAGAGTGTTTCCAAACTGCTGTATTCAAAGAAAGGTTAAGATCTGCGAGTTCAACGCACACATCACAAAGCAGTTTCTGAAACGGATTCTGTCTAGTTTTTATACGAAGATATTTCATTTTCTACCATTGGTCTCAAAGCGCTTGAAACCTCCACATGCAAATTTCACAAAATGAGTGTTTCAAATCTGCTCTGTCTAAATGAAGGTTCAACTCTGTGAGTTGAATACACACAACACAAGGGAGTTTCTGAGATTTCTTCTGTCTTGCATTACATGAAGAAATCCCGTTTCCAACGAAGGCCTCAAGGAGGTCCAAATATCCACTTGCAGACTATACAAACAGAGGGTTTACCAACTGCTCTATGAAAAGAAAGGTTAAACTCTGTGAGTTGAACGCACACATCACAAAGCAGTTTCTGAGAATTATTCTGTCTAGTTTTTATAAGAACATATTTCCTTTTCTACCATTGACCATAAATCGCTTGAAATCTCCACTTGCAAATTCCACAAAAAGAGGGTTTCAATTCTGCTCTCTCTAAAGGAAGGCTCAACTCTGTCAGTTGAATACACACAGCACAAGGAAGTTACTGAGAATTTTTCTATCTTGCACTATATCAAGATATCCCGTTTCCAACGAAGGCCTCAGAGAGTTCCAAATATCTACTTGCAGACGTTACAAACAGAGTGCTTCCAAACTGCTGTGTGCGAAGAAAGGTTAAACTCTGTGAGTTAAACGGACACATCACAAAGCAGTCTCTGAAACAGATTCTGTCTAGTTTTTATACGAAGATATTTCCTTTTATACCATTGGTCTCAAAGCACTTGAAATCTCCACTTGCAAATTCCACAATAAGAGTGTTTCAAATCTGCTCTGTCTAAATGAAGGTTCTACTCTGTGAGTTGAGTACACACAACACAAGAAACTTAATGAGAATTCTTCTGTCAAGCATTATATGAAGAATTCCCGTTTCCAAACAAGTCCTCAAGGAGGTACAAATATCCACTTGCAGACTATACAAACAGAGTGTTTCCCAACTGCTCTATGGAAAGAAAGGTTAAACTGTGTGAGTTGGCCGCACACATCACAAAGCAGTTTCTGAGAATGATTCTGTCTAATTTTTATACGAAGGTATTTCCTTTTCTACCATGGGCCTCAAAGCGCTTGAAATCTCCACTTGCAAATTCCACAAAAAGAGTGTTTCAAACCTGCTCTGTCTAAACGAAGTTTCAACTCTGTGAGTTGAATACACACAACACAGGAAACTTACTGAGAATGCTTCTGTCTAGCATTTTATGAAGAAATCCCGATTCCAACGAAGGCCCCAAGGAGGTCCAAATATCCACTTGCAGACTATACAAACAGAGTGTTTACCAACTGCTCTATGAAAAGAAAGTTTGAACTCCGTGAGTTGCACGCACACATCACAAAGCAGTTTCTGAGAATGATTCTGTCTAGTTTTTATAAGAACATATTTCCTTTTCTACCATTGACCATAAATCGCTTGAAATCTCCACTTGCAAATTCCACAAAAAGAGGGTTTCAAATCTGCTCTCTCTAAAGGAAGGCTCAACTCTGTCAGTTGAATACACACAGCACAAGGAAGTTACTGAGAATTTTTCTATCTTGCACTATATCAAGATATCCCGTTTCCAACGAAGGCCTCAGAGAGTTCCAAATATCTACTTGCAGACGTTACAAACAGAGTGCTTCCAAACTGCTGTGTGCGAAGAAAGGTTAAACTCTGTGAGTTAAACGGACACATCACAAAGCAGTCTCTGAAACCGATTCTGTCTAGTTTTTATACGAAGATATTTCCTTTTCTACCATTGGTCTCAAAGCACTTGAAATCTCCACTTGCAAATTCCACAATAAGAGTGTTTCAAATCTGCTCTGTCTAAATGAAGGTTCTACTCTGTGAGTTGAGTACACACAACACAAGAAACTTACTGAGAATTCTTCTGTCAAGCATTATATGAAGAATTCCCGTTTCCAAACAAGTCCTCAAGGAGGTACAAATATCCACTTGCAGACTATACAAACAGAGTGTTTCCCAACTGCTCTATGGAAAGAAAGGTTAAACTCTGTGAGTTGACCGCACACATCACAAAGCAGTTTCTGAGAATGATTCTGTCTAATTTTTATACGAAGGTATTTCCTTTTCTACCATGGGCCTCAAAGCGCTTGAAATCTCCACTTGCAAATTCCACAAAAAGAGTGTTTCAAACCTGCTCTGTCTAAACGAAGTTTCAACTCTGTGAGTTGAATACACACAACACAAGAAACTTACTGAGAATTCTTCTGTCTAGCATTTTATGAAGAAATCCCGATTCCAACGAAGGCCCCAAGGAGGTCCAAATATCCACTTGCAGACAATACAAACAGAGTGTTTACCAACTGCTCTATGAAAAGAAAGTTTGAACTCCGTGAGTTGCACGCACACATCACAAAGCAGTTTCTGAGAATGATGCTGTCTAGTTTTTATAAGAAGATATTTCCCTTTCTACCGTTGACCTTAAATCGCTTGAAATCTCCACTTGCAAATCCCACAAAATGAGGGATTCAAATCTGCTCTCTGTAAAGGAAGGTTCAACTCTGTGAGTAGAATACACACAGCACAAAGAAGTTACTGAGAATTCTTCTGTCTAGCACTATATCAAGAAATCCCGTTTCCAACGAAGGCCTCAGAGAGTTCCAAATATCCAGTTGAAGACATTACAATCAGAGTGTTTGCAAACTGTTGCATGCAAAGAATGTTTAAGATCTGTGAGTGGAACGCACACATCACAAAGCAGTTTCTGAAACTGATTCTGTCTAGTTTTCATACGAAGAGATTTCCTTTTCTACCGTTGGTCTCAAAGCGCTTGAAATCTCCACTTCCAAATTCCACAAATGAGTGTTTCAAATCTGCTCTGTCTAAATGAAGGTTCTACTCTGCGAGTTGAATACACACAACACAATAAACTTACTGAGAATTCTTCTATCTAGCATTATATGAAGAATTCCCGTTTCCAACGAAGGCCTCAAGGAGCTCCAAATATCCACTTGCAGATTATACAAACAGCGTGTTTCCCAACTGCTCTATGAAAAGAAAGGTTAAACTCTGTGAGTTGAACGCACACATCACAAAGCAGCTTCTGAGAATGATTCTGTCTAGTTTTTATAAGAAGATATTTCCTTTTCTACCGTTGACCTTAAAGCATTTGAAATCTCCACTTGCAAATTCCACAAAAAGAGGGTTTCAAATGTGCTCTCTCTAAAGGAAGGTTCAACTCTGTGAGTTGAATACACACAGCACAAAGAAGTTACTGAGAATTTTTCTGTCTAGCACTATATCAAGAAATCCCGTTTCCAACGAAGGCCTCAGAGAGGTCCAAATATCCAGTTGCAGACGTTACAAACTGAGTGCTTCCAAACTACTGTATGAAAAGAAAGGGTAAACTCTGTGAGTTAAACACACACATCACAAAGCAGTCTCTGAAACTGATTCTGTCTAGTTTTTATGCGAAGATATTTCCTTTTCCACAATTGACCTCAAAGCGCTTGAAATCTCCACTTTCAAATTCCACAAAAAGAGTGTTTCAAATCTGCTCTGTCGAAATGAAGGTTCAACTCTGTGAATTGAATACACACAACACAAGGAACTTACTGAGAATTCTTCTGTCTAGCATTATATGAAGAAATCCCCTTTCCAACGAAGGCCTCAAGGAGGTCCAAATATCCACTTGCAGACAATACAAACAGAGTGTTTCCCAACTGCTCTATGAAAAGAAAAGTTAAACTCTGTGAGTTGAATGCACACATCACAAAGCAGTTTCTGAGAATGATTCTGTCTAGTTTTTATACAAAGATATTTCCTTTTCTTCCATTGTCCTTAAATCGCTTGAAATCTCCACTTGCAAATTGCACAAAAAGAGGGTTTCAAATCTGCTCTCTCTAAAGGAAGGTTCAACTCTGTGAGTATAATACACACACAACAAAGAAGTTACAGAGAATTCTTCTGTCTAGCACTATATCAAGAAATCCCGTTTCCAACGAAGGCCTCAGAGAGGTCCAAATATCCAGTTGCAGACTTTACAATCAGAGTGTTTCCAAACAGCTGTATGCAAAGAAAGATTAAGATCTGTGAGTTGAACTCACACATCACAAAGCAGTTTCTGAAACTGATTCTGTCTAGTTTTTATACGAAGATATTTCCTTTTCTACCGTTGGCCTCAATTCGCTTGAAATCTCCACTTGCAAATTCCACAAAAAGAGTGTTACAAATCTGCTCTGTCTAAATGAAGGTTCTACTCTGTGAGTTGAATACACACAACACAATAAACTTGCTGATAATTCTTCTGTCTACCATTATATGAAGAATTCCCGTTTCCAACGAAGGCCTCAGAGAGTTCCAAATATCCAGTTGCAGACTTTACAATCAGAGTGTTTCCAAACTGCTGTATTCAAAGAAAGGTTAAGATCTGCGAGTTCAACGCACACATCACAAAGCAGTTTCTGAAACGGATTCTGTCTAGTTTTTATACGAAGATATTTCATTTTCTACCATTGGTCTCAAAGCGCTTGAAACCTCCACATGCAAATTTCACAAAATGAGTGTTTCAAATCTGCTCTGTCTAAATGAAGGTTCAACTCTGTGAGTTGAATACACACAACACAAGGGAGTTTCTGAGATTTCTTCTGTCTTGCATTACATGAAGAAATCCCGTTTCCAACGAAGGCCTCAAGGAGGTCCAAATATCCACTTGCAGACTATACAAACAGAGGGTTTACCAACTGCTCTATGAAAAGAAAGGTTAAACTCTGTGAGTTGAACGCACACATCACAAAGCAGTTTCTGAGAATTATTCTGTCTAGTTTTTATAAGAACATATTTCCTTTTCTACCATTGACCATAAATCGCTTGAAATCTCCACTTGCAAATTCCACAAAAAGAGGGTTTCAAATCTGCTCTCTCTAAAGGAAGGCTCAACTCTGTCAGTTGAATACACACAGCACAAGGAAGTTACTGAGAATTTTTCTATCTTGCACTATATCAAGATATCCCGTTTCCAACGAAGGCCTCAGAGAGTTCCAAATATCTACTTGCAGACGTTACAAACAGAGTGCTTCCAAACTGCTGTATGAAAAGAAAGGTTAAACTCTGTGAGTTAAACGGACACATCACAAAGCAGTCTCTGAAACTGATTCTGTCTAGTTTTTATGCGAAGATATTTCCTTTTCCACAATTGACCTCAAAGCGCTTGAAATCTCCACTTTCAAATTCCACAAAAAGAGTGTTTCAAATCTGCTCTGTCGAAATGAAAGTTCAACTCTGTGAATTGAATACACACAACACAAGGAACTTACTGAGAATTCTTCTGTCTAGCATAATATGAAGAAATCCCCTTTCCAACGAAGGCCTCAAGGAGGTCCAAATATCCACTTGCAGACAATACAAACAGAGTGTTTCCCAACTGCTCTATGAAAAGAAAAGTTAAACTCTGTGAGTTGAATGCACACATCACAAAGCAGTTTCTGAGAATGATTCTGTCTAGTTTTTATACAAAGATATTTCCTTTTCTTCCATTGTCCTTAAATCGCTTGAAATCTCCACTTGCAAATTGCACAAAAAGAGGGTTTCAAATCTGCTCTCTCTAAAGGAAGGTTCAACTCTGTGAGTATAATACACACACAACAAAGAAGTTACAGAGAATTCTTCTGTCTAGCACTATATCAAGAAATCCCGTTTCCAACGAAGGCCTCAGAGAGGTCCAAATATCCAGTTGCAGACTTTACAATCAGAGTGTTTCCAAACAGCTGTATGCAAAGAAAGATTAAGATCTGTGAGTTGAACTCACACATCACAAAGCAGTTTCTGAAACTGATTCTGTCTAGTTTTTATACGAAGATATTTCCTTTTCTACCGTTGGCCTCAATTCGCTTGAAATCTCCACTTGCAAATACCACAAAAAGAGTGTTACAAATCTGCTCTGTCTAAATGAAGGTTCTACTCTGTGAGTTGAATACACACAACACAATAAACTTGCTGAGAATTCTTCTGTCTACCATTATATGAAGAATTCCCGTTTCCAACGAAGGCCTCAGAGAGTTCCAAATATCCAGTTGCAGACTTTACAATCAGAGTGTTTCCAAACTGCTGTATTCAAAGAAAGGTTAAGATCTGCGAGTTCAACGCACACATCACAAAGCAGTTTCTGAAACGGATTCTGTCTAGTTTTTATACGAAGATATTTCATTTTCTACCATTGGTCTCAAAGCGCTTGAAACCTCCACATGCAAATTTCACAAAATGAGTGTTTCAAATCTGCTCTGTCTAAATGAAGGTTCAACTCTGTGAGTTGAATACACACAACACAAGGGAGTTTCTGAGATTTCTTCTGTCTTGCATTACATGAAGAAATCCCGTTTCCAACGAAGGCCTCAAGGAGGTCCAAATATCCACTTGCAGACTATACAAACAGAGGGTTTACCAACTGCTCTATGAAAAGAAAGGTTAAACTCTGTGAGTTGAACGCACACATCACAAAGCAGTTTCTGAGAATTATTCTGTCTAGTTTTTATAAGAACATATTTCCTTTTCTACCATTGACCATAAATCGCTTGAAATCTCCACTTGCAAATTCCACAAAAAGAGGGTTTCAAATCTGCTCTCTCTAAAGGAAGGCTCAACTCTGTCAGTTGAATACACACAGCACAAGGAAGTTACTGAGAATTTTTCTATCTTGCACTATATCAAGATATCCCGTTTCCAACGAAGGCCTCAGAGAGTTCCAAATATCTACTTGCAGACGTTACAAACAGAGTGCTTCCAAACTGCTGTGTGCGAAGAAAGGTTAAACTCTGTGAGTTAAACGGACACATCACAAAGCAGTCTCTGAAACCGATTCTGTCTAGTTTTTATACGAAGATATTTCCTTTTCTACCATTGGTCTCAAAGCACTTGAAATCTCCACTTGCAAATTCCACAATAAGAGTGTTTCAAATCTGCTCTGTCTAAATGAAGGTTCTACTCTGTGAGTTGAGTACACACAACACAAGAAACTTACTGAGAATTCTTCTGTCAAGCATTATATGAAGAATTCCCGTTTCCAAACAAGTCCTCAAGGAGGTACAAATATCCACTTGCAGACTATACAAACAGAGTGTTTCCCAACTGCTCTATGGAAAGAAAGGTTAAACTCTGTGAGTTGACCGCACACATCACAAAGCAGTTTCTGAGAATGATTCTGTCTAATTTTTATACGAAGGTATTTCCTTTTCTACCATGGGCCTCAAAGCGCTTGAAATCTCCACTTGCAAATTCCACAAAAAGAGTGTTTCAAACCTGCTCTGTCTAAACGAAGTTTCAACTCTGTGAGTTGAATACACACAACACAAGAAACTTACTGAGAATTCTTCTGTCTAGCATTTTATGAAGAAATCCCGATTCCAACGAAGGCCCCAAGGAGGTCCAAATATCCACTTGCAGACAATACAAACAGAGTGTTTACCAACTGCTCTATGAAAAGAAAGTTTGAACTCCGTGAGTTGCACGCACACATCACAAAGCAGTTTCTGAGAATGATGCTGTCTAGTTTTTATAAGAAGATATTTCCCTTTCTACCGTTGACCTTAAATCGCTTGAAATCTCCACTTGCAAATCCCACAAAATGAGGGATTCAAATCTGCTCTCTGTAAAGGAAGGTTCAACTCTGTGAGTAGAATACACACAGCACAAAGAAGTTACTGAGAATTCTTCTGTCTAGCACTATATCAAGAAATCCCGTTTCCAACGAAGGCCTCAGAGAGTTCCAAATATCCAGTTGAAGACATTACAATCAGAGTGTTTGCAAACTGTTGCATGCAAAGAATGTTTAAGATCTGTGAGTGGAACGCACACATCACAAAGCAGTTTCTGAAACTGATTCTGTCTAGTTTTCATACGAAGAGATTTCCTTTTCTACCGTTGGTCTCAAAGCGCTTGAAATCTCCACTTCCAAATTCCACAAATGAGTGTTTCAAATCTGCTCTGTCTAAATGAAGGTTCTACTCTGCGAGTTGAATACACACAACACAATAAACTTACTGAGAATTCTTCTATCTAGCATTATATGAAGAATTCCCGTTTCCAACGAAGGCCTCAAGGAGCTCCAAATATCCACTTGCAGATTATACAAACAGCGTGTTTCCCAACTGCTCTATGAAAAGAAAGGTTAAACTCTGTGAGTTGAACGCACACATCACAAAGCAGCTTCTGAGAATGATTCTGTCTAGTTTTTATAAGAAGATATTTCCTTTTCTACCGTTGACCTTAAAGCATTTGAAATCTCCACTTGCAAATTCCACAAAAAGAGGGTTTCAAATGTGCTCTCTCTAAAGGAAGGTTCAACTCTGTGAGTTGAATACACACAGCACAAAGAAGTTACTGAGAATTTTTCTGTCTAGCACTATATCAAGAAATCCCGTTTCCAACGAAGGCCTCAGAGAGGTCCAAATATCCAGTTGCAGACGTTACAAACTGAGTGCTTCCAAACTACTGTATGAAAAGAAAGGGTAAACTCTGTGAGTTAAACACACACATCACAAAGCAGTCTCTGAAACTGATTCTGTCTAGTTTTTATGCGAAGATATTTCCTTTTCCACAATTGACCTCAAAGCGCTTGAAATCTCCACTTTCAAATTCCACAAAAAGAGTGTTTCAAATCTGCTCTGTCGAAATGAAGGTTCAACTCTGTGAATTGAATACACACAACACAAGGAACTTACTGAGAATTCTTCTGTCTAGCATTATATGAAGAAATCCCCTTTCCAACGAAGGCCTCAAGGAGGTCCAAATATCCACTTGCAGACAATACAAACAGAGTGTTTCCCAACTGCTCTATGAAAAGAAAAGTTAAACTCTGTGAGTTGAATGCACACATCACAAAGCAGTTTCTGAGAATGATTCTGTCTAGTTTTTATACAAAGATATTTCCTTTTCTTCCATTGTCCTTAAATCGCTTGAAATCTCCACTTGCAAATTGCACAAAAAGAGGGTTTCAAATCTGCTCTCTCTAAAGGAAGGTTCAACTCTGTGAGTATAATACACACACAACAAAGAAGTTACAGAGAATTCTTCTGTCTAGCACTATATCAAGAAATCCCGTTTCCAACGAAGGCCTCAGAGAGGTCCAAATATCCAGTTGCAGACTTTACAATCAGAGTGTTTCCAAACAGCTGTATGCAAAGAAAGATTAAGATCTGTGAGTTGAACTCACACATCACAAAGCAGTTTCTGAAACTGATTCTGTCTAGTTTTTATACGAAGATATTTCCTTTTCTACCGTTGGCCTCAATTCGCTTGAAATCTCCACTTGCAAATTCCACAAAAAGAGTGTTACAAATCTGCTCTGTCTAAATGAAGGTTCTACTCTGTGAGTTGAATACACACAACACAATAAACTTGCTGATAATTCTTCTGTCTACCATTATATGAAGAATTCCCGTTTCCAACGAAGGCCTCAGAGAGTTCCAAATATCCAGTTGCAGACTTTACAATCAGAGTGTTTCCAAACTGCTGTATTCAAAGAAAGGTTAAGATCTGCGAGTTCAACGCACACATCACAAAGCAGTTTCTGAAACGGATTCTGTCTAGTTTTTATACGAAGATATTTCATTTTCTACCATTGGTCTCAAAGCGCTTGAAACCTCCACATGCAAATTTCACAAAATGAGTGTTTCAAATCTGCTCTGTCTAAATGAAGGTTCAACTCTGTGAGTTGAATACACACAACACAAGGGAGTTTCTGAGATTTCTTCTGTCTTGCATTACATGAAGAAATCCCGTTTCCAACGAAGGCCTCAAGGAGGTCCAAATATCCACTTGCAGACTATACAAACAGAGGGTTTACCAACTGCTCTATGAAAAGAAAGGTTAAACTCTGTGAGTTGAACGCACACATCACAAAGCAGTTTCTGAGAATTATTCTGTCTAGTTTTTATAAGAACATATTTCCTTTTCTACCATTGACCATAAATCGCTTGAAATCTCCACTTGCAAATTCCACAAAAAGAGGGTTTCAAATCTGCTCTCTCTAAAGGAAGGCTCAACTCTGTCAGTTGAATACACACAGCACAAGGAAGTTACTGAGAATTTTTCTATCTTGCACTATATCAAGATATCCCGTTTCCAACGAAGGCCTCAGAGAGTTCCAAATATCTACTTGCAGACGTTACAAACAGAGTGCTTCCAAACTGCTGTATGAAAAGAAAGGTTAAACTCTGTGAGTTAAACGGACACATCACAAAGCAGTCTCTGAAACTGATTCTGTCTAGTTTTTATGCGAAGATATTTCCTTTTCCACAATTGACCTCAAAGCGCTTGAAATCTCCACTTTCAAATTCCACAAAAAGAGTGTTTCAAATCTGCTCTGTCGAAATGAAAGTTCAACTCTGTGAATTGAATACACACAACACAAGGAACTTACTGAGAATTCTTCTGTCTAGCATAATATGAAGAAATCCCCTTTCCAACGAAGGCCTCAAGGAGGTCCAAATATCCACTTGCAGACAATACAAACAGAGTGTTTCCCAACTGCTCTATGAAAAGAAAAGTTAAACTCTGTGAGTTGAATGCACACATCACAAAGCAGTTTCTGAGAATGATTCTGTCTAGTTTTTATACAAAGATATTTCCTTTTCTTCCATTGTCCTTAAATCGCTTGAAATCTCCACTTGCAAATTGCACAAAAAGAGGGTTTCAAATCTGCTCTCTCTAAAGGAAGGTTCAACTCTGTGAGTATAATACACACACAACAAAGAAGTTACAGAGAATTCTTCTGTCTAGCACTATATCAAGAAATCCCGTTTCCAACGAAGGCCTCAGAGAGGTCCAAATATCCAGTTGCAGACTTTACAATCAGAGTGTTTCCAAACAGCTGTATGCAAAGAAAGATTAAGATCTGTGAGTTGAACTCACACATCACAAAGCAGTTTCTGAAACTGATTCTGTCTAGTTTTTATACGAAGATATTTCCTTTTCTACCGTTGGCCTCAATTCGCTTGAAATCTCCACTTGCAAATACCACAAAAAGAGTGTTACAAATCTGCTCTGTCTAAATGAAGGTTCTACTCTGTGAGTTGAATACACACAACACAATAAACTTGCTGAGAATTCTTCTGTCTACCATTATATGAAGAATTCCCGTTTCCAACGAAGGCCTCAGAGAGTTCCAAATATCCAGTTGCAGACTTTACAATCAGAGTGTTTCCAAACTGCTGTATTCAAAGAAAGGTTAAGATCTGCGAGTTCAACGCACACATCACAAAGCAGTTTCTGAAACGGATTCTGTCTAGTTTTTATACGAAGATATTTCATTTTCTACCATTGGTCTCAAAGCGCTTGAAACCTCCACATGCAAATTTCACAAAATGAGTGTTTCAAATCTGCTCTGTCTAAATGAAGGTTCAACTCTGTGAGTTGAATACACACAACACAAGGGAGTTTCTGAGATTTCTTCTGTCTTGCATTACATGAAGAAATCCCGTTTCCAACGAAGGCCTCAAGGAGGTCCAAATATCCACTTGCAGACTATACAAACAGAGGGTTTACCAACTGCTCTATGAAAAGAAAGGTTAAACTCTGTGAGTTGAACGCACACATCACAAAGCAGTTTCTGAGAATTATTCTGTCTAGTTTTTATAAGAACATATTTCCTTTTCTACCATTGACCATAAATCGCTTGAAATCTCCACTTGCAAATTCCACAAAAAGAGGGTTTCAAATCTGCTCTCTCTAAAGGAAGGCTCAACTCTGTCAGTTGAATACACACAGCACAAGGAAGTTACTGAGAATTTTTCTATCTTGCACTATATCAAGATATCCCGTTTCCAACGAAGGCCTCAGAGAGTTCCAAATATCTACTTGCAGACGTTACAAACAGAGTGCTTCCAAACTGCTGTGTGCGAAGAAAGGTTAAACTCTGTGAGTTAAACGGACACATCACAAAGCAGTCTCTGAAACCGATTCTGTCTAGTTTTTATACGAAGATATTTCCTTTTCTACCATTGGTCTCAAAGCACTTGAAATCTCCACTTGCAAATTCCACAATAAGAGTGTTTCAAATCTGCTCTGTCTAAATGAAGGTTCTACTCTGTGAGTTGAGTACACACAACACAAGAAACTTACTGAGAATTCTTCTGTCAAGCATTATATGAAGAATTCCCGTTTCCAAACAAGTCCTCAAGGAGGTACAAATATCCACTTGCAGACTATACAAACAGAGTGTTTCCCAACTGCTCTATGGAAAGAAAGGTTAAACTCTGTGAGTTGACCGCACACATCACAAAGCAGTTTCTGAGAATGATTCTGTCTAATTTTTATACGAAGGTATTTCCTTTTCTACCATGGGCCTCAAAGCGCTTGAAATCTCCACTTGCAAATTCCACAAAAAGAGTGTTTCAAACCTGCTCTGTCTAAACGAAGTTTCAACTCTGTGAGTTGAATACACACAACACAAGAAACTTACTGAGAATTCTTCTGTCTAGCATTTTATGAAGAAATCCCGATTCCAACGAAGGCCCCAAGGAGGTCCAAATATCCACTTGCAGACAATACAAACAGAGTGTTTACCAACTGCTCTATGAAAAGAAAGTTTGAACTCCGTGAGTTGCACGCACACATCACAAAGCAGTTTCTGAGAATGATGCTGTCTAGTTTTTATAAGAAGATATTTCCCTTTCTACCGTTGACCTTAAATCGCTTGAAATCTCCACTTGCAAATCCCACAAAATGAGGGATTCAAATCTGCTCTCTGTAAAGGAAGGTTCAACTCTGTGAGTAGAATACACACAGCACAAAGAAGTTACTGAGAATTCTTCTGTCTAGCACTATATCAAGAAATCCCGTTTCCAACGAAGGCCTCAGAGAGTTCCAAATATCCAGTTGAAGACATTACAATCAGAGTGTTTGCAAACTGTTGCATGCAAAGAATGTTTAAGATCTGTGAGTGGAACGCACACATCACAAAGCAGTTTCTGAAACTGATTCTGTCTAGTTTTCATACGAAGATATTTCCTTTTCTACCGTTGGTCTCAAAGCGCTTGAAATCTCCACTTCCAAATTCCACAAATGAGTGTTTCAAATCTGCTCTGTCTAAATGAAGGTTCTACTCTGCGAGTTGAATACACACAACACAATAAACTTACTGAGAATTCTTCTATCTAGCATTATATGAAGAATTCCCGTTTCCAACGAAGGCCTCAAGGAGCTCCAAATATCCACTTGCAGATTATACAAACAGCGTGTTTCCCAACTGCTCTATGAAAAGAAAGGTTAAACTCTGTGAGTTGAACGCACACATCACAAAGCAGCTTCTGAGAATGATTCTGTCTAGTTTTTATAAGAAGATATTTCCTTTTCTACCGTTGACCTTAAAGCATTTGAAATCTCCACTTGCAAATTCCACAAAAAGAGGGTTTCAAATGTGCTCTCTCTAAAGGAAGGTTCAACTCTGTGAGTTGAATACACACAGCACAAAGAAGTTACTGAGAATTTTTCTGTCTAGCACTATATCAAGAAATCCCGTTTCCAACGAAGGCCTCGGAGAGGTCCAAATATCCAGTTGCAGACGTTACAAACTGAGTGCTTCCAAACTACTGTATGAAAAGAAAGGGTAAACTCTGTGAGTTAAACACACACATCACAAAGCAGTCTCTGAAACTGATTCTGTCTAGTTTTTATGCGAAGATATTTCCTTTTCCACAATTGACCTCAAAGCGCTTGAAATCTCCACTTTCAAATTCCACAAAAAGAGTGTTTCAAATCTGCTCTGTCGAAATGAAGGTTCAACTCTGTGAATTGAATACACACAACACAAGGAACTTACTGAGAATTCTTCTGTCTAGCATTATATGAAGAAATCCCCTTTCCAACGAAGGCCTCAAGGAGGTCCAAATATCCACTTGCAGACAATACAAACAGAGTGTTTCCCAACTGCTCTATGAAAAGAAAAGTTAAACTCTGTGAGTTGAATGCACACATCACAAAGCAGTTTCTGAGAATGATTCTGTCTAGTTTTTATACAAAGATATTTCCTTTTCTTCCATTGTCCTTAAATCGCTTGAAATCTCCACTTGCAAATTGCACAAAAAGAGGGTTTCAAATCTGCTCTCTCTAAAGGAAGGTTCAACTCTGTGAGTATAATACACACACAACAAAGAAGTTACAGAGAATTCTTCTGTCTAGCACTATATCAAGAAATCCCGTTTCCAACGAAGGCCTCAGAGAGGTCCAAATATCCAGTTGCAGACTTTACAATCAGAGTGTTTCCAAACAGCTGTATGCAAAGAAAGATTAAGATCTGTGAGTTGAACTCACACATCACAAAGCAGTTTCTGAAACAGATTCTGTCTAGTTTTTATACGAAGATATTTCCTTTTCTACCGTTGGCCTCAATTCGCTTGAAATCTCCACTTGCAAATTCCACAAAAAGAGTGTTACAAATCTGCTCTGCCTAAATGAAGGTTCTACTCTGTGAGTTGAATACACACAACACAATAAACTTGCTGAGAATTCTTCTGTCTACCATTATATGAAGAATTCCCGTTTCCAACGAAGGCCTCAGAGAGTTCCAAATATCCAGTTGCAGACTTTACAATCAGAGTGTTTCCAAACTGCTGTATTCAAAGAAAGGTTAAGATCTGCGAGTTCAACGCACACATCACAAAGCAGTTTCTGAAACGGATTCTGTCTAGTTTTTATACGAAGATATTTCATTTTCTACCATTGGTCTCAAAGCGCTTGAAACCTCCACATGCAAATTTCACAAAATGAGTGTTTCAAATCTGCTCTGTCTAAATGAAGGTTCAACTCTGTGAGTTGAATACACACAACACAAGGGAGTTTCTGAGATTTCTTCTGTCTTGCATTACATGAAGAAATCCCGTTTCCAACGAAGGCCTCAAGGAGGTCCAAATATCCACTTGCAGACTATACAAACAGAGGGTTTACCAACTGCTCTATGAAAAGAAAGGTTAAACTCTGTGAGTTGAACGCACACATCACAAAGCAGTTTCTGAGAATTATTCTGTCTAGTTTTTATAAGAACATATTTCCTTTTCTACCATTGACCATAAATCGCTTGAAATCTCCACTTGCAAATTCCACAAAAAGAGGGTTTCAATTCTGCTCTCTCTAAAGGAAGGCTCAACTCTGTCAGTTGAATACACACAGCACAAGGAAGTTACTGAGAATTTTTCTATCTTGCACTATATCAAGATATCCCGTTTCCAACGAAGGCCTCAGAGAGTTCCAAATATCTACTTGCAGACGTTACAAACAGAGTGCTTCCAAACTGCTGTGTGCGAAGAAAGGTTAAACTCTGTGAGTTAAACGGACACATCACAAAGCAGTCTCTGAAACAGATTCTGTCTAGTTTTTATACGAAGATATTTCCTTTTATACCATTGGTCTCAAAGCACTTGAAATCTCCACTTGCAAATTCCACAATAAGAGTGTTTCAAATCTGCTCTGTCTAAATGAAGGTTCTACTCTGTGAGTTGAGTACACACAACACAAGAAACTTAATGAGAATTCTTCTGTCAAGCATTATATGAAGAATTCCCGTTTCCAAACAAGTCCTCAAGGAGGTACAAATATCCACTTGCAGACTATACAAACAGAGTGTTTCCCAACTGCTCTATGGAAAGAAAGGTTAAACTGTGTGAGTTGGCCGCACACATCACAAAGCAGTTTCTGAGAATGATTCTGTCTAATTTTTATACGAAGGTATTTCCTTTTCTACCATGGGCCTCAAAGCGCTTGAAATCTCCACTTGCAAATTCCACAAAAAGAGTGTTTCAAACCTGCTCTGTCTAAACGAAGTTTCAACTCTGTGAGTTGAATACACACAACACAGGAAACTTACTGAGAATGCTTCTGTCTAGCATTTTATGAAGAAATCCCGATTCCAACGAAGGCCCCAAGGAGGTCCAAATATCCACTTGCAGACTATACAAACAGAGTGTTTACCAACTGCTCTATGAAAAGAAAGTTTGAACTCCGTGAGTTGCACGCACACATCACAAAGCAGTTTCTGAGAATGATTCTGTCTAGTTTTTATAAGAACATATTTCCTTTTCTACCATTGACCATAAATCGCTTGAAATCTCCACTTGCAAATTCCACAAAAAGAGGGTTTCAAATCTGCTCTCTCTAAAGGAAGGCTCAACTCTGTCAGTTGAATACACACAGCACAAGGAAGTTACTGAGAATTTTTCTATCTTGCACTATATCAAGATATCCCGTTTCCAACGAAGGCCTCAGAGAGTTCCAAATATCTACTTGCAGACGGTACAAACAGAGTGCTTCCAAACTGCTGTGTGCGAAGAAAGGTTAAACTCTGTGAGTTAAACGGACACATCACAAAGCAGTCTCTGAAACCGATTCTGTCTAGTTTTTATACGAAGATATTTCCTTTTCTACCATTGGTCTCAAAGCACTTGAAATCTCCACTTGCAAATTCCACAATAAGAGTGTTTCAAATCTGCTCTGTCTAAATGAAGGTTCTACTCTGTGAGTTGAGTACACACAACACAAGAAACTTACTGAGAATTCTTCTGTCAAGCATTATATGAAGAATTCCCGTTTCCAAACAAGTCCTCAAGGAGGTACAAATATCCACTTGCAGACTATACAAACAGAGTGTTTCCCAACTGCTCTATGGAAAGAAAGGTTAAACTCTGTGAGTTGACCGCACACATCACAAAGCAGTTTCTGAGAATGATTCTGTCTAATTTTTATACGAAGGTATTTCCTTTTCTACCATGGGCCTCAAAGCGCTTGAAATCTCCACTTGCAAATTCCACAAAAAGAGTGTTTCAAACCTGCTCTGTCTAAACGAAGTTTCAACTCTGTGAGTTGAATACACACAACACAAGAAACTTACTGAGAATTCTTCTGTCTAGCATTTTATGAAGAAATCCCGATTCCAACGAAGGCCCCAAGGAGGTCCAAATATCCACTTGCAGACAATACAAACAGAGTGTTTACCAACTGCTCTATGAAAAGAAAGTTTGAACTCCGTGAGTTGCACGCACACATCACAAAGCAGTTTCTGAGAATGATGCTGTCTAGTTTTTATAAGAAGATATTTCCCTTTCTACCGTTGACCTTAAATCGCTTGAAATCTCCACTTGCAAATCCCACAAAATGAGGGATTCAAATCTGCTCTCTGTAAAGGAAGGTTCAACTCTGTGAGTAGAATACACACAGCACAAAGAAGTTACTGAGAATTCTTCTGTCTAGCACTATATCAAGAAATCCCGTTTCCAACGAAGGCCTCAGAGAGTTCCAAATATCCAGTTGAAGACATTACAATCAGAGTGTTTGCAAACTGTTGCATGCAAAGAATGTTTAAGATCTGTGAGTGGAACGCACACATCACAAAGCAGTTTCTGAAACTGATTCTGTCTAGTTTTCATACGAAGATATTTCCTTTTCTACCGTTGGTCTCAAAGCGCTTGAAATCTCCACTTCCAAATTCCACAAATGAGTGTTTCAAATCTGCTCTGTCTAAATGAAGGTTCTACTCTGCGAGTTGAATACACACAACACAATAAACTTACTGAGAATTCTTCTATCTAGCATTATATGAAGAATTCCCGTTTCCAACGAAGGCCTCAAGGAGCTCCAAATATCCACTTGCAGATTATACAAACAGCGTGTTTCCCAACTGCTCTATGAAAAGAAAGGTTAAACTCTGTGAGTTGAACGCACACATCACAAAGCAGTTTCTGAGAATTATTCTGTCTAGTTTTTATAAGAACATATTTCCTTTTCTACCATTGACCATAAATCGCTTGAAATCTCCACTTGCAAATTCCACAAAAAGAGGGTTTCAAATCTGCTCTCTCTAAAGGAAGGCTCAACTCTGTCAGTTGAATACACACAGCACAAGGAAGTTACTGAGAATTTTTCTATCTTGCACTATATCAAGATATCCCGTTTCCAACGAAGGCCTCAGAGAGTTCCAAATATCTACTTGCAGACGTTACAAACAGAGTGCTTCCAAACTGCTGTATGAAAAGAAAGGTTAAACTCTGTGAGTTAAACGGACACATCACAAAGCAGTCTCTGAAACTGATTCTGTCTAGTTTTTATACGAAGATATTTCCTTTTCTACCATTGGTCTCAAAGCACTTGAAATCTCCACTTGCAAATTCCACAATAAGAGTGTTTCAAATCTGCTCTGTCTAAATGAAGGTTCTACTCTGTGAGTTGAGTACACACAACACAAGAAACTTACTGAGAATTCTTCTGTCAAGCATTATATGAAGAATTCCCGTTTCCAAACAAGTCCTCAAGGAGGTACAAATATCCACTTGCAGACTATACAAACAGAGTGTTTCCCAACTGCTCTATGGAAAGAAAGGTTAAACTCTGTGAGTTGACCGCACACATCACAAAGCAGTTTCTGAGAATGATTCTGTCTAATTTTTATACGAAGGTATTTCCTTTTCTACCATGGGCCTCAAAGCGCTTGAAATCTCCACTTGCAAATTCCACAAAAAGAGTGTTTCAAACCTGCTCTGTCTAAACGAAGTTTCAACTCTGTGAGTTGAATACACACAACACAAGAAACTTACTGAGAATTCTTCTGTCTAGCATTTTATGAAGAAATCCCGATTCCAACGAAGGCCCCAAGGAGGTCCAAATATCCACTTGCAGACAATACAAACAGAGTGTTTACCAACTGCTCTATGAAAAGAAAGTTTGAACTCCGTGAGTTGCACGCACACATCACAAAGCAGTTTCTGAGAATGATGCTGTCTAGTTTTTATAAGAAGATATTTCCCTTTCTACCGTTGACCTTAAATCGCTTGAAATCTCCACTTGCAAATCCCACAAAATGAGGGATTCAAATCTGCTCTCTGTAAAGGAAGGTTCAACTCTGTGAGTAGAATACACACAGCACAAAGAAGTTACTGAGAATTCTTCTGTCTAGCACTATATCAAGAAATCCCGTTTCCAACGAAGGCCTCAGAGAGTTCCAAATATCCAGTTGAAGACATTACAATCAGAGTGTTTGCAAACTGTTGCATGCAAAGAATGTTTAAGATCTGTGAGTGGAACGCACACATCACAAAGCAGTTTCTGAAACTGATTCTGTCTAGTTTTCATACGAAGATATTTCCTTTTCTACCGTTGGTCTCAAAGCGCTTGAAATCTCCACTTCCAAATTCCACAAATGAGTGTTTCAAATCTGCTCTGTCTAAATGAAGGTTCTACTCTGCGAGTTGAATACACACAACACAATAAACTTACTGAGAATTCTTCTATCTAGCATTATATGAAGAATTCCCGTTTCCAACGAAGGCCTCAAGGAGCTCCAAATATCCACTTGCAGATTATACAAACAGCGTGTTTCCCAACTGCTCTATGAAAAGAAAGGTTAAACTCTGTGAGTTGAACGCACACATCACAAAGCAGTTTCTGAGAATTATTCTGTCTAGTTTTTATAAGAACATATTTCCTTTTCTACCATTGACCATAAATCGCTTGAAATCTCCACTTGCAAATTCCACAAAAAGAGGGTTTCAAATCTGCTCTCTCTAAAGGAAGGCTCAACTCTGTCAGTTGAATACACACAGCACAAGGAAGTTACTGAGAATTTTTCTATCTTGCACTATATCAAGATATCCCGTTTCCAACGAAGGCCTCAGAGAGTTCCAAATATCTACTTGCAGACGTTACAAACAGAGTGCTTCCAAACTGCTGTATGAAAAGAAAGGTTAAACTCTGTGAGTTAAACGGACACATCACAAAGCAGTCTCTGAAACTGATTCTGTCTAGTTTTTATGCGAAGATATTTCCTTTTCCACAATTGACCTCAAAGCGCTTGAAATCTCCACTTTCAAATTCCACAAAAAGAGTGTTTCAAATCTGCTCTGTCGAAATGAAGGTTCAACTCTGTGAATTGAATACACACAACACAAGGAACTTACTGAGAATTCTTCTGTCTAGCATAATATGAAGAAATCCCCTTTCCAACGAAGGCCTCAAGGAGGTCCAAATATCCACTTGCAGACAATACAAACAGAGTGTTTCCCAACTGCTCTATGAAAAGAAAAGTTAAACTCTGTGAGTTGAATGCACACATCACAAAGCAGTTTCTGAGAATGATTCTGTCTAGTTTTTATACGAAGATATTTCCTTTTCTTCCATTGTCCTTAAATCGCTTGAAATCTCCACTTGCAAATTGCACAAAAAGAGGGTTTCAAATCTGCTCTCTCTAAAGGAAGGTTCAACTCTGTGAGTATAATACACACACAACAAAGAAGTTACAGAGAATTCTTCTGTCTAGCACTATATCAAGAAATCCCGTTTCCAACGAAGGCCTCAGAGAGGTCCAAATATCCAGTTGCAGACTTTACAATCAGAGTGTTTCCAAACAGCTGTATGCAAAGAAAGATTAAGATCTGTGAGTTGAACTCACACATCACAAAGCAGTTTCTGAAACAGATTCTGTCTAGTTTTTATACGAAGATATTTCCTTTTCTACCGTTGGCCTCAATTCGCTTGAAATCTCCACTTGCAAATTCCACAAAAAGAGTGTTACAAATCTGCTCTGCCTAAATGAAGGTTCTACTCTGTGAGTTGAATACACACAACACAATAAACTTGCTGAGAATTCTTCTGTCTACCATTATATGAAGAATTCCCGTTTCCAACGAAGGCCTCAGAGAGTTCCAAATATCCAGTTGCAGACTTTACAATCAGAGTGTTTCCAAACTGCTGTATTCAAAGAAAGGTTAAGATCTGCGAGTTCAACGCACACATCACAAAGCAGTTTCTGAAACGGATTCTGTCTAGTTTTTATACGAAGATATTTCATTTTCTACCATTGGTCTCAAAGCGCTTGAAACCTCCACATGCAAATTTCACAAAATGAGTGTTTCAAATCTGCTCTGTCTAAATGAAGGTTCAACTCTGTGAGTTGAATACACACAACACAAGGGAGTTTCTGAGATTTCTTCTGTCTTGCATTACATGAAGAAATCCCGTTTCCAACGAAGGCCTCAAGGAGGTCCAAATATCCACTTGCAGACTATACAAACAGAGGGTTTACCAACTGCTCTATGAAAAGAAAGGTTAAACTCTGTGAGTTGAACGCACACATCACAAAGCAGTTTCTGAGAATTATTCTGTCTAGTTTTTATAAGAACATATTTCCTTTTCTACCATTGACCATAAATCGCTTGAAATCTCCACTTGCAAATTCCACAAAAAGAGGGTTTCAATTCTGCTCTCTCTAAAGGAAGGCTCAACTCTGTCAGTTGAATACACACAGCACAAGGAAGTTACTGAGAATTTTTCTATCTTGCACTATATCAAGATATCCCGTTTCCAACGAAGGCCTCAGAGAGTTCCAAATATCTACTTGCAGACGTTACAAACAGAGTGCTTCCAAACTGCTGTGTGCGAAGAAAGGTTAAACTCTGTGAGTTAAACGGACACATCACAAAGCAGTCTCTGAAACAGATTCTGTCTAGTTTTTATACGAAGATATTTCCTTTTATACCATTGGTCTCAAAGCACTTGAAATCTCCACTTGCAAATTCCACAATAAGAGTGTTTCAAATCTGCTCTGTCTAAATGAAGGTTCTACTCTGTGAGTTGAGTACACACAACACAAGAAACTTAATGAGAATTCTTCTGTCAAGCATTATATGAAGAATTCCCGTTTCCAAACAAGTCCTCAAGGAGGTACAAATATCCACTTGCAGACTATACAGAGTGTTTCCCAACTGCTCTATGGAAAGAAAGGTTAAACTGTGTGAGTTGGCCGCACACATCACAAAGCAGTTTCTGAGAATGATTCTGTCTAATTTTTATACGAAGGTATTTCCTTTTCTACCATGGGCCTCAAAGCGCTTGAAATCTCCACTTGCAAATTCCACAAAAAGAGTGTTTCAAACCTGCTCTGTCTAAACGAAGTTTCAACTCTGTGAGTTGAATACACACAACACAGGAAACTTACTGAGAATGCTTCTGTCTAGCATTTTATGAAGAAATCCCGATTCCAACGAAGGCCCCAAGGAGGTCCAAATATCCACTTGCAGACTATACAAACAGAGTGTTTACCAACTGCTCTATGAAAAGAAAGTTTGAACTCCGTGAGTTGCACGCACACATCACAAAGCAGTTTCTGAGAATGATTCTGTCTAGTTTTTATAAGAACATATTTCCTTTTCTACCATTGACCATAAATCGCTTGAAATCTCCACTTGCAAATTCCACAAAAAGAGGGTTTCAAATCTGCTCTCTCTAAAGGAAGGCTCAACTCTGTCAGTTGAATACACACAGCACAAGGAAGTTACTGAGAATTTTTCTATCTTGCACTATATCAAGATATCCCGTTTCCAACGAAGGCCTCAGAGAGTTCCAAATATCTACTTGCAGACGTTACAAACAGAGTGCTTCCAAACTGCTGTGTGCGAAGAAAGGTTAAACTCTGTGAGTTAAACGGACACATCACAAAGCAGTCTCTGAAACCGATTCTGTCTAGTTTTTATACGAAGATATTTCCTTTTCTACCATTGGTCTCAAAGCACTTGAAATCTCCACTTGCAAATTCCACAATAAGAGTGTTTCAAATCTGCTCTGTCTAAATGAAGGTTCTACTCTGTGAGTTGAGTACACACAACACAAGAAACTTACTGAGAATTCTTCTGTCAAGCATTATATGAAGAATTCCCGTTTCCAAACAAGTCCTCAAGGAGGTACAAATATCCACTTGCAGACTATACAAACAGAGTGTTTCCCAACTGCTCTATGGAAAGAAAGGTTAAACTCTGTGAGTTGACCGCACACATCACAAAGCAGTTTCTGAGAATGATTCTGTCTAATTTTTATACGAAGGTATTTCCTTTTCTACCATGGGCCTCAAAGCGCTTGAAATCTCCACTTGCAAATTCCACAAAAAGAGTGTTTCAAACCTGCTCTGTCTAAACGAAGTTTCAACTCTGTGAGTTGAATACACACAACACAAGAAACTTACTGAGAATTCTTCTGTCTAGCATTTTATGAAGAAATCCCGATTCCAACGAAGGCCCCAAGGAGGTCCAAATATCCACTTGCAGACAATACAAACAGAGTGTTTACCAACTGCTCTATGAAAAGAAAGTTTGAACTCCGTGAGTTGCACGCACACATCACAAAGCAGTTTCTGAGAATGATGCTGTCTAGTTTTTATAAGAAGATATTTCCCTTTCTACCGTTGACCTTAAATCGCTTGAAATCTCCACTTGCAAATCCCACAAAATGAGGGATTCAAATCTGCTCTCTGTAAAGGAAGGTTCAACTCTGTGAGTAGAATACACACAGCACAAAGAAGTTACTGAGAATTCTTCTGTCTAGCACTATATCAAGAAATCCCGTTTCCAACGAAGGCCTCAGAGAGTTCCAAATATCCAGTTGAAGACATTACAATCAGAGTGTTTGCAAACTGTTGCATGCAAAGAATGTTTAAGATCTGTGAGTGGAACGCACACATCACAAAGCAGTTTCTGAAACTGATTCTGTCTAGTTTTCATACGAAGATATTTCCTTTTCTACCGTTGGTCTCAAAGCGCTTGAAATCTCCACTTCCAAATTCCACAAATGAGTGTTTCAAATCTGCTCTGTCTAAATGAAGGTTCTACTCTGCGAGTTGAATACACACAACACAATAAACTTACTGAGAATTCTTCTATCTAGCATTATATGAAGAATTCCCGTTTCCAACGAAGGCCTCAAGGAGCTCCAAATATCCACTTGCAGATTATACAAACAGCGTGTTTCCCAACTGCTCTATGAAAAGAAAGGTTAAACTCTGTGAGTTGAACGCACACATCACAAAGCAGCTTCTGAGAATGATTCTGTCTAGTTTTTATAAGAAGATATTTCCTTTTCTACCGTTGACCTTAAAGCATTTGAAATCTCCACTTGCAAATTCCACAAAAAGAGGGTTTCAAATGTGCTCTCTCTAAAGGAAGGTTCAACTCTGTGAGTTGAATACACACAGCACAAAGAAGTTACTGAGAATTTTTCTGTCTAGCACTATATCAAGAAATCCCGTTTCCAACGAAGGCCTCAGAGAGGTCCAAATATCCAGTTGCAGACGTTACAAACTGAGTGCTTCCAAACTACTGTATGAAAAGAAAGGGTAAACTCTGTGAGTTAAACACACACATCACAAAGCAGTCTCTGAAACTGATTCTGTCTAGTTTTTATGCGAAGATATTTCCTTTTCCACAATTGACCTCAAAGCGCTTGAAATCTCCACTTTCAAATTCCACAAAAAGAGTGTTTCAAATCTGCTCTGTCGAAATGAAGGTTCAACTCTGTGAATTGAATACACACAACACAAGGAACTTACTGAGAATTCTTCTGTCTAGCATTATATGAAGAAATCCCCTTTCCAACGAAGGCCTCAAGGAGGTCCAAATATCCACTTGCAGACAATACAAACAGAGTGTTTCCCAACTGCTCTATGAAAAGAAAAGTTAAACTCTGTGAGTTGAATGCACACATCACAAAGCAGTTTCTGAGAATGATTCTGTCTAGTTTTTATACAAAGATATTTCCTTTTCTTCCATTGTCCTTAAATCGCTTGAAATCTCCACTTGCAAATTGCACAAAAAGAGGGTTTCAAATCTGCTCTCTCTAAAGGAAGGTTCAACTCTGTGAGTATAATACACACACAACAAAGAAGTTACAGAGAATTCTTCTGTCTAGCACTATATCAAGAAATCCCGTTTCCAACGAAGGCCTCAGAGAGGTCCAAATATCCAGTTGCAGACTTTACAATCAGAGTGTTTCCAAACAGCTGTATGCAAAGAAAGATTAAGATCTGTGAGTTGAACTCACACATCACAAAGCAGTTTCTGAAACTGATTCTGTCTAGTTTTTATACGAAGATATTTCCTTTTCTACCGTTGGCCTCAATTCGCTTGAAATCTCCACTTGCAAATTCCACAAAAAGAGTGTTACAAATCTGCTCTGTCTAAATGAAGGTTCTACTCTGTGAGTTGAATACACACAACACAATAAACTTGCTGATAATTCTTCTGTCTACCATTATATGAAGAATTCCCGTTTCCAACGAAGGCCTCAGAGAGTTCCAAATATCCAGTTGCAGACTTTACAATCAGAGTGTTTCCAAACTGCTGTATTCAAAGAAAGGTTAAGATCTGCGAGTTCAACGCACACATCACAAAGCAGTTTCTGAAACGGATTCTGTCTAGTTTTTATACGAAGATATTTCATTTTCTACCATTGGTCTCAAAGCGCTTGAAACCTCCACATGCAAATTTCACAAAATGAGTGTTTCAAATCTGCTCTGTCTAAATGAAGGTTCAACTCTGTGAGTTGAATACACACAACACAAGGGAGTTTCTGAGATTTCTTCTGTCTTGCATTACATGAAGAAATCCCGTTTCCAACGAAGGCCTCAAGGAGGTCCAAATATCCACTTGCAGACTATACAAACAGAGGGTTTACCAACTGCTCTATGAAAAGAAAGGTTAAACTCTGTGAGTTGAACGCACACATCACAAAGCAGTTTCTGAGAATTATTCTGTCTAGTTTTTATAAGAACATATTTCCTTTTCTACCATTGACCATAAATCGCTTGAAATCTCCACTTGCAAATTCCACAAAAAGAGGGTTTCAAATCTGCTCTCTCTAAAGGAAGGCTCAACTCTGTCAGTTGAATACACACAGCACAAGGAAGTTACTGAGAATTTTTCTATCTTGCACTATATCAAGATATCCCGTTTCCAACGAAGGCCTCAGAGAGTTCCAAATATCTACTTGCAGACGTTACAAACAGAGTGCTTCCAAACTGCTGTATGAAAAGAAAGGTTAAACTCTGTGAGTTAAACGGACACATCACAAAGCAGTCTCTGAAACTGATTCTGTCTAGTTTTTATGCGAAGATATTTCCTTTTCCACAATTGACCTCAAAGCGCTTGAAATCTCCACTTTCAAATTCCACAAAAAGAGTGTTTCAAATCTGCTCTGTCGAAATGAAAGTTCAACTCTGTGAATTGAATACACACAACACAAGGAACTTACTGAGAATTCTTCTGTCTAGCATAATATGAAGAAATCCCCTTTCCAACGAAGGCCTCAAGGAGGTCCAAATATCCACTTGCAGACAATACAAACAGAGTGTTTCCCAACTGCTCTATGAAAAGAAAAGTTAAACTCTGTGAGTTGAATGCACACATCACAAAGCAGTTTCTGAGAATGATTCTGTCTAGTTTTTATACGAAGATATTTCCTTTTCTTCCATTGTCCTTAAATCGCTTGAAATCTCCACTTGCAAATTGCACAAAAAGAGGGTTTCAAATCTGCTCTCTCTAAAGGAAGGTTCAACTCTGTGAGTATAATACACACACAACAAAGAAGTTACAGAGAATTCTTCTGTCTAGCACTATATCAAGAAATCCCGTTTCCAACGAAGGCCTCAGAGAGGTCCAAATATCCAGTTGCAGACTTTACAATCAGAGTGTTTCCAAACAGCTGTATGCAAAGAAAGATTAAGATCTGTGAGTTGAACTCACACATCACAAAGCAGTTTCTGAAACAGATTCTGTCTAGTTTTTATACGAAGATATTTCCTTTTCTACCGTTGGCCTCAATTCGCTTGAAATCTCCACTTGCAAATTCCACAAAAAGAGTGTTACAAATCTGCTCTGCCTAAATGAAGGTTCTACTCTGTGAGTTGAATACACACAACACAATAAACTTGCTGAGAATTCTTCTGTCTACCATTATATGAAGAATTCCCGTTTCCAACGAAGGCCTCAGAGAGTTCCAAATATCCAGTTGCAGACTTTACAATCAGAGTGTTTCCAAACTGCTGTATTCAAAGAAAGGTTAAGATCTGCGAGTTCAACGCACACATCACAAAGCAGTTTCTGAAACGGATTCTGTCTAGTTTTTATACGAAGATATTTCATTTTCTACCATTGGTCTCAAAGCGCTTGAAACCTCCACATGCAAATTTCACAAAATGAGTGTTTCAAATCTGCTCTGTCTAAATGAAGGTTCAACTCTGTGAGTTGAATACACACAACACAAGGGAGTTTCTGAGATTTCTTCTGTCTTGCATTACATGAAGAAATCCCGTTTCCAACGAAGGCCTCAAGGAGGTCCAAATATCCACTTGCAGACTATACAAACAGAGGGTTTACCAACTGCTCTATGAAAAGAAAGGTTAAACTCTGTGAGTTGAACGCACACATCACAAAGCAGTTTCTGAGAATTATTCTGTCTAGTTTTTATAAGAACATATTTCCTTTTCTACCATTGACCATAAATCGCTTGAAATCTCCACTTGCAAATTCCACAAAAAGAGGGTTTCAAATCTGCTCTCTCTAAAGGAAGGCTCAACTCTGTCAGTTGAATACACACAGCACAAGGAAGTTACTGAGAATTTTTCTATCTTGCACTATATCAAGATATCCCGTTTCCAACGAAGGCCTCAGAGAGTTCCAAATATCTACTTGCAGACGTTACAAACAGAGTGCTTCCAAACTGCTGTATGAAAAGAAAGGTTAAACTCTGTGAGTTAAACGGACACATCACAAAGCAGTCTCTGAAACTGATTCTGTCTAGTTTTTATACGAAGATATTTCCTTTTCTACCATTGGTCTCAAAGCACTTGAAATCTCCACTTGCAAATTCCACAATAAGAGTGTTTCAAATCTGCTCTGTCTAAATGAAGGTTCTACTCTGTGAGTTGAGTACACACAACACAAGAAACTTACTGAGAATTCTTCTGTCAAGCATTATATGAAGAATTCCCGTTTCCAAACAAGTCCTCAAGGAGGTACAAATATCCACTTGCAGACTATACAAACAGAGTGTTTCCCAACTGCTCTATGGAAAGAAAGGTTAAACTCTGTGAGTTGACCGCACACATCACAAAGCAGTTTCTGAGAATGATTCTGTCTAATTTTTATACGAAGGTATTTCCTTTTCTACCATGGGCCTCAAAGCGCTTGAAATCTCCACTTGCAAATTCCACAAAAAGAGTGTTTCAAACCTGCTCTGTCTAAACGAAGTTTCAACTCTGTGAGTTGAATACACACAACACAAGAAACTTACTGAGAATTCTTCTGTCTAGCATTTTATGAAGAAATCCCGATTCCAACGAAGGCCCCAAGGAGGTCCAAATATCCACTTGCAGACAATACAAACAGAGTGTTTACCAACTGCTCTATGAAAAGAAAGTTTGAACTCCGTGAGTTGCACGCACACATCACAAAGCAGTTTCTGAGAATGATGCTGTCTAGTTTTTATAAGAAGATATTTCCCTTTCTACCGTTGACCTTAAATCGCTTGAAATCTCCACTTGCAAATCCAACAAAATGAGGGATTCAAATCTGCTCTCTGTAAAGGAAGGTTCAACTCTGTGAGTAGAATACACACAGCACAAAGAAGTTACTGAGAATTCTTCTGTCTAGCACTATATCAAGAAATCCCGTTTCCAACGAAGGCCTCAGAGAGTTCCAAATATCCAGTTGAAGACATTACAATCAGAGTGTTTGCAAACTGTTGCATGCAAAGAATGTTTAAGATCTGTGAGTGGAACGCACACATCACAAAGCAGTTTCTGAAACTGATTCTGTCTAGTTTTCATACGAAGATATTTCCTTTTCTACCGTTGGTCTCAAAGCGCTTGAAATCTCCACTTCCAAATTCCACAAATGAGTGTTTCAAATCTGCTCTGTCTAAATGAAGGTTCTACTCTGCGAGTTGAATACACACAACACAATAAACTTACTGAGAATTCTTCTATCTAGCATTATATGAAGAATTCCCGTTTCCAACGAAGGCCTCAAGGAGCTCCAAATATCCACTTGCAGATTATACAAACAGCGTGTTTCCCAACTGCTCTATGAAAAGAAAGGTTAAACTCTGTGAGTTGAACGCACACATCACAAAGCAGTTTCTGAGAATTATTCTGTCTAGTTTTTATAAGAACATATTTCCTTTTCTACCATTGACCATAAATCGCTTGAAATCTCCACTTGCAAATTCCACAAAAAGAGGGTTTCAAATCTGCTCTCTCTAAAGGAAGGCTCAACTCTGTCAGTTGAATACACACAGCACAAGGAAGTTACTGAGAATTTTTCTATCTTGCACTATATCAAGATATCCCGTTTCCAACGAAGGCCTCAGAGAGTTCCAAATATCTACTTGCAGACGTTACAAACAGAGTGCTTCCAAACTGCTGTATGAAAAGAAAGGTTAAACTCTGTGAGTTAAACGGACACATCACAAAGCAGTCTCTGAAACTGATTCTGTCTAGTTTTTATGCGAAGATATTTCCTTTTCCACAATTGACCTCAAAGCGCTTGAAATCTCCACTTTCAAATTCCACAAAAAGAGTGTTTCAAATCTGCTCTGTCGAAATGAAGGTTCAACTCTGTGAATTGAATACACACAACACAAGGAACTTACTGAGAATTCTTCTGTCTAGCATAATATGAAGAAATCCCCTTTCCAACGAAGGCCTCAAGGAGGTCCAAATATCCACTTGCAGACAATACAAACAGAGTGTTTCCCAACTGCTCTATGAAAAGAAAAGTTAAACTCTGTGAGTTGAATGCACACATCACAAAGCAGTTTCTGAGAATGATTCTGTCTAGTTTTTATACGAAGATATTTCCTTTTCTTCCATTGTCCTTAAATCGCTTGAAATCTCCACTTGCAAATTGCACAAAAAGAGGGTTTCAAATCTGCTCTCTCTAAAGGAAGGTTCAACTCTGTGAGTATAATACACACACAACAAAGAAGTTACAGAGAATTCTTCTGTCTAGCACTATATCAAGAAATCCCGTTTCCAACGAAGGCCTCAGAGAGGTCCAAATATCCAGTTGCAGACTTTACAATCAGAGTGTTTCCAAACAGCTGTATGCAAAGAAAGATTAAGATCTGTGAGTTGAACTCACACATCACAAAGCAGTTTCTGAAACAGATTCTGTCTAGTTTTTATACGAAGATATTTCCTTTTCTACCGTTGGCCTCAATTCGCTTGAAATCTCCACTTGCAAATTCCACAAAAAGAGTGTTACAAATCTGCTCTGCCTAAATGAAGGTTCTACTCTGTGAGTTGAATACACACAACACAATAAACTTGCTGAGAATTCTTCTGTCTACCATTATATGAAGAATTCCCGTTTCCAACGAAGGCCTCAGAGAGTTCCAAATATCCAGTTGCAGACTTTACAATCAGAGTGTTTCCAAACTGCTGTATTCAAAGAAAGGTTAAGATCTGCGAGTTCAACGCACACATCACAAAGCAGTTTCTGAAACGGATTCTGTCTAGTTTTTATACGAAGATATTTCATTTTCTACCATTGGTCTCAAAGCGCTTGAAACCTCCACATGCAAATTTCACAAAATGAGTGTTTCAAATCTGCTCTGTCTAAATGAAGGTTCAACTCTGTGAGTTGAATACACACAACACAAGGGAGTTTCTGAGATTTCTTCTGTCTTGCATTACATGAAGAAATCCCGTTTCCAACGAAGGCCTCAAGGAGGTCCAAATATCCACTTGCAGACTATACAAACAGAGGGTTTACCAACTGCTCTATGAAAAGAAAGGTTAAACTCTGTGAGTTGAACGCACACATCACAAAGCAGTTTCTGAGAATTATTCTGTCTAGTTTTTATAAGAACATATTTCCTTTTCTACCATTGACCATAAATCGCTTGAAATCTCCACTTGCAAATTCCACAAAAAGAGGGTTTCAAATCTGCTCTCTCTAAAGGAAGGCTCAACTCTGTCAGTTGAATACACACAGCACAAGGAAGTTACTGAGAATTTTTCTATCTTGCACTATATCAAGATATCCCGTTTCCAACGAAGGCCTCAGAGAGTTCCAAATATCTACTTGCAGACGTTACAAACAGAGTGCTTCCAAACTGCTGTATGAAAAGAAAGGTTAAACTCTGTGAGTTAAACGGACACATCACAAAGCAGTCTCTGAAACTGATTCTGTCTAGTTTTTATACGAAGATATTTCCTTTTCTACCATTGGTCTCAAAGCACTTGAAATCTCCACTTGCAAATTCCACAATAAGAGTGTTTCAAATCTGCTCTGTCTAAATGAAGGTTCTACTCTGTGAGTTGAGTACACACAACACAAGAAACTTACTGAGAATTCTTCTGTCAAGCATTATATGAAGAATTCCCGTTTCCAAACAAGTCCTCAAGGAGGTACAAATATCCACTTGCAGACTATACAAACAGAGTGTTTCCCAACTGCTCTATGGAAAGAAAGGTTAAACTCTGTGAGTTGACCGCACACATCACAAAGCAGTTTCTGAGAATGATTCTGTCTAATTTTTATACGAAGGTATTTCCTTTTCTACCATGGGCCTCAAAGCGCTTGAAATCTCCACTTGCAAATTCCACAAAAAGAGTGTTTCAAACCTGCTCTGTCTAAACGAAGTTTCAACTCTGTGAGTTGAATACACACAACACAAGAAACTTACTGAGAATTCTTCTGTCTAGCATTTTATGAAGAAATCCCGATTCCAACGAAGGCCCCAAGGAGGTCCAAATATCCACTTGCAGACAATACAAACAGAGTGTTTACCAACTGCTCTATGAAAAGAAAGTTTGAACTCCGTGAGTTGCACGCACACATCACAAAGCAGTTTCTGAGAATGATGCTGTCTAGTTTTTATAAGAAGATATTTCCCTTTCTACCGTTGACCTTAAATCGCTTGAAATCTCCACTTGCAAATCCAACAAAATGAGGGATTCAAATCTGCTCTCTGTAAAGGAAGGTTCAACTCTGTGAGTAGAATACACACAGCACAAAGAAGTTACTGAGAATTCTTCTGTCTAGCACTATATCAAGAAATCCCGTTTCCAACGAAGGCCTCAGAGAGTTCCAAATATCCAGTTGAAGACATTACAATCAGAGTGTTTGCAAACTGTTGCATGCAAAGAATGTTTAAGATCTGTGAGTGGAACGCACACATCACAAAGCAGTTTCTGAAACTGATTCTGTCTGGTTTTCATACGAAGATATTTCCTTTTCTACCGTTGGTCTCAAAGCGCTTGAAATCTCCACTTCCAAATTCCACAAATGAGTGTTTCAAATCTGCTCTGTCTAAATGAAGGTTCTACTCTGCGAGTTGAATACACACAACACAATAAACTTACTGAGAATTCTTCTATCTAGCATTATATGAAGAATTCCCGTTTCCAACGAAGGCCTCAAGGAGCTCCAAATATCCACTTGCAGATTATACAAACAGCGTGTTTCCCAACTGCTCTATGAAAAGAAAGGTTAAACTCTGTGAGTTGAACGCACACATCACAAAGCAGTTTCTGAGAATTATTCTGTCTAGTTTTTATAAGAACATATTTCCTTTTCTACCATTGACCATAAATCGCTTGAAATCTCCACTTGCAAATTCCACAAAAAGAGGGTTTCAAATCTGCTCTCTCTAAAGGAAGGCTCAACTCTGTCAGTTGAATACACACAGCACAAGGAAGTTACTGAGAATTTTTCTATCTTGCACTATATCAAGATATCCCGTTTCCAACGAAGGCCTCAGAGAGTTCCAAATATCTACTTGCAGACGTTACAAACAGAGTGCTTCCAAACTGCTGTATGAAAAGAAAGGTTAAACTCTGTGAGTTAAACGGACACATCACAAAGCAGTCTCTGAAACTGATTCTGTCTAGTTTTTATGCGAAGATATTTCCTTTTCCACAATTGACCTCAAAGCGCTTGAAATCTCCACTTTCAAATTCCACAAAAAGAGTGTTTCAAATCTGCTCTGTCGAAATGAAGGTTCAACTCTGTGAATTGAATACACACAACACAAGGAACTTACTGAGAATTCTTCTGTCTAGCATAATATGAAGAAATCCCCTTTCCAACGAAGGCCTCAAGGAGGTCCAAATATCCACTTGCAGACAATACAAACAGAGTGTTTCCCAACTGCTCTATGAAAAGAAAAGTTAAACTCTGTGAGTTGAATGCACACATCACAAAGCAGTTTCTGAGAATGATTCTGTCTAGTTTTTATACGAAGATATTTCCTTTTCTTCCATTGTCCTTAAATCGCTTGAAATCTCCACTTGCAAATTGCACAAAAAGAGGGTTTCAAATCTGCTCTCTCTAAAGGAAGGTTCAACTCTGTGAGTATAATACACACACAACAAAGAAGTTACAGAGAATTCTTCTGTCTAGCACTATATCAAGAAATCCCGTTTCCAACGAAGGCCTCAGAGAGGTCCAAATATCCAGTTGCAGACTTTACAATCAGAGTGTTTCCAAACAGCTGTATGCAAAGAAAGATTAAGATCTGTGAGTTGAACTCACACATCACAAAGCAGTTTCTGAAACAGATTCTGTCTAGTTTTTATACGAAGATATTTCCTTTTCTACCGTTGGCCTCAATTCGCTTGAAATCTCCACTTGCAAATTCCACAAAAAGAGTGTTACAAATCTGCTCTGCCTAAATGAAGGTTCTACTCTGTGAGTTGAATACACACAACACAATAAACTTGCTGAGAATTCTTCTGTCTACCATTATATGAAGAATTCCCGTTTCCAACGAAGGCCTCAGAGAGTTCCAAATATCCAGTTGCAGACTTTACAATCAGAGTGTTTCCAAACTGCTGTATTCAAAGAAAGGTTAAGATCTGCGAGTTCAACGCACACATCACAAAGCAGTTTCTGAAACGGATTCTGTCTAGTTTTTATACGAAGATATTTCATTTTCTACCATTGGTCTCAAAGCGCTTGAAACCTCCACATGCAAATTTCACAAAATGAGTGTTTCAAATCTGCTCTGTCTAAATGAAGGTTCAACTCTGTGAGTTGAATACACACAACACAAGGGAGTTTCTGAGATTTCTTCTGTCTTGCATTACATGAAGAAATCCCGTTTCCAACGAAGGCCTCAAGGAGGTCCAAATATCCACTTGCAGACTATACAAACAGAGGGTTTACCAACTGCTCTATGAAAAGAAAGGTTAAACTCTGTGAGTTGAACGCACACATCACAAAGCAGTTTCTGAGAATTATTCTGTCTAGTTTTTATAAGAAGATATTTCCTTTTCTACCATTGACCATAAATCGCTTGAAATCTCCACTTGCAAATTCCACAAAAAGAGGGTTTCAATTCTGCTCTCTCTAAAGGAAGGCTCAACTCTGTCAGTTGAATACACACAGCACAAGGAAGTTACTGAGAATTTTTCTATCTTGCACTATATCAAGATATCCCGTTTCCAACGAAGGCCTCAGAGAGTTCCAAATATCTACTTGCAGACGTTACAAACAGAGTGCTTCCAAACTGCTGTGTGCGAAGAAAGGTTAAACTCTGTGAGTTAAACGGACACATCACAAAGCAGTCTCTGAAACAGATTCTGTCTAGTTTTTATACGAAGATATTTCCTTTTATACCATTGGTCTCAAAGCACTTGAAATCTCCACTTGCAAATTCCACAATAAGAGTGTTTCAAATCTGCTCTGTCTAAATGAAGGTTCTACTCTGTGAGTTGAGTACACACAACACAAGAAACTTAATGAGAATTCTTCTGTCAAGCATTATATGAAGAATTCCCGTTTCCAAACAAGTCCTCAAGGAGGTACAAATATCCACTTGCAGACTATACAAACAGAGTGTTTCCCAACTGCTCTATGGAAAGAAAGGTTAAACTGTGTGAGTTGGCCGCACACATCACAAAGCAGTTTCTGAGAATGATTCTGTCTAATTTTTATACGAAGGTATTTCCTTTTCTACCATGGGCCTCAAAGCGCTTGAAATCTCCACTTGCAAATTCCACAAAAAGAGTGTTTCAAACCTGCTCTGTCTAAACGAAGTTTCAACTCTGTGAGTTGAATACACACAACACAGGAAACTTACTGAGAATGCTTCTGTCTAGCATTTTATGAAGAAATCCCGATTCCAACGAAGGCCCCAAGGAGGTCCAAATATCCACTTGCAGACTATACAAACAGAGTGTTTACCAACTGCTCTATGAAAAGAAAGTTTGAACTCCGTGAGTTGCACGCACACATCACAAAGCAGTTTCTGAGAATGATTCTGTCTAGTTTTTATAAGAACATATTTCCTTTTCTACCATTGACCATAAATCGCTTGAAATCTCCACTTGCAAATTCCACAAAAAGAGGGTTTCAAATCTGCTCTCTCTAAAGGAAGGCTCAACTCTGTCAGTTGAATACACACAGCACAAGGAAGTTACTGAGAATTTTTCTATCTTGCACTATATCAAGATATCCCGTTTCCAACGAAGGCCTCAGAGAGTTCCAAATATCTACTTGCAGACGTTACAAACAGAGTGCTTCCAAACTGCTGTGTGCGAAGAAAGGTTAAACTCTGTGAGTTAAACGGACACATCACAAAGCAGTCTCTGAAACCGATTCTGTCTAGTTTTTATACGAAGATATTTCCTTTTCTACCATTGGTCTCAAAGCACTTGAAATCTCCACTTGCAAATTCCACAATAAGAGTGTTTCAAATCTGCTCTGTCTAAATGAAGGTTCTACTCTGTGAGTTGAGTACACACAACACAAGAAACTTACTGAGAATTCTTCTGTCAAGCATTATATGAAGAATTCCCGTTTCCAAACAAGTCCTCAAGGAGGTACAAATATCCACTTGCAGACTATACAAACAGAGTGTTTCCCAACTGCTCTATGGAAAGAAAGGTTAAACTCTGTGAGTTGACCGCACACATCACAAAGCAGTTTCTGAGAATGATTCTGTCTAATTTTTATACGAAGGTATTTCCTTTTCTACCATGGGCCTCAAAGCGCTTGAAATCTCCACTTGCAAATTCCACAAAAAGAGTGTTTCAAACCTGCTCTGTCTAAACGAAGTTTCAACTCTGTGAGTTGAATACACACAACACAAGAAACTTACTGAGAATTCTTCTGTCTAGCATTTTATGAAGAAATCCCGATTCCAACGAAGGCCCCAAGGAGGTCCAAATATCCACTTGCAGACAATACAAACAGAGTGTTTACCAACTGCTCTATGAAAAGAAAGTTTGAACTCCGTGAGTTGCACGCACACATCACAAAGCAGTTTCTGAGAATGATGCTGTCTAGTTTTTATAAGAAGATATTTCCCTTTCTACCGTTGACCTTAAATCGCTTGAAATCTCCACTTGCAAATCCCACAAAATGAGGGATTCAAATCTGCTCTCTGTAAAGGAAGGTTCAACTCTGTGAGTAGAATACACACAGCACAAAGAAGTTACTGAGAATTCTTCTGTCTAGCACTATATCAAGAAATCCCGTTTCCAACGAAGGCCTCAGAGAGTTCCAAATATCCAGTTGAAGACATTACAATCAGAGTGTTTGCAAACTGTTGCATGCAAAGAATGTTTAAGATCTGTGAGTGGAACGCACACATCACAAAGCAGTTTCTGAAACTGATTCTGTCTAGTTTTCATACGAAGATATTTCCTTTTCTACCGTTGGTCTCAAAGCGCTTGAAATCTCCACTTCCAAATTCCACAAATGAGTGTTTCAAATCTGCTCTGTCTAAATGAAGGTTCTACTCTGCGAGTTGAATACACACAACACAATAAACTTACTGAGAATTCTTCTATCTAGCATTATATGAAGAATTCCCGTTTCCAACGGAGGCCTCAAGGAGCTCCAAATATCCACTTGCAGATTATACAAACAGCGTGTTTCCCAACTGCTCTATGAAAAGAAAGGTTAAACTCTGTGAGTTGAACGCACACATCACAAAGCAGCTTCTGAGAATGATTCTGTCTAGTTTTTATAAGAAGATATTTCCTTTTCTACCGTTGACCTTAAAGCATTTGAAATCTCCACTTGCAAATTCCACAAAAAGAGGGTTTCAAATGTGCTCTCTCTAAAGGAAGGTTCAACTCTGTGAGTTGAATACACACAGCACAAAGAAGTTACTGAGAATTTTTCTGTCTAGCACTATATCAAGAAATCCCGTTTCCAACGAAGGCCTCAGAGAGGTCCAAATATCCAGTTGCAGACGTTACAAACTGAGTGCTTCCAAACTACTGTATGAAAAGAAAGGGTAAACTCTGTGAGTTAAACACACACATCACAAAGCAGTCTCTGAAACTGATTCTGTCTAGTTTTTATGCGAAGATATTTCCTTTTCCACAATTGACCTCAAAGCGCTTGAAATCTCCACTTTCAAATTCCACAAAAAGAGTGTTTCAAATCTGCTCTGTCGAAATGAAGGTTCAACTCTGTGAATTGAATACACACAACACAAGGAACTTACTGAGAATTCTTCTGTCTAGCATTATATGAAGAAATCCCCTTTCCAACGAAGGCCTCAAGGAGGTCCAAATATCCACTTGCAGACAATACAAACAGAGTGTTTCCCAACTGCTCTATGAAAAGAAAAGTTAAACTCTGTGAGTTGAATGCACACATCACAAAGCAGTTTCTGAGAATGATTCTGTCTAGTTTTTATACAAAGATATTTCCTTTTCTTCCATTGTCCTTAAATCGCTTGAAATCTCCACTTGCAAATTGCACAAAAAGAGGGTTTCAAATCTGCTCTCTCTAAAGGAAGGTTCAACTCTGTGAGTATAATACACACACAACAAAGAAGTTACAGAGAATTCTTCTGTCTAGCACTATATCAAGAAATCCCGTTTCCAACGAAGGCCTCAGAGAGGTCCAAATATCCAGTTGCAGACTTTACAATCAGAGTGTTTCCAAACAGCTGTATGCAAAGAAAGATTAAGATCTGTGAGTTGAACTCACACATCACAAAGCAGTTTCTGAAACTGATTCTGTCTAGTTTTTATACGAAGATATTTCCTTTTCTACCGTTGGCCTCAATTCGCTTGAAATCTCCACTTGCAAATTCCACAAAAAGAGTGTTACAAATCTGCTCTGTCTAAATGAAGGTTCTACTCTGTGAGTTGAATACACACAACACAATAAACTTGCTGATAATTCTTCTGTCTACCATTATATGAAGAATTCCCGTTTCCAACGAAGGCCTCAGAGAGTTCCAAATATCCAGTTGCAGACTTTACAATCAGAGTGTTTCCAAACTGCTGTATTCAAAGAAAGGTTAAGATCTGCGAGTTCAACGCACACATCACAAAGCAGTTTCTGAAACGGATTCTGTCTAGTTTTTATACGAAGATATTTCATTTTCTACCATTGGTCTCAAAGCGCTTGAAACCTCCACATGCAAATTTCACAAAATGAGTGTTTCAAATCTGCTCTGTCTAAATGAAGGTTCAACTCTGTGAGTTGAATACACACAACACAAGGGAGTTTCTGAGATTTCTTCTGTCTTGCATTACATGAAGAAATCCCGTTTCCAACGAAGGCCTCAAGGAGGTCCAAATATCCACTTGCAGACTATACAAACAGAGGGTTTACCAACTGCTCTATGAAAAGAAAGGTTAAACTCTGTGAGTTGAACGCACACATCACAAAGCAGTTTCTGAGAATTATTCTGTCTAGTTTTTATAAGAACATATTTCCTTTTCTACCATTGACCATAAATCGCTTGAAATCTCCACTTGCAAATTCCACAAAAAGAGGGTTTCAAATCTGCTCTCTCTAAAGGAAGGCTCAACTCTGTCAGTTGAATACACACAGCACAAGGAAGTTACTGAGAATTTTTCTATCTTGCACTACAAGATATCCCGTTTCCAACGAAGGCCTCAGAGAGTTCCAAATATCTACTTGCAGACGTTACAAACAGAGTGCTTCCAAACTGCTGTGTGCGAAGAAAGGTTAAACTCTGTGAGTTAAACGGACACATCACAAAGCAGTCTCTGAAACAGATTCTGTCTAGTTTTTATACGAAGATATTTCCTTTTCTACCATTGGTCTCAAAGCACTTGAAATCTCCACTTGCAAATTCCACAATAAGAGTGATTCAAATCTGCTTTGTCTAAATGAAGGTTCTACTCTGTGAGTTGAGTACACACAACACAATAAACTTACTGAGAATTCTTCTGTCTAGCATTATATGAAGAATTCCCGTTTCCAACGAAGGCCTCAAGGAACTCCAAATATCCACCTGCAGATTATACAAACAGCATGTTTCCCAACTGCTCTATGAAAAGAAAGGTTAAACTCTGTGAGTTGAACGCACACATCACAAAGCAGTTTCTGAGAATGATTCTGTCTAGTTTTTATAAGAAGATATTTCCTTTTCTACCGTTGACCTTAAAGCACTTGAAATCTCCACTTGCAAATTCCACTAAAAGAGGGTTTCAAATGTGCTCTCTCTAAAGGAAGGTTCAACTCTGTGAGTTGAATACACACAGCACAAAGAAGTTACTGAGAATTTTTCTGTCTAGCACTATATCATGAAATCCCGTTTCCAACGAAGGCGTCAGAGAGGTCCAAATATCCAGTTGCAGACGTTACAAACTGAGTGCTTCCAAACTACTGTATGAAAAGAAAGGGTAAATTCTGTGAGTTAAACACACACATCACAAAGCAGTCTCTGAAACTGATTCTGTCTAGTTTTTATGCGAAGATATTTCCTTTTCCACAATTGACCTCAAAGCGCTTGAAATCTCCACTTTCAAATTCCACAAAAAGAGTGTTTCAAATCTGCTCTGTCGAAATGAAGGTTCAACTCTGTGAATTGAATACACACAACACAAGGAACTTACTGAGAATTCTTCTGTCTAGCATAATATGAAGAAATCCCCTTTCCAACGAAGGCCTCAAGGAGGTCCAAATATCCACTTGCAGACAATACAAACAGAGTGATTCCCAACTGCTCTATGAAAAGAAAAGTTAAACTCTGTGAGTTGAATGCACACATCACAAAGCAGTTTCTGAGAATGATTCTGTCTAGTTTTTATACGAAGATATTTCCTTTTCTTCCATTGTCCTTAAATCGCTTGAAATCTCCACTTGCAAATTGCACAAAAAGAGGGTTTCAAATCTGCTCTCTCTAAAGGAAGGTTCAACTCTGTGAGTATAATACACACACAACAAAGAAGTTACAGAGAATTCTTCTGTCTAGCACTATATCAAGAAATCCCGTTTCCAACGAAGGCCTCAGAGAGGTCCAAATATCCAGTTGCAGACTTTACAATCAGAGTGTTTCCAAACAGCTGTATGCAAAGAAAGATTAAGATCTGTGAGTTGAACTCACACATCACAAAGCAGTTTCTGAAACAGATTCTGTCTAGTTTTTATACGAAGATATTTCCTTTTCTACCGTTGGCCTCAATTCGCTTGAAATCTCCACTTGCAAATTCCACAAAAAGAGTGTTACAAATCTGCTCTGCCTAAATGAAGGTTCTACTCTGTGAGTTGAATACACACAACACAATAAACTTGCTGAGAATTCTTCTGTCTACCATTATATGAAGAATTCCCGTTTCCAACGAAGGCCTCAGAGAGTTCCAAATATCCAGTTGCAGACTTTACAATCAGAGTGTTTCCAAACTGCTGTATTCAAAGAAAGGTTAAGATCTGCGAGTTCAACGCACACATCACAAAGCAGTTTCTGAAACGGATTCTGTCTAGTTTTTATACGAAGATATTTCATTTTCTACCATTGGTCTCAAAGCGCTTGAAACCTCCACATGCAAATTTCACAAAATGAGTGTTTCAAATCTGCTCTGTCTAAATGAAGGTTCAACTCTGTGAGTTGAATACACACAACACAAGGGAGTTTCTGAGATTTCTTCTGTCTTGCATTACATGAAGAAATCCCGTTTCCAACGAAGGCCTCAAGGAGGTCCAAATATCCACTTGCAGACTATACAAACAGAGGGTTTACCAACTGCTCTATGAAAAGAAAGGTTAAACTCTGTGAGTTGAACGCACACATCACAAAGCAGTTTCTGAGAATTATTCTGTCTAGTTTTTATAAGAAGATATTTCCTTTTCTACCATTGACCATAAATCGCTTGAAATCTCCACTTGCAAATTCCACAAAAAGAGGGTTTCAATTCTGCTCTCTCTAAAGGAAGGCTCAACTCTGTCAGTTGAATACACACAGCACAAGGAAGTTACTGAGAATTTTTCTATCTTGCACTATATCAAGATATCCCGTTTCCAACGAAGGCCTCAGAGAGTTCCAAATATCTACTTGCAGACGTTACAAACAGAGTGCTTCCAAACTGCTGTGTGCGAAGAAAGGTTAAACTCTGTGAGTTAAACGGACACATCACAAAGCAGTCTCTGAAACAGATTCTGTCTAGTTTTTATACGAAGATATTTCCTTTTATACCATTGGTCTCAAAGCACTTGAAATCTCCACTTGCAAATTCCACAATAAGAGTGTTTCAAATCTGCTCTGTCTAAATGAAGGTTCTACTCTGTGAGTTGAGTACACACAACACAAGAAACTTACTGAGAATTCTTCTGTCAAGCATTATATGAAGAATTCCCGTTTCCAAACAAGTCCTCAAGGAGGTACAAATATCCACTTGCAGACTATACAAACAGAGTGTTTCCCAACTGCTCTATGGAAAGAAAGGTTAAACTTTGTGAGTTGGCCGCACACATCACAAGGCAGTTTCTGAGAATGATTCTGTCTAATTTTTATACGAAGGTATTTCCTTTTCTACCATGGGCCTCAAAGCGCTTGAAATCTCCACTTGCAAATTCCACAAAAAGAGTGTTTCAAACCTGCTCTGTCTAAACGAAGTTTCAACTCTGTGAGTTGAATACACACAACACAGGAAACTTACTGAGAATGCTTCTGTCTAGCATTTTATGAAGAAATCCCGATTCCAACGAAGGCCCCAAGGAGGTCCAAATATCCACTTGCAGACTATACAAACAGAGTGTTTACCAACTGCTCTATGAAAAGAAAGTTTGAACTCCGTGAGTTGCACGCACACATCACAAAGCAGTTTCTGAGAATGATTCTGTCTAGTTTTTATAAGAAGATATTTCCCTTTCTACCGTTGACCTTAAATCGCTTGAAATCTCCACTTGCAAATCCCACAAAATGAGGTATTCAAATCTGCTCTCTGTAAAGGAAGGTTCAACTTTGTGAGTAGAATACACACAGCACAAAGAAGTTACTGAGAATTCTTCTGTCTAGCACTATATCAAGAAATCCCGTTTCCAACGAAGGCCTCAGAGAGTTCCAAATATCCAGTTGAAGACATTACAATCAGAGTGTTTGCAAACTGTTGCATGCAAAGAATGTTTAAGATCTGTGAGTGGAACGCACACATCACAAAGCAGTTTCTGAAACTGATTCTGTCTAGTTTTCATACGAAGATATTTTCTTTTCTACCGTTGGTCTCAAAGCGCTTGAAATCTCCACTTCCAAATTCCACAAATGAGTGTTTCAAATCTGCTCTGTCTAAATGAAGGTTCTACTCTGTGAGTTGAATACACACAACACAATAAACTTACTGAGAATTCTTCTGTCTAGCATTATATGAAGAATTCCCGTTTCCAACGAAGGCCTCAAGGAGCTCCAAATATCCACTTGCAGATTATACAAACAGCGTGTTTCCCAACTGCTCTATGAAAAGAAAGGTTAAACTCTGTGAGTTGAACGCACACATCACAAAGCAGCTTCTGAGAATGATTCTGTCTAGTTTTTATAAGAAGATATTTCCTTTTCTACCGTTGACCTTAAAGCATTTGAAATCTCCACTTGCAAATTCCACAAAAAGAGGGTTTCAAATGTGCTCTCTCTAAAGGAAGGTTCAACTCTGTGAGTTGAATACACACAGCACAAAGAAGTTACTGAGAATTTTTCTGTCTAGCACTATATCAAGAAATCCCGTTTCCAACGAAGGCCTCGGAGAGGTCCAAATATCCAGTTGCAGACGTTACAAACTGAGTGCTTCCAAACTACTGTATGAAAAGAAAGGGTAAACTCTGTGAGTTAAACACACACATCACAAAGCAGTCTCTGAAACTGATTCTGTCTAGTTTTTATGCGAAGATATTTCCTTTTCCACAATTGACCTCAAAGCGCTTGAAATCTCCACTTTCAAATTCCACAAAAAGAGTGTTTCAAATCTGCTCTGTCGAAATGAAGGTTCAACTCTGTGAATTGAATACACACAACACAAGGAACTTACTGAGAATTCTTCTGTCTAGCATTACATGAAGAAATCCCCTTTCCAACGAAGGCCTCAAGGAGGTCCAAATATCCACTTGCAGACAATACAAACAGAGTGTTTCCCAACTGCTCTATGAAAAGAAAAGTTAAACTCTGTGAGTTGAATGCACACATCACAAAGCAGTTTCTGAGAATGATTCTGTCTAGTTTTTATACAAAGATATTTCCTTTTCTTCCATTGTCCTTAAATCGCTTGAAATCTCCACTTGCAAATTGCACAAAAAGAGGGTTTCAAATCTGCTCTCTCTAAAGGAAGGTTCAACTCTGTGAGTATAATACACACACAACAAAGAAGTTACAGAGAATTCTTCTGTCTAGCACTATATCAAGAAATCCCGTTTCCAACGAAGGCCTCAGAGAGGTCCAAATATCCAGTTGCAGACTTTACAATCAGAGTGTTTCCAAACAGCTGTATGCAAAGAAAGATTAAGATCTGTGAGTTGAACTCACACATCACAAAGCAGTTTCTGAAACAGATTCTGTCTAGTTTTTATACGAAGATATTTCCTTTTCTACCGTTGGCCTCAATTCGCTTGAAATCTCCACTTGCAAATTCCACAAAAAGAGTGTTACAAATCTGCTCTGTCTAAATGAAGGTTCTACTCTGTGAGTTGAATACACACAACACAATAAACTTGCTGAGAATTCTTCTGTCTACCATTATATGAAGAATTCCCGTTTCCAACGAAGGCCTCAGAGAGTTCCAAATATCCAGTTGCAGACTTTACAATCAGAGTGTTTCCAAACTGCTGTATTCAAAGAAAGGTTAAGATCTGCGAGTTCAACGCACACATCACAAAGCAGTTTCTGAAACGGATTCTGTCTAGTTTTTATACGAAGATATTTCATTTTCTACCATTGGTCTCAAAGCGCTTGAAACCTCCACATGCAAATTTCACAAAATGAGTGTTTCAAATCTGCTCTGTCTAAATGAAGGTTCAACTCTGTGAGTTAAATACACACAACACAAGGGAGTTTCTGAGATTTCTTCTGTCTTGCATTACATGAAGAAATCCCGTTTCCAACGAAGGCCTCAAGGAGGTCCAAATATCCACTTGCAGACTATACAAACAGAGGGTTTACCAACTGCTCTATGAAAAGAAAGGTTAAACTCTGTGAGTTGAACGCACACATCACAAAGCAGTTTCTGAGAATTATTCTGTCTAGTTTTTATAAGAACATATTTCCTTTTCTACCATTGACCATAAATCGCTTGAAATCTCCACTTGCAAATTCCACAAAAAGAGGGTTTCAATTCTGCTCTCTCTAAAGGAAGGCTCAACTCTGTCAGTTGAATACACACAGCACAAGGAAGTTACTGAGAATTTTTCTATCTTGCACTATATCAAGATATCCCGTTTCCAACGAAGGCCTCAGAGAGTTCCAAATATCTACTTGCAGACGTTACAAACAGAGTGCTTCCAAACTGCTGTGTGCGAAGAAAGGTTAAACTCTGTGAGTTAAACGGACACATCACAAAGCAGTCTCTGAAACAGATTCTGTCTAGTTTTTATACGAAGATATTTCCTTTTATACCATTGGTCTCAAAGCACTTGAAATCTCCACTTGCAAATTCCACAATAAGAGTGTTTCAAATCTGCTCTGTCTAAATGAAGGTTCTACTCTGTGAGTTGAGTACACACAACACAAGAAACTTACTGAGAATTCTTCTGTCAAGCATTATATGAAGAATTCCCGTTTCCAAACAAGTCCTCAAGGAGGTACAAATATCCACTTGCAGACTATACAAACAGAGTGTTTCCCAACTGCTCTATGGAAAGAAAGGTTAAACTGTGTGAGTTGGCCGCACACATCACAAAGCAGTTTCTGAGAATGATTCTGTCTAATTTTTATACGAAGGTATTTCCTTTTCTACCATGGGCCTCAAAGCGCTTGAAATCTCCACTTGCAAATTCCACAAAAAGAGTGTTTCAAACCTGCTCTGTCTAAACGAAGTTTCAACTCTGTGAGTTGAATACACACAACACAGGAAACTTACTGAGAATGCTTCTGTCTAGCATTTTATGAAGAAATCCCGATTCCAACGAAGGCCCCAAGGAGGTCCAAATATCCACTTGCAGACTATACAAACAGAGTGTTTACCAACTGCTCTATGAAAAGAAAGTTTGAACTCCGTGAGTTGCACGCACACATCACAAAGCAGTTTCTGAGAATGATTCTGTCTAGTTTTTATAAGAACATATTTCCTTTTCTACCATTGACCATAAATCGCTTGAAATCTCCACTTGCAAATTCCACAAAAAGAGGGTTTCAAATCTGCTCTCTCTAAAGGAAGGCTCAACTCTGTCAGTTGAATACACACAGCACAAGGAAGTTACTGAGAATTTTTCTATCTTGCACTATATCAAGATATCCCGTTTCCAACGAAGGCCTCAGAGAGTTCCAAATATCTACTTGCAGACGTTACAAACAGAGTGCTTCCAAACTGCTGTGTGCGAAGAAAGGTTAAACTCTGTGAGTTAAACGGACACATCACAAAGCAGTCTCTGAAACCGATTCTGTCTAGTTTTTATACGAAGATATTTCCTTTTCTACCATTGGTCTCAAAGCACTTGAAATCTCCACTTGCAAATTCCACAATAAGAGTGTTTCAAATCTGCTCTGTCTAAATGAAGGTTCTACTCTGTGAGTTGAGTACACACAACACAAGAAACTTACTGAGAATTCTTCTGTCAAGCATTATATGAAGAATTCCCGTTTCCAAACAAGTCCTCAAGGAGGTACAAATATCCACTTGCAGACTATACAAACAGAGTGTTTCCCAACTGCTCTATGGAAAGAAAGGTTAAACTGTGTGAGTTGACCGCACACATCACAAAGCAGTTTCTGAGAATGATTCTGTCTAATTTTTATACGAAGGTATTTCCTTTTCTACCATGGGCCTCAAAGCGCTTGAAATCTCCACTTGCAAATTCCACAAAAAGAGTGTTTCAAACCTGCTCTGTCTAAACGAAGTTTCAACTCTGTGAGTTGAATACACACAACACAAGAAACTTACTGAGAATTCTTCTGTCTAGCATTTTATGAAGAAATCCCGATTCCAACGAAGGCCCCAAGGAGGTCCAAATATCCACTTGCAGACAATACAAACAGAGTGTTTACCAACTGCTCTATGAAAAGAAAGTTTGAACTCCGTGAGTTGCACACACACATCACAAAGCAGTTTCTGAGAATGATGCTGTCTAGTTTTTATAAGAAGATATTTCCCTTTCTACCGTTGACCTTAAATCGCTTGAAATCTCCACTTGCAAATCCCACAAAATGAGGGATTCAAATCTGCTCTCTGTAAAGGAAGGTTCAACTCTGTGAGTAGAATACACACAGCACAAAGAAGTTACTGAGAATTCTTCTGTCTAGCACTATATCAAGAAATCCCGTTTCCAACGAAGGCCTCAGAGAGTTCCAAATATCCAGTTGAAGACATTACAATCAGAGTGTTTGCAAACTGTTGCATGCAAAGAATGTTTAAGATCTGTGAGTGGAACGCACACATCACAAAGCAGTTTCTGAAACTGATTCTGTCTAGTTTTCATACGAAGAGATTTCCTTTTCTACCGTTGGTCTCAAAGCGCTTGAAATCTCCACTTCCAAATTCCACAAATGAGTGTTTCAAATCTGCTCTGTCTAAATGAAGGTTCTACTCTGCGAGTTGAATACACACAACACAATAAACTTACTGAGAATTCTTCTATCTAGCATTATATGAAGAATTCCCGTTTCCAACGAAGGCCTCAAGGAGCTCCAAATATCCACTTGCAGATTATACAAACAGCGTGTTTCCCAACTGCTCTATGAAAAGAAAGGTTAAACTCTGTGAGTTGAACGCACACATCACAAAGCAGCTTCTGAGAATGATTCTGTCTAGTTTTTATAAGAAGATATTTCCTTTTCTACCGTTGACCTTAAAGCATTTGAAATCTCCACTTGCAAATTCCACAAAAAGAGGGTTTCAAATGTGCTCTCTCTAAAGGAAGGTTCAACTCTGTGAGTTGAATACACACAGCACAAAGAAGTTACTGAGAATTTTTCTGTCTAGCACTATATCAAGAAATCCCGTTTCCAACGAAGGCCTCAGAGAGGTCCAAATATCCAGTTGCAGACGTTACAAACTGAGTGCTTCCAAACTACTGTATGAAAAGAAAGGGTAAACTCTGTGAGTTAAACACACACATCACAAAGCAGTCTCTGAAACTGATTCTGTCTAGTTTTTATGCGAAGATATTTCCTTTTCCACAATTGACCTCAAAGCGCTTGAAATCTCCACTTTCAAATTCCACAAAAAGAGTGTTTCAAATCTGCTCTGTCGAAATGAAGGTTCAACTCTGTGAATTGAATACACACAACACAAGGAACTTACTGAGAATTCTTCTGTCTAGCATTATATGAAGAAATCCCCTTTCCAACGAAGGCCTCAAGGAGGTCCAAATATCCACTTGCAGACAATACAAACAGAGTGTTTCCCAACTGCTCTATGAAAAGAAAAGTTAAACTCTGTGAGTTGAATGCACACATCACAAAGCAGTTTCTGAGAATGATTCTGTCTAGTTTTTATACAAAGATATTTCCTTTTCTTCCATTGTCCTTAAATCGCTTGAAATCTCCACTTGCAAATTGCACAAAAAGAGGGTTTCAAATCTGCTCTCTCTAAAGGAAGGTTCAACTCTGTGAGTATAATACACACACAACAAAGAAGTTACAGAGAATTCTTCTGTCTAGCACTATATCAAGAAATCCCGTTTCCAACGAAGGCCTCAGAGAGGTCCAAATATCCAGTTGCAGACTTTACAATCAGAGTGTTTCCAAACAGCTGTATGCAAAGAAAGATTAAGATCTGTGAGTTGAACTCACACATCACAAAGCAGTTTCTGAAACTGATTCTGTCTAGTTTTTATACGAAGATATTTCCTTTTCTACCGTTGGCCTCAATTCGCTTGAAATCTCCACTTGCAAATTCCACAAAAAGAGTGTTACAAATCTGCTCTGTCTAAATGAAGGTTCTACTCTGTGAGTTGAATACACACAACACAATAAACTTGCTGATAATTCTTCTGTCTACCATTATATGAAGAATTCCCGTTTCCAACGAAGGCCTCAGAGAGTTCCAAATATCCAGTTGCAGACTTTACAATCAGAGTGTTTCCAAACTGCTGTATTCAAAGAAAGGTTAAGATCTGCGAGTTCAACGCACACATCACAAAGCAGTTTCTGAAACGGATTCTGTCTAGTTTTTATACGAAGATATTTCATTTTCTACCATTGGTCTCAAAGCGCTTGAAACCTCCACATGCAAATTTCACAAAATGAGTGTTTCAAATCTGCTCTGTCTAAATGAAGGTTCAACTCTGTGAGTTGAATACACACAACACAAGGGAGTTTCTGAGATTTCTTCTGTCTTGCATTACATGAAGAAATCCCGTTTCCAACGAAGGCCTCAAGGAGGTCCAAATATCCACTTGCAGACTATACAAACAGAGGGTTTACCAACTGCTCTATGAAAAGAAAGGTTAAACTCTGTGAGTTGAACGCACACATCACAAAGCAGTTTCTGAGAATTATTCTGTCTAGTTTTTATAAGAACATATTTCCTTTTCTACCATTGACCATAAATCGCTTGAAATCTCCACTTGCAAATTCCACAAAAAGAGGGTTTCAAATCTGCTCTCTCTAAAGGAAGGCTCAACTCTGTCAGTTGAATACACACAGCACAAGGAAGTTACTGAGAATTTTTCTATCTTGCACTATATCAAGATATCCCGTTTCCAACGAAGGCCTCAGAGAGTTCCAAATATCTACTTGCAGACGTTACAAACAGAGTGCTTCCAAACTGCTGTATGAAAAGAAAGGTTAAACTCTGTGAGTTAAACGGACACATCACAAAGCAGTCTCTGAAACTGATTCTGTCTAGTTTTTATGCGAAGATATTTCCTTTTCCACAATTGACCTCAAAGCGCTTGAAATCTCCACTTTCAAATTCCACAAAAAGAGTGTTTCAAATCTGCTCTGTCGAAATGAAAGTTCAACTCTGTGAATTGAATACACACAACACAAGGAACTTACTGAGAATTCTTCTGTCTAGCATAATATGAAGAAATCCCCTTTCCAACGAAGGCCTCAAGGAGGTCCAAATATCCACTTGCAGACAATACAAACAGAGTGTTTCCCAACTGCTCTATGAAAAGAAAAGTTAAACTCTGTGAGTTGAATGCACACATCACAAAGCAGTTTCTGAGAATTATTCTGTCTAGTTTTTATAAGAAGATATTTCCTTTTCTACCATTGACCATAAATCGCTTGAAATCTCCACTTGCAAATTCCACAAAAAGAGGGTTTCAATTCTGCTCTCTCTAAAGGAAGGCTCAACTCTGTCAGTTGAATACACACAGCACAAGGAAGTTACTGAGAATTTTTCTATCTTGCACTATATCAATTTATCCCGTTTCCAACGAAGGCCTCAGAGAGTTCCAAATATCTACTTGCAGACGTTACAAACAGAGTGCTTCCAAACTGCTGTGTGCGAAGAAAGGTTAAACTCTGTGAGTTAAACGGACACATCACAAAGCAGTCTCTGAAACAGATTCTGTCTAGTTTTTATACGAAGATATTTCCTTTTATACCATTGGTCTCAAAGCACTTGAAATCTCCACTTGCAAATTCCACAATAAGAGTGTTTCAAATCTGCTCTGTCTAAATGAAGGTTCTACTCTGTGAGTTGAGTACACACAACACAAGAAACTTAATGAGAATTCTTCTGTCAAGCATTATATGAAGAATTCCCGTTTCCAAACAAGTCCTCAAGGAGGTACAAATATCCACTTGCAGACTATACAAACAGAGTGTTTCCCAACTGCTCTATGGAAAGAAAGGTTAAACTGTGTGAGTTGGCCGCACACATCACAAAGCAGTTTCTGAGAATGATTCTGTCTAATTTTTATACGAAGGTATTTCCTTTTCTACCATGGGCCTCAAAGCGCTTGAAATCTCCACTTGCAAATTCCACAAAAAGAGTGTTTCAAACCTGCTCTGTCTAAACGAAGTTTCAACTCTGTGAGTTGAATACACACAACACAGGAAACTTACTGAGAATGCTTCTGTCTAGCATTTTATGAAGAAATCCCGATTCCAACGAAGGCCCCAAGGAGGTCCAAATATCCACTTGCAGACTATACAAACAGAGTGTTTACCAACTGCTCTATGAAAAGAAAGTTTGAACTCCGTGAGTTGCACGCACACATCACAAAGCAGTTTCTGAGAATGATTCTGTCTAGTTTTTATAAGAACATATTTCCTTTTCTACCATTGACCATAAATCGCTTGAAATCTCCACTTGCAAATTCCACAAAAAGAGGGTTTCAAATCTGCTCTCTCTAAAGGAAGGCTCAACTCTGTCAGTTGAATACACACAGCACAAGGAAGTTACTGAGAATTTTTCTATCTTGCACTATATCAAGATATCCCGTTTCCAACGAAGGCCTCAGAGAGTTCCAAATATCTACTTGCAGACGTTACAAACAGAGTGCTTCCAAACTGCTGTGTGCGAAGAAAGGTTAAACTCTGTGAGTTAAACGGACACATCACAAAGCAGTCTCTGAAACCGATTCTGTCTAGTTTTTATACGAAGATATTTCCTTTTCTACCATTGGTCTCAAAGCACTTGAAATCTCCACTTGCAAATTCCACAATAAGAGTGTTTCAAATCTGCTCTGTCTAAATGAAGGTTCTACTCTGTGAGTTGAGTACACACAACACAAGAAACTTACTGAGAATTCTTCTGTCAAGCATTATATGAAGAATTCCCGTTTCCAAACAAGTCCTCAAGGAGGTACAAATATCCACTTGCAGACTATACAAACAGAGTGTTTCCCAACTGCTCTATGGAAAGAAAGGTTAAACTCTGTGAGTTGACCGCACACATCACAAAGCAGTTTCTGAGAATGATTCTGTCTAATTTTTATACGAAGGTATTTCCTTTTCTACCATGGGCCTCAAAGCGCTTGAAATCTCCACTTGCAAATTCCACAAAAAGAGTGTTTCAAACCTGCTCTGTCTAAACGAAGTTTCAACTCTGTGAGTTGAATACACACAACACAAGAAACTTACTGAGAATTCTTCTGTCTAGCATTTTATGAAGAAATCCCGATTCCAACGAAGGCCCCAAGGAGGTCCAAATATCCACTTGCAGACAATACAAACAGAGTGTTTACCAACTGCTCTATGAAAAGAAAGTTTGAACTCCGTGAGTTGCACGCACACATCACAAAGCAGTTTCTGAGAATGATGCTGTCTAGTTTTTATAAGAAGATATTTCCCTTTCTACCGTTGACCTTAAATCGCTTGAAATCTCCACTTGCAAATCCCACAAAATGAGGGATTCAAATCTGCTCTCTGTAAAGGAAGGTTCAACTCTGTGAGTAGAATACACACAGCACAAAGAAGTTACTGAGAATTCTTCTGTCTAGCACTATATCAAGAAATCCCGTTTCCAACGAAGGCCTCAGAGAGTTCCAAATATCCAGTTGAAGACATTACAATCAGAGTGTTTGCAAACTGTTGCATGCAAAGAATGTTTAAGATCTGTGAGTGGAACGCACACATCACAAAGCAGTTTCTGAAACTGATTCTGTCTAGTTTTCATACGAAGATATTTCCTTTTCTACCGTTGGTCTCAAAGCGCTTGAAATCTCCACTTCCAAATTCCACAAATGAGTGTTTCAAATCTGCTCTGTCTAAATGAAGGTTCTACTCTGCGAGTTGAATACACACAACACAATAAACTTACTGAGAATTCTTCTATCTAGCATTATATGAAGAACTCCCGTTTCCAACGGAGGCCTCAAGGAGCTCCAAATATCCACTTGCAGATTATACAAACAGCGTGTTTCCCAACTGCTCTATGAAAAGAAAGGTTAAACTCTGTGAGTTGAACGCACACATCACAAAGCAGCTTCTGAGAATGATTCTGTCTAGTTTTTATAAGAAGATATTTCCTTTTCTACCGTTGACCTTAAAGCATTTGAAATCTCCACTTGCAAATTCCACAAAAAGAGGGTTTCAAATGTGCTCTCTCTAAAGGAAGGTTCAACTCTGTGAGTTGAATACACACAGCACAAAGAAGTTACTGAGAATTTTTCTGTCTAGCACTATATCAAGAAATCCCGTTTCCAACGAAGGCCTCAGAGAGGTCCAAATATCCAGTTGCAGACGTTACAAACTGAGTGCTTCCAAACTACTGTATGAAAAGAAAGGGTAAACTCTGTGAGTTAAACACACACATCACAAAGCAGTCTCTGAAACTGATTCTGTCTAGTTTTTATGCGAAGATATTTCCTTTTCCACAATTGACCTCAAAGCGCTTGAAATCTCCACTTTCAAATTCCACAAAAAGAGTGTTTCAAATCTGCTCTGTCGAAATGAAGGTTCAACTCTGTGAATTGAATACACACAACACAAGGAACTTACTGAGAATTCTTCTGTCTAGCATTATATGAAGAAATCCCCTTTCCAACGAAGGCCTCAAGGAGGTCCAAATATCCACTTGCAGACAATACAAACAGAGTGTTTCCCAACTGCTCTATGAAAAGAAAAGTTAAACTCTGTGAGTTGAATGCACACATCACAAAGCAGTTTCTGAGAATGATTCTGTCTAGTTTTTATACAAAGATATTTCCTTTTCTTCCATTGTCCTTAAATCGCTTGAAATCTCCACTTGCAAATTGCACAAAAAGAGGGTTTCAAATCTGCTCTCTCTAAAGGAAGGTTCAACTCTGTGAGTATAATACACACACAACAAAGAAGTTACAGAGAATTCTTCTGTCTAGCACTATATCAAGAAATCCCGTTTCCAACGAAGGCCTCAGAGAGGTCCAAATATCCAGTTGCAGACTTTACAATCAGAGTGTTTCCAAACAGCTGTATGCAAAGAAAGATTAAGATCTGTGAGTTGAACTCACACATCACAAAGCAGTTTCTGAAACTGATTCTGTCTAGTTTTTATACGAAGATATTTCCTTTTCTACCGTTGGCCTCAATTCGCTTGAAATCTCCACTTGCAAATTCCACAAAAAGAGTGTTACAAATCTGCTCTGTCTAAATGAAGGTTCTACTCTGTGAGTTGAATACACACAACACAATAAACTTGCTGATAATTCTTCTGTCTACCATTATATGAAGAATTCCCGTTTCCAACGAAGGCCTCAGAGAGTTCCAAATATCCAGTTGCAGACTTTACAATCAGAGTGTTTCCAAACTGCTGTATTCAAAGAAAGGTTAAGATCTGCGAGTTCAACGCACACATCACAAAGCAGTTTCTGAAACGGATTCTGTCTAGTTTTTATACGAAGATATTTCATTTTCTACCATTGGTCTCAAAGCGCTTGAAACCTCCACATGCAAATTTCACAAAATGAGTGTTTCAAATCTGCTCTGTCTAAATGAAGGTTCAACTCTGTGAGTTGAATACACACAACACAAGGGAGTTTCTGAGATTTCTTCTGTCTTGCATTACATGAAGAAATCCCGTTTCCAACGAAGGCCTCAAGGAGGTCCAAATATCCACTTGCAGACTATACAAACAGAGGGTTTACCAACTGCTCTATGAAAAGAAAGGTTAAACTCTGTGAGTTGAACGCACACATCACAAAGCAGTTTCTGAGAATTATTCTGTCTAGTTTTTATAAGAACATATTTCCTTTTCTACCATTGACCATAAATCGCTTGAAATCTCCACTTGCAAATTCCACAAAAAGAGGGTTTCAAATCTGCTCTCTCTAAAGGAAGGCTCAACTCTGTCAGTTGAATACACACAGCACAAGGAAGTTACTGAGAATTTTTCTATCTTGCACTACAAGATATCCCGTTTCCAACGAAGGCCTCAGAGAGTTCCAAATATCTACTTGCAGACGTTACAAACAGAGTGCTTCCAAACTGCTGTGTGCGAAGAAAGGTTAAACTCTGTGAGTTAAACGGACACATCACAAAGCAGTCTCTGAAACAGATTCTGTCTAGTTTTTATACGAAGATATTTCCTTTTCTACCATTGGTCTCAAAGCACTTGAAATCTCCACTTGCAAATTCCACAATAAGAGTGATTCAAATCTGCTTTGTCTAAATGAAGGTTCTACTCTGTGAGTTGAGTACACACAACACAATAAACTTACTGAGAATTCTTCTGTCTAGCATTATATGAAGAATTCCCGTTTCCAACGAAGGCCTCAAGGAACTCCAAATATCCACCTGCAGATTATACAAACAGCATGTTTCCCAACTGCTCTATGAAAAGAAAGGTTAAACTCTGTGAGTTGAACGCACACATCACAAAGCAGTTTCTGAGAATGATTCTGTCTAGTTTTTATAAGAAGATATTTCCTTTTCTACCGTTGACCTTAAAGCACTTGAAATCTCCACTTGCAAATTCCACTAAAAGAGGGTTTCAAATGTGCTCTCTCTAAAGGAAGGTTCAACTCTGTGAGTTGAATACACACAGCACAAAGAAGTTACTGAGAATTTTTCTGTCTAGCACTATATCATGAAATCCCGTTTCCAACGAAGGCGTCAGAGAGGTCCAAATATCCAGTTGCAGACGTTACAAACTGAGTGCTTCCAAACTACTGTATGAAAAGAAAGGGTAAATTCTGTGAGTTAAACACACACATCACAAAGCAGTCTCTGAAACTGATTCTGTCTAGTTTTTATGCGAAGATATTTCCTTTTCCACAATTGACCTCAAAGCGCTTGAAATCTCCACTTTCAAATTCCACAAAAAGAGTGTTTCAAATCTGCTCTGTCGAAATGAAGGTTCAACTCTGTGAATTGAATACACACAACACAAGGAACTTACTGAGAATTCTTCTGTCTAGCATAATATGAAGAAATCCCCTTTCCAACGAAGGCCTCAAGGAGGTCCAAATATCCACTTGCAGACAATACAAACAGAGTGATTCCCAACTGCTCTATGAAAAGAAAAGTTAAACTCTGTGAGTTGAATGCACACATCACAAAGCAGTTTCTGAGAATGATTCTGTCTAGTTTTTATACGAAGATATTTCCTTTTCTTCCATTGTCCTTAAATCGCTTGAAATCTCCACTTGCAAATTGCACAAAAAGAGGGTTTCAAATCTGCTCTCTCTAAAGGAAGGTTCAACTCTGTGAGTATAATACACACACAACAAAGAAGTTACAGAGAATTCTTCTGTCTAGCACTATATCAAGAAATCCCGTTTCCAACGAAGGCCTCAGAGAGGTCCAAATATCCAGTTGCAGACTTTACAATCAGAGTGTTTCCAAACAGCTGTATGCAAAGAAAGATTAAGATCTGTGAGTTGAACTCACACATCACAAAGCAGTTTCTGAAACAGATTCTGTCTAGTTTTTATACGAAGATATTTCCTTTTCTACCGTTGGCCTCAATTCGCTTGAAATCTCCACTTGCAAATTCCACAAAAAGAGTGTTACAAATCTGCTCTGCCTAAATGAAGGTTCTACTCTGTGAGTTGAATACACACAACACAATAAACTTGCTGAGAATTCTTCTGTCTACCATTATATGAAGAATTCCCGTTTCCAACGAAGGCCTCAGAGAGTTCCAAATATCCAGTTGCAGACTTTACAATCAGAGTGTTTCCAAACTGCTGTATTCAAAGAAAGGTTAAGATCTGCGAGTTCAACGCACACATCACAAAGCAGTTTCTGAAACGGATTCTGTCTAGTTTTTATACGAAGATATTTCATTTTCTACCATTGGTCTCAAAGCGCTTGAAACCTCCACATGCAAATTTCACAAAATGAGTGTTTCAAATCTGCTCTGTCTAAATGAAGGTTCAACTCTGTGAGTTGAATACACACAACACAAGGGAGTTTCTGAGATTTCTTCTGTCTTGCATTACATGAAGAAATCCCGTTTCCAACGAAGGCCTCAAGGAGGTCCAAATATCCACTTGCAGACTATACAAACAGAGGGTTTACCAACTGCTCTATGAAAAGAAAGGTTAAACTCTGTGAGTTGAACGCACACATCACAAAGCAGTTTCTGAGAATTATTCTGTCTAGTTTTTATAAGAAGATATTTCCTTTTCTACCATTGACCATAAATCGCTTGAAATCTCCACTTGCAAATTCCACAAAAAGAGGGTTTCAATTCTGCTCTCTCTAAAGGAAGGCTCAACTCTGTCAGTTGAATACACACAGCACAAGGAAGTTACTGAGAATTTTTCTATCTTGCACTATATCAAGATATCCCGTTTCCAACGAAGGCCTCAGAGAGTTCCAAATATCTACTTGCAGACGTTACAAACAGAGTGCTTCCAAACTGCTGTGTGCGAAGAAAGGTTAAACTCTGTGAGTTAAACGGACACATCACAAAGCAGTCTCTGAAACAGATTCTGTCTAGTTTTTATACGAAGATATTTCCTTTTATACCATTGGTCTCAAAGCACTTGAAATCTCCACTTGCAAATTCCACAATAAGAGTGTTTCAAATCTGCTCTGTCTAAATGAAGGTTCTACTCTGTGAGTTGAGTACACACAACACAAGAAACTTACTGAGAATTCTTCTGTCAAGCATTATATGAAGAATTCCCGTTTCCAAACAAGTCCTCAAGGAGGTACAAATATCCACTTGCAGACTATACAAACAGAGTGTTTCCCAACTGCTCTATGGAAAGAAAGGTTAAACTTTGTGAGTTGGCCGCACACATCACAAGGCAGTTTCTGAGAATGATTCTGTCTAATTTTTATACGAAGGTATTTCCTTTTCTACCATGGGCCTCAAAGCGCTTGAAATCTCCACTTGCAAATTCCACAAAAAGAGTGTTTCAAACCTGCTCTGTCTAAACGAAGTTTCAACTCTGTGAGTTGAATACACACAACACAGGAAACTTACTGAGAATGCTTCTGTCTAGCATTTTATGAAGAAATCCCGATTCCAACGAAGGCCCCAAGGAGGTCCAAATATCCACTTGCAGACTATACAAACAGAGTGTTTACCAACTGCTCTATGAAAAGAAAGTTTGAACTCCGTGAGTTGCACGCACACATCACAAAGCAGTTTCTGAGAATGATTCTGTCTAGTTTTTATAAGAAGATATTTCCCTTTCTACCGTTGACCTTAAATCGCTTGAAATCTCCACTTGCAAATCCCACAAAATGAGGTATTCAAATCTGCTCTCTGTAAAGGAAGGTTCAACTTTGTGAGTAGAATACACACAGCACAAAGAAGTTACTGAGAATTCTTCTGTCTAGCACTATATCAAGAAATCCCGTTTCCAACGAAGGCCTCAGAGAGTTCCAAATATCCAGTTGAAGACATTACAATCAGAGTGTTTGCAAACTGTTGCATGCAAAGAATGTTTAAGATCTGTGAGTGGAACGCACACATCACAAAGCAGTTTCTGAAACTGATTCTGTCTAGTTTTCATACGAAGATATTTTCTTTTCTACCGTTGGTCTCAAAGCGCTTGAAATCTCCACTTCCAAATTCCACAAATGAGTGTTTCAAATCTGCTCTGTCTAAATGAAGGTTCTACTCTGTGAGTTGAATACACACAACACAATAAACTTACTGAGAATTCTTCTGTCTAGCATTATATGAAGAATTCCCGTTTCCAACGAAGGCCTCAAGGAGCTCCAAATATCCACTTGCAGATTATACAAACAGCGTGTTTCCCAACTGCTCTATGAAAAGAAAGGTTAAACTCTGTGAGTTGAACGCACACATCACAAAGCAGCTTCTGAGAATGATTCTGTCTAGTTTTTATAAGAAGATATTTCCTTTTCTACCGTTGACCTTAAAGCATTTGAAATCTCCACTTGCAAATTCCACAAAAAGAGGGTTTCAAATGTGCTCTCTCTAAAGGAAGGTTCAACTCTGTGAGTTGAATACACACAGCACAAAGAAGTTACTGAGAATTTTTCTGTCTAGCACTATATCAAGAAATCCCGTTTCCAACGAAGGCCTCGGAGAGGTCCAAATATCCAGTTGCAGACGTTACAAACTGAGTGCTTCCAAACTACTGTATGAAAAGAAAGGGTAAACTCTGTGAGTTAAACACACACATCACAAAGCAGTCTCTGAAACTGATTCTGTCTAGTTTTTATGCGAAGATATTTCCTTTTCCACAATTGACCTCAAAGCGCTTGAAATCTCCACTTTCAAATTCCACAAAAAGAGTGTTTCAAATCTGCTCTGTCGAAATGAAGGTTCAACTCTGTGAATTGAATACACACAACACAAGGAACTTACTGAGAATTCTTCTGTCTAGCATTACATGAAGAAATCCCCTTTCCAACGAAGGCCTCAAGGAGGTCCAAATATCCACTTGCAGACAATACAAACAGAGTGTTTCCCAACTGCTCTATGAAAAGAAAAGTTAAACTCTGTGAGTTGAATGCACACATCACAAAGCAGTTTCTGAGAATGATTCTGTCTAGTTTTTATACAAAGATATTTCCTTTTCTTCCATTGTCCTTAAATCGCTTGAAATCTCCACTTGCAAATTGCACAAAAAGAGGGTTTCAAATCTGCTCTCTCTAAAGGAAGGTTCAACTCTGTGAGTATAATACACACACAACAAAGAAGTTACAGAGAATTCTTCTGTCTAGCACTATATCAAGAAATCCCGTTTCCAACGAAGGCCTCAGAGAGGTCCAAATATCCAGTTGCAGACTTTACAATCAGAGTGTTTCCAAACAGCTGTATGCAAAGAAAGATTAAGATCTGTGAGTTGAACTCACACATCACAAAGCAGTTTCTGAAACAGATTCTGTCTAGTTTTTATACGAAGATATTTCCTTTTCTACCGTTGGCCTCAATTCGCTTGAAATCTCCACTTGCAAATTCCACAAAAAGAGTGTTACAAATCTGCTCTGTCTAAATGAAGGTTCTACTCTGTGAGTTGAATACACACAACACAATAAACTTGCTGAGAATTCTTCTGTCTACCATTATATGAAGAATTCCCGTTTCCAACGAAGGCCTCAGAGAGTTCCAAATATCCAGTTGCAGACTTTACAATCAGAGTGTTTCCAAACTGCTGTATTCAAAGAAAGGTTAAGATCTGCGAGTTCAACGCACACATCACAAAGCAGTTTCTGAAACGGATTCTGTCTAGTTTTTATACGAAGATATTTCATTTTCTACCATTGGTCTCAAAGCGCTTGAAACCTCCACATGCAAATTTCACAAAATGAGTGTTTCAAATCTGCTCTGTCTAAATGAAGGTTCAACTCTGTGAGTTAAATACACACAACACAAGGGAGTTTCTGAGATTTCTTCTGTCTTGCATTACATGAAGAAATCCCGTTTCCAACGAAGGCCTCAAGGAGGTCCAAATATCCACTTGCAGACTATACAAACAGAGGGTTTACCAACTGCTCTATGAAAAGAAAGGTTAAACTCTGTGAGTTGAACGCACACATCACAAAGCAGTTTCTGAGAATTATTCTGTCTAGTTTTTATAAGAACATATTTCCTTTTCTACCATTGACCATAAATCGCTTGAAATCTCCACTTGCAAATTCCACAAAAAGAGGGTTTCAATTCTGCTCTCTCTAAAGGAAGGCTCAACTCTGTCAGTTGAATACACACAGCACAAGGAAGTTACTGAGAATTTTTCTATCTTGCACTATATCAAGATATCCCGTTTCCAACGAAGGCCTCAGAGAGTTCCAAATATCTACTTGCAGACGTTACAAACAGAGTGCTTCCAAACTGCTGTGTGCGAAGAAAGGTTAAACTCTGTGAGTTAAACGGACACATCACAAAGCAGTCTCTGAAACAGATTCTGTCTAGTTTTTATACGAAGATATTTCCTTTTATACCATTGGTCTCAAAGCACTTGAAATCTCCACTTGCAAATTCCACAATAAGAGTGTTTCAAATCTGCTCTGTCTAAATGAAGGTTCTACTCTGTGAGTTGAGTACACACAACACAAGAAACTTACTGAGAATTCTTCTGTCAAGCATTATATGAAGAATTCCCGTTTCCAAACAAGTCCTCAAGGAGGTACAAATATCCACTTGCAGACTATACAAACAGAGTGTTTCCCAACTGCTCTATGGAAAGAAAGGTTAAACTGTGTGAGTTGGCCGCACACATCACAAAGCAGTTTCTGAGAATGATTCTGTCTAATTTTTATACGAAGGTATTTCCTTTTCTACCATGGGCCTCAAAGCGCTTGAAATCTCCACTTGCAAATTCCACAAAAAGAGTGTTTCAAACCTGCTCTGTCTAAACGAAGTTTCAACTCTGTGAGTTGAATACACACAACACAGGAAACTTACTGAGAATGCTTCTGTCTAGCATTTTATGAAGAAATCCCGATTCCAACGAAGGCCCCAAGGAGGTCCAAATATCCACTTGCAGACTATACAAACAGAGTGTTTACCAACTGCTCTATGAAAAGAAAGTTTGAACTCCGTGAGTTGCACGCACACATCACAAAGCAGTTTCTGAGAATGATTCTGTCTAGTTTTTATAAGAACATATTTCCTTTTCTACCATTGACCATAAATCGCTTGAAATCTCCACTTGCAAATTCCACAAAAAGAGGGTTTCAAATCTGCTCTCTCTAAAGGAAGGCTCAACTCTGTCAGTTGAATACACACAGCACAAGGAAGTTACTGAGAATTTTTCTATCTTGCACTATATCAAGATATCCCGTTTCCAACGAAGGCCTCAGAGAGTTCCAAATATCTACTTGCAGACGTTACAAACAGAGTGCTTCCAAACTGCTGTGTGCGAAGAAAGGTTAAACTCTGTGAGTTAAACGGACACATCACAAAGCAGTCTCTGAAACCGATTCTGTCTAGTTTTTATACGAAGATATTTCCTTTTCTACCATTGGTCTCAAAGCACTTGAAATCTCCACTTGCAAATTCCACAATAAGAGTGTTTCAAATCTGCTCTGTCTAAATGAAGGTTCTACTCTGTGAGTTGAGTACACACAACACAAGAAACTTACTGAGAATTCTTCTGTCAAGCATTATATGAAGAATTCCCGTTTCCAAACAAGTCCTCAAGGAGGTACAAATATCCACTTGCAGACTATACAAACAGAGTGTTTCCCAACTGCTCTATGGAAAGAAAGGTTAAACTGTGTGAGTTGACCGCACACATCACAAAGCAGTTTCTGAGAATGATTCTGTCTAATTTTTATACGAAGGTATTTCCTTTTCTACCATGGGCCTCAAAGCGCTTGAAATCTCCACTTGCAAATTCCACAAAAAGAGTGTTTCAAACCTGCTCTGTCTAAACGAAGTTTCAACTCTGTGAGTTGAATACACACAACACAAGAAACTTACTGAGAATTCTTCTGTCTAGCATTTTATGAAGAAATCCCGATTCCAACGAAGGCCCCAAGGAGGTCCAAATATCCACTTGCAGACAATACAAACAGAGTGTTTACCAACTGCTCTATGAAAAGAAAGTTTGAACTCCGTGAGTTGCACACACACATCACAAAGCAGTTTCTGAGAATGATGCTGTCTAGTTTTTATAAGAAGATATTTCCCTTTCTACCGTTGACCTTAAATCGCTTGAAATCTCCACTTGCAAATCCCACAAAATGAGGGATTCAAATCTGCTCTCTGTAAAGGAAGGTTCAACTCTGTGAGTAGAATACACACAGCACAAAGAAGTTACTGAGAATTCTTCTGTCTAGCACTATATCAAGAAATCCCGTTTCCAACGAAGGCCTCAGAGAGTTCCAAATATCCAGTTGAAGACATTACAATCAGAGTGTTTGCAAACTGTTGCATGCAAAGAATGTTTAAGATCTGTGAGTGGAACGCACACATCACAAAGCAGTTTCTGAAACTGATTCTGTCTAGTTTTCATACGAAGAGATTTCCTTTTCTACCGTTGGTCTCAAAGCGCTTGAAATCTCCACTTCCAAATTCCACAAATGAGTGTTTCAAATCTGCTCTGTCTAAATGAAGGTTCTACTCTGCGAGTTGAATACACACAACACAATAAACTTACTGAGAATTCTTCTATCTAGCATTATATGAAGAATTCCCGTTTCCAACGAAGGCCTCAAGGAGCTCCAAATATCCACTTGCAGATTATACAAACAGCGTGTTTCCCAACTGCTCTATGAAAAGAAAGGTTAAACTCTGTGAGTTGAACGCACACATCACAAAGCAGCTTCTGAGAATGATTCTGTCTAGTTTTTATAAGAAGATATTTCCTTTTCTACCGTTGACCTTAAAGCATTTGAAATCTCCACTTGCAAATTCCACAAAAAGAGGGTTTCAAATGTGCTCTCTCTAAAGGAAGGTTCAACTCTGTGAGTTGAATACACACAGCACAAAGAAGTTACTGAGAATTTTTCTGTCTAGCACTATATCAAGAAATCCCGTTTCCAACGAAGGCCTCAGAGAGGTCCAAATATCCAGTTGCAGACGTTACAAACTGAGTGCTTCCAAACTACTGTATGAAAAGAAAGGGTAAACTCTGTGAGTTAAACACACACATCACAAAGCAGTCTCTGAAACTGATTCTGTCTAGTTTTTATGCGAAGATATTTCCTTTTCCACAATTGACCTCAAAGCGCTTGAAATCTCCACTTTCAAATTCCACAAAAAGAGTGTTTCAAATCTGCTCTGTCGAAATGAAGGTTCAACTCTGTGAATTGAATACACACAACACAAGGAACTTACTGAGAATTCTTCTGTCTAGCATTATATGAAGAAATCCCCTTTCCAACGAAGGCCTCAAGGAGGTCCAAATATCCACTTGCAGACAATACAAACAGAGTGTTTCCCAACTGCTCTATGAAAAGAAAAGTTAAACTCTGTGAGTTGAATGCACACATCACAAAGCAGTTTCTGAGAATGATTCTGTCTAGTTTTTATACAAAGATATTTCCTTTTCTTCCATTGTCCTTAAATCGCTTGAAATCTCCACTTGCAAATTGCACAAAAAGAGGGTTTCAAATCTGCTCTCTCTAAAGGAAGGTTCAACTCTGTGAGTATAATACACACACAACAAAGAAGTTACAGAGAATTCTTCTGTCTAGCACTATATCAAGAAATCCCGTTTCCAACGAAGGCCTCAGAGAGGTCCAAATATCCAGTTGCAGACTTTACAATCAGAGTGTTTCCAAACAGCTGTATGCAAAGAAAGATTAAGATCTGTGAGTTGAACTCACACATCACAAAGCAGTTTCTGAAACTGATTCTGTCTAGTTTTTATACGAAGATATTTCCTTTTCTACCGTTGGCCTCAATTCGCTTGAAATCTCCACTTGCAAATTCCACAAAAAGAGTGTTACAAATCTGCTCTGTCTAAATGAAGGTTCTACTCTGTGAGTTGAATACACACAACACAATAAACTTGCTGAGAATTCTTCTGTCTACCATTATATGAAGAATTCCCGTTTCCAACGAAGGCCTCAGAGAGTTCCAAATATCCAGTTGCAGACTTTACAATCAGAGTGTTTCCAAACTGCTGTATTCAAAGAAAGGTTAAGATCTGCGAGTTCAACGCACACATCACAAAGCAGTTTCTGAAACGGATTCTGTCTAGTTTTTATACGAAGATATTTCATTTTCTACCATTGGTCTCAAAGCGCTTGAAACCTCCACATGCAAATTTCACAAAATGAGTGTTTCAAATCTGCTCTGTCTAAATGAAGGTTCAACTCTGTGAGTTGAATACACACAACACAAGGGAGTTTCTGAGATTTCTTCTGTCTTGCATTACATGAAGAAATCCCGTTTCCAACGAAGGCCTCAAGGAGGTCCAAATATCCACTTGCAGACTATACAAACAGAGGGTTTACCAACTGCTCTATGAAAAGAAAGGTTAAACTCTGTGAGTTGAACGCACACATCACAAAGCAGTTTCTGAGAATTATTCTGTCTAGTTTTTATAAGAACATATTTCCTTTTCTACCATTGACCATAAATCGCTTGAAATCTCCACTTGCAAATTCCACAAAAAGAGGGTTTCAAATCTGCTCTCTCTAAAGGAAGGCTCAACTCTGTCAGTTGAATACACACAGCACAAGGAAGTTACTGAGAATTTTTCTATCTTGCACTATATCAAGATATCCCGTTTCCAACGAAGGCCTCAGAGAGTTCCAAATATCTACTTGCAGACGTTACAAACAGAGTGCTTCCAAACTGCTGTATGAAAAGAAAGGTTAAACTCTGTGAGTTAAACGGACACATCACAAAGCAGTCTCTGAAACTGATTCTGTCTAGTTTTTATGCGAAGATATTTCCTTTTCCACAATTGACCTCAAAGCGCTTGAAATCTCCACTTTCAAATTCCACAAAAAGAGTGTTTCAAATCTGCTCTGTCGAAATGAAAGTTCAACTCTGTGAATTGAATACACACAACACAAGGAACTTACTGAGAATTCTTCTGTCTAGCATAATATGAAGAAATCCCCTTTCCAACGAAGGCCTCAAGGAGGTCCAAATATCCACTTGCAGACAATACAAACAGAGTGTTTCCCAACTGCTCTATGAAAAGAAAAGTTAAACTCTGTGAGTTGAATGCACACATCACAAAGCAGTTTCTGAGAATTATTCTGTCTAGTTTTTATAAGAAGATATTTCCTTTTCTACCATTGACCATAAATCGCTTGAAATCTCCACTTGCAAATTCCACAAAAAGAGGGTTTCAATTCTGCTCTCTCTAAAGGAAGGCTCAACTCTGTCAGTTGAATACACACAGCACAAGGAAGTTACTGAGAATTTTTCTATCTTGCACTATATCAATTTATCCCGTTTCCAACGAAGGCCTCAGAGAGTTCCAAATATCTACTTGCAGACGTTACAAACAGAGTGCTTCCAAACTGCTGTGTGCGAAGAAAGGTTAAACTCTGTGAGTTAAACGGACACATCACAAAGCAGTCTCTGAAACAGATTCTGTCTAGTTTTTATACGAAGATATTTCCTTTTATACCATTGGTCTCAAAGCACTTGAAATCTCCACTTGCAAATTCCACAATAAGAGTGTTTCAAATCTGCTCTGTCTAAATGAAGGTTCTACTCTGTGAGTTGAGTACACACAACACAAGAAACTTAATGAGAATTCTTCTGTCAAGCATTATATGAAGAATTCCCGTTTCCAAACAAGTCCTCAAGGAGGTACAAATATCCACTTGCAGACTATACAAACAGAGTGTTTCCCAACTGCTCTATGGAAAGAAAGGTTAAACTGTGTGAGTTGGCCGCACACATCACAAAGCAGTTTCTGAGAATGATTCTGTCTAATTTTTATACGAAGGTATTTCCTTTTCTACCATGGGCCTCAAAGCGCTTGAAATCTCCACTTGCAAATTCCACAAAAAGAGTGTTTCAAACCTGCTCTGTCTAAACGAAGTTTCAACTCTGTGAGTTGAATACACACAACACAGGAAACTTACTGAGAATGCTTCTGTCTAGCATTTTATGAAGAAATCCCGATTCCAACGAAGGCCCCAAGGAGGTCCAAATATCCACTTGCAGACTATACAAACAGAGTGTTTACCAACTGCTCTATGAAAAGAAAGTTTGAACTCCGTGAGTTGCACGCACACATCACAAAGCAGTTTCTGAGAATGATTCTGTCTAGTTTTTATAAGAACATATTTCCTTTTCTACCATTGACCATAAATCGCTTGAAATCTCCACTTGCAAATTCCACAAAAAGAGGGTTTCAAATCTGCTCTCTCTAAAGGAAGGCTCAACTCTGTCAGTTGAATACACACAGCACAAGGAAGTTACTGAGAATTTTTCTATCTTGCACTATATCAAGATATCCCGTTTCCAACGAAGGCCTCAGAGAGTTCCAAATATCTACTTGCAGACGTTACAAACAGAGTGCTTCCAAACTGCTGTGTGCGAAGAAAGGTTAAACTCTGTGAGTTAAACGGACACATCACAAAGCAGTCTCTGAAACCGATTCTGTCTAGTTTTTATACGAAGATATTTCCTTTTCTACCATTGGTCTCAAAGCACTTGAAATCTCCACTTGCAAATTCCACAATAAGAGTGTTTCAAATCTGCTCTGTCTAAATGAAGGTTCTACTCTGTGAGTTGAGTACACACAACACAAGAAACTTACTGAGAATTCTTCTGTCAAGCATTATATGAAGAATTCCCGTTTCCAAACAAGTCCTCAAGGAGGTACAAATATCCACTTGCAGACTATACAAACAGAGTGTTTCCCAACTGCTCTATGGAAAGAAAGGTTAAACTCTGTGAGTTGACCGCACACATCACAAAGCAGTTTCTGAGAATGATTCTGTCTAATTTTTATACGAAGGTATTTCCTTTTCTACCATGGGCCTCAAAGCGCTTGAAATCTCCACTTGCAAATTCCACAAAAAGAGTGTTTCAAACCTGCTCTGTCTAAACGAAGTTTCAACTCTGTGAGTTGAATACACACAACACAAGAAACTTACTGAGAATTCTTCTGTCTAGCATTTTATGAAGAAATCCCGATTCCAACGAAGGCCCCAAGGAGGTCCAAATATCCACTTGCAGACAATACAAACAGAGTGTTTACCAACTGCTCTATGAAAAGAAAGTTTGAACTCCGTGAGTTGCACGCACACATCACAAAGCAGTTTCTGAGAATGATGCTGTCTAGTTTTTATAAGAAGATATTTCCCTTTCTACCGTTGACCTTAAATCGCTTGAAATCTCCACTTGCAAATCCCACAAAATGAGGGATTCAAATCTGCTCTCTGTAAAGGAAGGTTCAACTCTGTGAGTAGAATACACACAGCACAAAGAAGTTACTGAGAATTCTTCTGTCTAGCACTATATCAAGAAATCCCGTTTCCAACGAAGGCCTCAGAGAGTTCCAAATATCCAGTTGAAGACATTACAATCAGAGTGTTTGCAAACTGTTGCATGCAAAGAATGTTTAAGATCTGTGAGTGGAACGCACACATCACAAAGCAGTTTCTGAAACTGATTCTGTCTAGTTTTCATACGAAGATATTTCCTTTTCTACCGTTGGTCTCAAAGCGCTTGAAATCTCCACTTCCAAATTCCACAAATGAGTGTTTCAAATCTGCTCTGTCTAAATGAAGGTTCTACTCTGCGAGTTGAATACACACAACACAATAAACTTACTGAGAATTCTTCTATCTAGCATTATATGAAGAATTCCCGTTTCCAACGAAGGCCTCAAGGAGCTCCAAATATCCACTTGCAGATTATACAAACAGCGTGTTTCCCAACTGCTCTATGAAAAGAAAGGTTAAACTCTGTGAGTTGAACGCACACATCACAAAGCAGCTTCTGAGAATGATTCTGTCTAGTTTTTATAAGAAGATATTTCCTTTTCTACCGTTGACCTTAAAGCATTTGAAATCTCCACTTGCAAATTCCACAAAAAGAGGGTTTCAAATGTGCTCTCTCTAAAGGAAGGTTCAACTCTGTGAGTTGAATACACACAGCACAAAGAAGTTACTGAGAATTTTTCTGTCTAGCACTATATCAAGAAATCCCGTTTCCAACGAAGGCCTCAGAGAGGTCCAAATATCCAGTTGCAGACGTTACAAACTGAGTGCTTCCAAACTACTGTATGAAAAGAAAGGGTAAACTCTGTGAGTTAAACACACACATCACAAAGCAGTCTCTGAAACTGATTCTGTCTAGTTTTTATGCGAAGATATTTCCTTTTCCACAATTGACCTCAAAGCGCTTGAAATCTCCACTTTCAAATTCCACAAAAAGAGTGTTTCAAATCTGCTCTGTCGAAATGAAGGTTCAACTCTGTGAATTGAATACACACAACACAAGGAACTTACTGAGAATTCTTCTGTCTAGCATTATATGAAGAAATCCCCTTTCCAACGAAGGCCTCAAGGAGGTCCAAATATCCACTTGCAGACAATACAAACAGAGTGTTTCCCAACTGCTCTATGAAAAGAAAAGTTAAACTCTGTGAGTTGAATGCACACATCACAAAGCAGTTTCTGAGAATGATTCTGTCTAGTTTTTATACAAAGATATTTCCTTTTCTTCCATTGTCCTTAAATCGCTTGAAATCTCCACTTGCAAATTGCACAAAAAGAGGGTTTCAAATCTGCTCTCTCTAAAGGAAGGTTCAACTCTGTGAGTATAATACACACACAACAAAGAAGTTACAGAGAATTCTTCTGTCTAGCACTATATCAAGAAATCCCGTTTCCAACGAAGGCCTCAGAGAGGTCCAAATATCCAGTTGCAGACTTTACAATCAGAGTGTTTCCAAACAGCTGTATGCAAAGAAAGATTAAGATCTGTGAGTTGAACTCACACATCACAAAGCAGTTTCTGAAACTGATTCTGTCTAGTTTTTATACGAAGATATTTCCTTTTCTACCGTTGGCCTCAATTCGCTTGAAATCTCCACTTGCAAATTCCACAAAAAGAGTGTTACAAATCTGCTCTGTCTAAATGAAGGTTCTACTCTGTGAGTTGAATACACACAACACAATAAACTTGCTGATAATTCTTCTGTCTACCATTATATGAAGAATTCCCGTTTCCAACGAAGGCCTCAGAGAGTTCCAAATATCCAGTTGCAGACTTTACAATCAGAGTGTTTCCAAACTGCTGTATTCAAAGAAAGGTTAAGATCTGCGAGTTCAACGCACACATCACAAAGCAGTTTCTGAAACGGATTCTGTCTAGTTTTTATACGAAGATATTTCATTTTCTACCATTGGTCTCAAAGCGCTTGAAACCTCCACATGCAAATTTCACAAAATGAGTGTTTCAAATCTGCTCTGTCTAAATGAAGGTTCAACTCTGTGAGTTGAATACACACAACACAAGGGAGTTTCTGAGATTTCTTCTGTCTTGCATTACATGAAGAAATCCCGTTTCCAACGAAGGCCTCAAGGAGGTCCAAATATCCACTTGCAGACTATACAAACAGAGGGTTTACCAACTGCTCTATGAAAAGAAAGGTTAAACTCTGTGAGTTGAACGCACACATCACAAAGCAGTTTCTGAGAATTATTCTGTCTAGTTTTTATAAGAACATATTTCCTTTTCTACCATTGACCATAAATCGCTTGAAATCTCCACTTGCAAATTCCACAAAAAGAGGGTTTCAAATCTGCTCTCTCTAAAGGAAGGCTCAACTCTGTCAGTTGAATACACACAGCACAAGGAAGTTACTGAGAATTTTTCTATCTTGCACTACAAGATATCCCGTTTCCAACGAAGGCCTCAGAGAGTTCCAAATATCTACTTGCAGACGTTACAAACAGAGTGCTTCCAAACTGCTGTGTGCGAAGAAAGGTTAAACTCTGTGAGTTAAACGGACACATCACAAAGCAGTCTCTGAAACAGATTCTGTCTAGTTTTTATACGAAGATATTTCCTTTTCTACCATTGGTCTCAAAGCACTTGAAATCTCCACTTGCAAATTCCACAATAAGAGTGATTCAAATCTGCTTTGTCTAAATGAAGGTTCTACTCTGTGAGTTGAGTACACACAACACAATAAACTTACTGAGAATTCTTCTGTCTAGCATTATATGAAGAATTCCCGTTTCCAACGAAGGCCTCAAGGAACTCCAAATATCCACCTGCAGATTATACAAACAGCATGTTTCCCAACTGCTCTATGAAAAGAAAGGTTAAACTCTGTGAGTTGAACGCACACATCACAAAGCAGTTTCTGAGAATGATTCTGTCTAGTTTTTATAAGAAGATATTTCCTTTTCTACCGTTGACCTTAAAGCACTTGAAATCTCCACTTGCAAATTCCACTAAAAGAGGGTTTCAAATGTGCTCTCTCTAAAGGAAGGTTCAACTCTGTGAGTTGAATACACACAGCACAAAGAAGTTACTGAGAATTTTTCTGTCTAGCACTATATCAAGAAATCCCGTTTCCAACGAAGGCCTCAGAGAGGTCCAAATATCCAGTTGCAGACGTTACAAACTGAGTGCTTCCAAACTACTGTATGAAAAGAAAGGGTAAATTCTGTGAGTTAAACACACACATCACAAAGCAGTCTCTGAAACTGATTCTGTCTAGTTTTTATGCGAAGATATTTCCTTTTCCACAATTGACCTCAAAGCGCTTGAAATCTCCACTTTCAAATTCCACAAAAAGAGTGTTTCAAATCTGCTCTGTCGAAATGAAGGTTCAACTCTGTGAATTGAATACACACAACACAAGGAACTTACTGAGAATTCTTCTGTCTAGCATAATATGAAGAAATCCCCTTTCCAACGAAGGCCTCAAGGAGGTCCAAATATCCACTTGCAGACAATACAAACAGAGTGTTTCCCAACTGCTCTATGAAAAGAAAAGTTAAACTCTGTGAGTTGAATGCACACATCACAAAGCAGTTTCTGAGAATGATTCTGTCTAGTTTTTATACGAAGATATTTCCTTTTCTTCCATTGTCCTTAAATCGCTTGAAATCTCCACTTGCAAATTGCACAAAAAGAGGGTTTCAAATCTGCTCTCTCTAAAGGAAGGTTCAACTCTGTGAGTATAATACACACACAACAAAGAAGTTACAGAGAATTCTTCTGTCTAGCACTATATCAAGAAATCCCGTTTCCAACGAAGGCCTCAGAGAGGTCCAAATATCCAGTTGCAGACTTTACAATCAGAGTGTTTCCAAACAGCTGTATGCAAAGAAAGATTAAGATCTGTGAGTTGAACTCACACATCACAAAGCAGTTTCTGAAACAGATTCTGTCTAGTTTTTATACGAAGATATTTCCTTTTCTACCGTTGGCCTCAATTCGCTTGAAATCTCCACTTGCAAATTCCACAAAAAGAGTGTTACAAATCTGCTCTGCCTAAATGAAGGTTCTACTCTGTGAGTTGAATACACACAACACAATAAACTTGCTGAGAATTCTTCTGTCTACCATTATATGAAGAATTCCCGTTTCCAACGAAGGCCTCAGAGAGTTCCAAATATCCAGTTGCAGACTTTACAATCAGAGTGTTTCCAAACTGCTGTATTCAAAGAAAGGTTAAGATCTGCGAGTTCAACGCACACATCACAAAGCAGTTTCTGAAACGGATTCTGTCTAGTTTTTATACGAAGATATTTCATTTTCTACCATTGGTCTCAAAGCGCTTGAAACCTCCACATGCAAATTTCACAAAATGAGTGTTTCAAATCTGCTCTGTCTAAATGAAGGTTCAACTCTGTGAGTTGAATACACACAACACAAGGGAGTTTCTGAGATTTCTTCTGTCTTGCATTACATGAAGAAATCCCGTTTCCAACGAAGGCCTCAAGGAGGTCCAAATATCCACTTGCAGACTATACAAACAGAGGGTTTACCAACTGCTCTATGAAAAGAAAGGTTAAACTCTGTGAGTTGAACGCACACATCACAAAGCAGTTTCTGAGAATTATTCTGTCTAGTTTTTATAAGAAGATATTTCCTTTTCTACCATTGACCATAAATCGCTTGAAATCTCCACTTGCAAATTCCACAAAAAGAGGGTTTCAATTCTGCTCTCTCTAAAGGAAGGCTCAACTCTGTCAGTTGAATACACACAGCACAAGGAAGTTACTGAGAATTTTTCTATCTTGCACTATATCAAGATATCCCGTTTCCAACGAAGGCCTCAGAGAGTTCCAAATATCTACTTGCAGACGTTACAAACAGAGTGCTTCCAAACTGCTGTGTGCGAAGAAAGGTTAAACTCTGTGAGTTAAACGGACACATCACAAAGCAGTCTCTGAAACAGATTCTGTCTAGTTTTTATACGAAGATATTTCCTTTTATACCATTGGTCTCAAAGCACTTGAAATCTCCACTTGCAAATTCCACAATAAGAGTGTTTCAAATCTGCTCTGTCTAAATGAAGGTTCTACTCTGTGAGTTGAGTACACACAACACAAGAAACTTACTGAGAATTCTTCTGTCAAGCATTATATGAAGAATTCCCGTTTCCAAACAAGTCCTCAAGGAGGTACAAATATCCACTTGCAGACTATACAAACAGAGTGTTTCCCAACTGCTCTATGGAAAGAAAGGTTAAACTTTGTGAGTTGGCCGCACACATCACAAGGCAGTTTCTGAGAATGATTCTGTCTAATTTTTATACGAAGGTATTTCCTTTTCTACCATGGGCCTCAAAGCGCTTGAAATCTCCACTTGCAAATTCCACAAAAAGAGTGTTTCAAACCTGCTCTGTCTAAACGAAGTTTCAACTCTGTGAGTTGAATACACACAACACAGGAAACTTACTGAGAATGCTTCTGTCTAGCATTTTATGAAGAAATCCCGATTCCAACGAAGGCCCCAAGGAGGTCCAAATATCCACTTGCAGACTATACAAACAGAGTGTTTACCAACTGCTCTATGAAAAGAAAGTTTGAACTCCGTGAGTTGCACGCACACATCACAAAGCAGTTTCTGAGAATGATTCTGTCTAGTTTTTATAAGAAGATATTTCCCTTTCTACCGTTGACCTTAAATCGCTTGAAATCTCCACTTGCAAATCCCACAAAATGAGGTATTCAAATCTGCTCTCTGTAAAGGAAGGTTCAACTTTGTGAGTAGAATACACACAGCACAAAGAAGTTACTGAGAATTCTTCTGTCTAGCACTATATCAAGAAATCCCGTTTCCAACGAAGGCCTCAGAGAGTTCCAAATATCCAGTTGAAGACATTACAATCAGAGTGTTTGCAAACTGTTGCATGCAAAGAATGTTTAAGATCTGTGAGTGGAACGCACACATCACAAAGCAGTTTCTGAAACTGATTCTGTCTAGTTTTCATACGAAGATATTTTCTTTTCTACCGTTGGTCTCAAAGCGCTTGAAATCTCCACTTCCAAATTCCACAAATGAGTGTTTCAAATCTGCTCTGTCTAAATGAAGGTTCTACTCTGTGAGTTGAATACACACAACACAATAAACTTACTGAGAATTCTTCTGTCTAGCATTATATGAAGAATTCCCGTTTCCAACGAAGGCCTCAAGGAGCTCCAAATATCCACTTGCAGATTATACAAACAGCGTGTTTCCCAACTGCTCTATGAAAAGAAAGGTTAAACTCTGTGAGTTGAACGCACACATCACAAAGCAGCTTCTGAGAATGATTCTGTCTAGTTTTTATAAGAAGATATTTCCTTTTCTACCGTTGACCTTAAAGCATTTGAAATCTCCACTTGCAAATTCCACAAAAAGAGGGTTTCAAATGTGCTCTCTCTAAAGGAAGGTTCAACTCTGTGAGTTGAATACACACAGCACAAAGAAGTTACTGAGAATTTTTCTGTCTAGCACTATATCAAGAAATCCCGTTTCCAACGAAGGCCTCGGAGAGGTCCAAATATCCAGTTGCAGACGTTACAAACTGAGTGCTTCCAAACTACTGTATGAAAAGAAAGGGTAAACTCTGTGAGTTAAACACACACATCACAAAGCAGTCTCTGAAACTGATTCTGTCTAGTTTTTATGCGAAGATATTTCCTTTTCCACAATTGACCTCAAAGCGCTTGAAATCTCCACTTTCAAATTCCACAAAAAGAGTGTTTCAAATCTGCTCTGTCGAAATGAAGGTTCAACTCTGTGAATTGAATACACACAACACAAGGAACTTACTGAGAATTCTTCTGTCTAGCATTACATGAAGAAATCCCCTTTCCAACGAAGGCCTCAAGGAGGTCCAAATATCCACTTGCAGACAATACAAACAGAGTGTTTCCCAACTGCTCTATGAAAAGAAAAGTTAAACTCTGTGAGTTGAATGCACACATCACAAAGCAGTTTCTGAGAATGATTCTGTCTAGTTTTTATACAAAGATATTTCCTTTTCTTCCATTGTCCTTAAATCGCTTGAAATCTCCACTTGCAAATTGCACAAAAAGAGGGTTTCAAATCTGCTCTCTCTAAAGGAAGGTTCAACTCTGTGAGTATAATACACACACAACAAAGAAGTTACAGAGAATTCTTCTGTCTAGCACTATATCAAGAAATCCCGTTTCCAACGAAGGCCTCAGAGAGGTCCAAATATCCAGTTGCAGACTTTACAATCAGAGTGTTTCCAAACAGCTGTATGCAAAGAAAGATTAAGATCTGTGAGTTGAACTCACACATCACAAAGCAGTTTCTGAAACAGATTCTGTCTAGTTTTTATACGAAGATATTTCCTTTTCTACCGTTGGCCTCAATTCGCTTGAAATCTCCACTTGCAAATTCCACAAAAAGAGTGTTACAAATCTGCTCTGTCTAAATGAAGGTTCTACTCTGTGAGTTGAATACACACAACACAATAAACTTGCTGAGAATTCTTCTGTCTACCATTATATGAAGAATTCCCGTTTCCAACGAAGGCCTCAGAGAGTTCCAAATATCCAGTTGCAGACTTTACAATCAGAGTGTTTCCAAACTGCTGTATTCAAAGAAAGGTTAAGATCTGCGAGTTCAACGCACACATCACAAAGCAGTTTCTGAAACGGATTCTGTCTAGTTTTTATACGAAGATATTTCATTTTCTACCATTGGTCTCAAAGCGCTTGAAACCTCCACATGCAAATTTCACAAAATGAGTGTTTCAAATCTGCTCTGTCTAAATGAAGGTTCAACTCTGTGAGTTAAATACACACAACACAAGGGAGTTTCTGAGATTTCTTCTGTCTTGCATTACATGAAGAAATCCCGTTTCCAACGAAGGCCTCAAGGAGGTCCAAATATCCACTTGCAGACTATACAAACAGAGGGTTTACCAACTGCTCTATGAAAAGAAAGGTTAAACTCTGTGAGTTGAACGCACACATCACAAAGCAGTTTCTGAGAATTATTCTGTCTAGTTTTTATAAGAACATATTTCCTTTTCTACCATTGACCATAAATCGCTTGAAATCTCCACTTGCAAATTCCACAAAAAGAGGGTTTCAAATCTGCTCTCTCTAAAGGAAGGCTCAACTCTGTCAGTTGAATACACACAGCACAAGGAAGTTACTGAGAATTTTTCTATCTTGCACTACATCAAGATATCCCGTTTCCAACGAAGGCCTCAGAGAGTTCCAAATATCTACTTGCAGACGTTACAAACAGAGTGCTTCCAAACTGCTGTGTGCGAAGAAAGGTTAAACTCTGTGAGTTAAACGGACACATCACAAAGCAGTCTCTGAAACAGATTCTGTCTAGTTTTTATACGAAGATATTTCCTTTTCTACCATTGGTCTCAAAGCACTTGAAATCTCCACTTGCAAATTCCACAATAAGAGTGATTCAAATCTGCTCTGTCTAAATGAAGGTTCTACTCTGTGAGTTGAGTACACACAACACAATAAACTTACTGAGAATTCTTCTGTCTAGCATTATATGAAGAATTCCCGTTTCCAACGAAGGCCTCAAGGAACTCCAAATATCCACCTGCAGATTATACAAACAGCATGTTTCCCAACTGCTCTATGAAAAGAAAGGTTAAACTCTGTGAGTTGAACGCACACATCACAAAGCAGTTTCTGAGAATGATTCTGTCTAGTTTTTATAAGAAGATATTTCCTTTTCTACCGTTGACCTTAAAGCACTTGAAATCTCCACTTGCAAATTCCACTAAAAGAGGGTTTCAAATGTGCTCTCTCTAAAGGAAGGTTCAACTCTGTGAGTTGAATACACACAGCACAAAGAAGTTACTGAGAATTTTTCTGTCTAGTACTATATCAAGAAATCCCGTTTCCAACGAAGGCCTCAGAGAGGTCCAAATATCCAGTTGCAGACGTTACAAACTGAGTGCTTCCAAACTACTGTATGAAAAGAAAGGGTAAATTCTGTGAGTTAAACACACACATCACAAAGCAGTCTCTGAAACTGATTCTGTCTAGTTTTTATGCGAAGATATTTCCTTTTCCACAATTGACCTCAAAGCGCTTGAAATCTCCACTTTCAAATTCCACAAAAAGAGTGTTTCAAATCTGCTCTGTCGAAATGAAGGTTCAACTCTTCGAATTGAATACACACAACACAAGGAACTTACTGAGAATTCTTCTGTCTAGCATAATATGAAGAAATCCCCTTTCCAACGAAGGCCTCAAGGAGGTCCAAATATCCACTTGCAGACTATACAAACAGAGTGTTTACCAACTGCTCTATGAAAAGAAAAGTTAAACTCTGTGAGTTGAATGCACACATCACAAAGCAGTTTCTGAGAATGATTCTGTCTAGTTTTTATACGAAGATATTTCCTTTTCTTCCATTGTCCTTAAATCGCTTGAAATCTCCACTTGCAAATTGCACAAAAAGAGGGTTTCAAATCTGCTCTCTCTAAAGGAAGGTTCAACTCTGTGAGTATAATACACACATAACAAAGAAGTTACAGAGAATTCTTCTGTCTAGCACTATATCAAGAAATCCCGTTTCCAACGAAGGCCTCAGAGAGGTCCAAATATCCAGTTGCAGACTTTACAATCAGAGTGTTTCCAAACAGCTGTATGCAAAGAAAGATTAAGATCTGTGAGTTGAACTCACACATCACAAAGCAGTTTCTGAAACAGATTCTGTCTAGTTTTTATACGAAGATATTTCCTTTTCTACCGTTGGCCTCAATTCGCTTGAAATCTCCACTTGCAAATTCCACAAAAAGAGTGTTACAAATCTGCTCTGCCTAAATGAAGGTTCTACTCTGTGAGTTGAACACACACAACACAATAAACTTGCTGAGAATTCTTCTGTCTACCATTATATGAAGAATTCCCGTTTCCAACGAAGGCCTCAGAGAGTTCCAAATATCCAGTTGCAGACTTTACAATCAGAGTGTTTCCAAACTGCTGTATTCAAAGAAAGGTTAAGATCTGCGAGTTCAACGCACACATCACAAAGCAGTTTCTGAAACGGATTCTGTCTAGTTTTTATACGAAGATATTTCATTTTCTACCATTGGTCTCAAAGCGCTTGAAACCTCCACATGCAAATTTCACAAAATGAGTGTTTCAAATCTGCTCTGTCTAAATGAAGGTTCAACTCTGTGAGTTGAATACACACAACACAAGGGAGTTTCTGAGATTTCTTCTGTCTTGCATTACATGAAGAAATCCCGTTTCCAACGAAGGCCTCAAGGAGGTCCAAATATCCACTTGCAGACTATACAAACAGAGGGTTTACCAACTGCTCTATGAAAAGAAAGGTTAAACTCTGTGAGTTGAACGCACACATCACAAAGCAGTTTCTGAGAATTATTCTGTCTAGTTTTTATAAGAACATATTTCCTTTTCTACCATTGACCATAAATCGCTTGAAATCTCCACTTGCAAATTCCACAAAAAGAGGGTTTCAATTCTGCTCTCTCTAAAGGAAGGCTCAACTCTGTCAGTTGAATACACACAGCACAAGGAAGTTACTGAGAATTTTTCTATCTTGCACTACATCAAGATATCCCGTTTCCAACGAAGGCCTCAGAGAGTTCCAAATATCTACTTGCAGACGTTACAAACAGAGTGCTTCCAAACTGCTGTGTGCGAAGAAAGGTTAAACTCTGTGAGTTAAACGGACACATCACAAAGCAGTCTCTGAAACAGATTCTGTCTAGTTTTTATACGAAGATATTTCCTTTTCTACCATTGGTCTCAAAGCACTTGAAATCTCCACTTGCAAATTCCACAATAAGAGTGATTCAAATCTGCTCTGTCTAAATGAAGGTTCTACTCTGTGAGTTGAGTACACACAACACAATAAACTTACTGAGAATTCTTCTGTCTAGCATTATATGAAGAATTCCCATTTCCAACGAAGGCCTCAAGGAACTCCAAATATCCACCTGCAGATTATACAAACAGCATGTTTCCCAACTGCTCTATGAAAAGAAAGGTTAAACTCTGTGAGTTGAACGCACACATCACAAAGCAGTTTCTGAGAATGATTCTGTCTAGTTTTTATAAGAAGATATTTCCTTTTCTACCGTTGACCTTAAAGCACTTGAAATCTCCACTTGCAAATTCCACTAAAAGAGGGTTTCAAATGTGCTCTCTCTAAAGGAAGGTTCAACTCTGTGAGTTGAATACACACAGCACAAAGAAGTTACTGAGAATTTTTCTGTCTAGCACTATATCAAGAAATCCCGTTTCCAACGAAGGCCTCAGAGAGGTCCAAATATCCAGTTGCAGACGTTACAAACTGAGTGCTTCCAAACTACTGTATGAAAAGAAAGGGTAAATTCTGTGAGTTAAACACACACATCACAAAGCAGTCTCTGAAACTGATTCTGTCTAGTTTTTATGCGAAGATATTTCCTTTTCCACAATTGACCTCAAAGCGCTTGAAATCTCCACTTTCAAATTCCACAAAAAGAGTGTTTCAAATCTGCTCTGTCGAAATGAAGGTTCAACTCTGTGAATTGAATACACACAACACAAGGAACTTACTGAGAATTCTTCTGTCTAGCATAATATGAAGAAATCCCCTTTCCAACGAAGGCCTCAAGGAGGTCCAAATATCCACTTGCAGACAATACAAACAGAGTGTTTCCCAACTGCTCTATGAAAAGAAAAGTTAAACTCTGTGAGTTGAATGCACACATCACAAAGCAGTTTCTGAGAATGATTCTGTCTAGTTTTTATACGAAGATATTTCCTTTTCTTCCATTGTCCTTAAATCGCTTGAAATCTCCACTTGCAAATTGCACAAAAAGAGGGTTTCAAATCTGCTCTCTCTAAAGGAAGGTTCAACTCTGTGAGTATAATACACACACAACAAAGAAGTTACAGAGAATTCTTCTGTCTAGCACTATATCAAGAAATCCCGTTTCCAACGAAGGCCTCAGAGAGGTCCAAATATCCAGTTGCAGACTTTACAATCAGAGTGTTTCCAAACAGCTGTATGCAAAGAAAGATTAAGATCTGTGAGTTGAACTCACACATCACAAAGCAGTTTCTGAAACTGATTCTGTCTAGTTTTTATACGAAGATATTTCCTTTTCTACCGTTGGCCTCAATTCGCTTGAAATCTCCACTTGCAAATTCCACAAAAAGAGTGTTACAAATCTGCTCTGCCTAAATGAAGGTTCTACTCTGTGAGTTGAATACACACAACACAATAAACTTGCTGAGAATTCTTCTGTCTACCATTATATGAAGAATTCCCGTTTCCAACGAAGGCCTCAGAGAGTTCCAAATATCCAGTTGCAGACTTTACAATCAGAGTGTTTCCAAACTGCTGTATTCAAAGAAAGGTTAAGATCTGCGAGTTCAACGCACACATCACAAAGCAGTTTCTGAAACGGATTCTGTCTAGTTTTTATACGAAGATATTTCATTTTCTACCATTGGTCTCAAAGCGCTTGAAACCTCCACATGCAAATTTCACAAAATGAGTGTTTCAAATCTGCTCTGTCTAAATGAAGGTTCAACTCTGTGAGTTGAATACACACAACACAAGGGAGTTTCTGAGATTTCTTCTGTCTTGCATTACATGAAGAAATCCCGTTTCCAACGAAGGCCTCAAGGAGGTCCAAATATCCACTTGCAGACTATACAAACAGAGGGTTTACCAACTGCTCTATGAAAAGAAAGGTTAAACTCTGTGAGTTGAACGCACACATCACAAAGCAGTTTCTGAGAATTATTCTGTCTAGTTTTTATAAGAACATATTTCCTTTTCTACCATTGACCATAAATCGCTTGAAATCTCCACTTGCAAATTCCACAAAAAGAGGGTTTCAAATCTGCTCTCTCTAAAGGAAGGCTCAACTCTGTCAGTTGAATACACACAGCACAAGGAAGTTACTGAGAATTTTTCTATCTTGCACTACATCAAGATATCCCGTTTCCAACGAAGGCCTCAGAGAGTTCCAAATATCTACTTGCAGACGTTACAAACAGAGTGCTTCCAAACTGCTGTGTGCGAAGAAAGGTTAAACTCTGTGAGTTAAACGGACACATCACAAAGCAGTCTCTGAAACAGATTCTGTCTAGTTTTTATACGAAGATATTTCCTTTTCTACCATTGGTCTCAAAGCACTTGAAATCTCCACTTGCAAATTCCACAATAAGAGTGATTCAAATCTGCTCTGTCTAAATGAAGGTTCTACTCTGTGAGTTGAGTACACACAACACAATAAACTTACTGAGAATTCTTCTGTCTAGCATTATATGAAGAATTCCCGTTTCCAACGAAGGCCTCAAGGAACTCCAAATATCCACCTGCAGATTATACAAACAGCATGTTTCCCAACTGCTCTATGAAAAGAAAGGTTAAACTCTGTGAGTTGAACGCACACATCACAAAGCAGTTTCTGAGAATGATTCTGTCTAGTTTTTATAAGAAGATATTTCCTTTTCTACCGTTGACCTTAAAGCACTTGAAATCTCCACTTGCAAATTCCACTAAAAGAGGGTTTCAAATGTGCTCTCTCTAAAGGAAGGTTCAACTCTGTGAGTTGAATACACACAGCACAAAGAAGTTACTGAGAATTTTTCTGTCTAGCACTATATCAAGAAATCCCGTTTCCAACGAAGGCCTCAGAGAGGTCCAAATATCCAGTTGCAGACGTTACAAACTGAGTGCTTCCAAACTACTGTATGAAAAGAAAGGGTAAATTCTGTGAGTTAAACACACACATCACAAAGCAGTCTCTGAAACTGATTCTGTCTAGTTTTTATGCGAAGATATTTCCTTTTCCACAATTGACCTCAAAGCGCTTGAAATCTCCACTTTCAAATTCCACAAAAAGAGTGTTTCAAATCTGCTCTGTCGAAATGAAGGTTCAACTCTGTGAATTGAATACACACAACACAAGGAACTTACTGAGAATTCTTCTGTCTAGCATAATATGAAGAAATCCCCTTTCCAACGAAGGCCTCAAGGAGGTCCAAATATCCACTTGCAGACAATACAAACAGAGTGTTTCCCAACTGCTCTACGAAAAGAAAAGTTAAACTCTGTGAGTTGAATGCACACATCACAAAGCAGTTTCTGAGAATGATTCTGTCTAGTTTTTATACGAAGATATTTCCTTTTCTTCCATTGTCCTTAAATCGCTTGAAATCTCCACTTGCAAATTGCACAAAAAGAGGGTTTCAAATCTGCTCTCTCTAAAGGAAGGTTCAACTCTGTGAGTATAATACACACACAACAAAGAAGTTACAGAGAATTCTTCTGTCTAGCACTATATCAAGAAATCCCGTTTCCAACGAAGGCCTCAGAGAGGTCCAAATATCCAGTTGCAGACTTTACAATCAGAGTGTTTCCAAACAGCTGTATGCAAAGAAAGATTAAGATCTGTGAGTTGAACTCACACATCACAAAGCAGTTTCTGAAACAGATTCTGTCTAGTTTTTATACGAAGATATTTCCTTTTCTACCGTTGGCCTCAATTCGCTTGAAATCTCCACTTGCAAATTCCACAAAAAGAGTGTTACAAATCTGCTCTGCCTAAATGAAGGTTCTACTCTGTGAGTTGAATACACACAACACAATAAACTTGCTGAGAATTCTTCTGTCTACCATTATATGAAGAATTCCCGTTTCCAACGAAGGCCTCAGAGAGTTCCAAATATCCAGTTGCAGACTTTACAATCAGAGTGTTTCCAAACTGCTGTATTCAAAGAAAGGTTAAGATCTGCGAGTTCAACGCACACATCACAAAGCAGTTTCTGAAACGGATTCTGTCTAGATTTTATACGAAGATATTTCATTTTCTACCATTGGTCTCAAAGCGCTTGAAACCTCCACATGCAAATTTCACAAAATGAGTGTTTCAAATCTGCTCTGTCTAAATGAAGGTTCAACTCTGTGAGTTGAATACACACAACACAAGGGAGTTTCTGAGATTTCTTCTGTCTTGCATTACATGAAGAAATCCCGTTTCCAACGAAGGCCTCATGGAGGTCCAAATATCCACTTGCAGACTATACAAACAGAGGGTTTACCAACTGCTCTATGAAAAGAAAGGTTAAACTCTGTGAGTTGAACGCACACATCACAAAGCAGTTTCTGAGAATTATTCTGTCTAGTTTTTATAAGAACATATTTCCTTTTCTACCATTGACCATAAATCGCTTGAAATCTCCACTTGCAAATTCCACAAAAAGAGGGTTTCAATTCTGCTCTCTCTAAAGGAAGGCTCAACTCTGTCAGTTGAATACACACAGCACAAGGAAGTTACTGAGAATTTTTCTATCTTGCACTATATAAAGATATCCCGTTTCCAACGAAGGCCTCAGAGAGTTCCAAATATCTACTTGCAGACGTTACAAACAGAGTGCTTCCAAACTGCTGTGTGCGAAGAAAGGTTAAACTCTGTGAGTTAAACGGACACATCACAAAGCAGTCTCTGAAACAGATTCTGTCTAGTTTTTATACGAAGATATTTCCTTTTATACCATTGGTCTCAAAGCACTTGAAATCTCCACTTGCAAATTCCACAATAAGAGTGTTTCAAATCTGCTCTGTCTAAATGAAGGTTCTACTCTGTGAGTTGAGTACACACAACACAAGAAACTTACTGAGAATTCTTCTGTCAAGCATTATATGAAGAATTCCCGTTTCCAAACAAGTCCTCAAGGAGGTACAAATATCCACTTGCAGACTATACAAACAGAGTGTTTCCCAACTGCTCTATGGAAAGAAAGGTTAAACTTTGTGAGTTGGCCGCACACATCACAAGGCAGTTTCTGAGAATGATTCTGTCTAATTTTTATACGAAGGTATTTCCTTTTCTACCATGGGCCTCAAAGCGCTTGAAATCTCCACTTGCAAATTCCACAAAAAGAGTGTTTCAAACCTGCTCTGTCTAAACGAAGTTTCAACTCTGTGAGTTGAATACACACAACACAGGAAACTTACTGAGAATGCTTCTGTCTAGCATTTTATGAAGAAATCCCGATTCCAACGAAGGCCCCAAGGAGGTCCAAATATCCACTTGCAGACTATACAAACAGAGTGTTTACCAACTGCTCTATGAAAAGAAAGTTTGAACTCCGTGAGTTGCACGCACACATCACAAAGCAGTTTCTGAGAATGATTCTGTCTAGTTTTTATAAGAAGATATTTCCCTTTCTACCGTTGACCTTAAATCGCTTGAAATCTCCACTTGCAAATCCCACAAAATGAGGTATTCAAATCTGCTCTCTGTAAAGGAAGGTTCAACTTTGTGAGTAGAATACACACAGCACAAAGAAGTTACTGAGAATTCTTCTGTCTAGCACTATATCAAGAAATCCCGTTTCCAACGAAGGCCTCAGAGAGTTCCAAATATCCAGTTGAAGACATTACAATCAGAGTGTTTGCAAACTGTTGCATGCAAAGAATGTTTAAGATCTGTGAGTGGAACGCACACATCACAAAGCAGTTTCTGAAACTGATTCTGTCTAGTTTTCATACGAAGATATTTTCTTTTCTACCGTTGGTCTCAAAGCGCTTGAAATCTCCACTTCCAAATTCCACAAATGAGTGTTTCAAATCTGCTCTGTCTAAATGAAGGTTCTACTCTGTGAGTTGAATACACACAACACAATAAACTTACTGAGAATTCTTCTGTCTAGCATTATATGAAGAATTCCCGTTTCCAACGAAGGCCTCAAGGAGCTCCAAATATCCACTTGCAGATTATACAAACAGCGTGTTTCCCAACTGCTCTATGAAAAGAAAGGTTAAACTCTGTGAGTTGAACGCACACATCACAAAGCAGCTTCTGAGAATGATTCTGTCTAGTTTTTATAAGAAGATATTTCCTTTTCTACCGTTGACCTTAAAGCATTTGAAATCTCCACTTGCAAATTCCACAAAAAGAGGGTTTCAAATGTGCTCTCTCTAAAGGAAGGTTCAACTCTGTGAGTTGAATACACACAGCACAAAGAAGTTACTGAGAATTTTTCTGTCTAGCACTATATCAAGAAATCCCGTTTCCAACGAAGGCCTCGGAGAGGTCCAAATATCCAGTTGCAGACGTTACAAACTGAGTGCTTCCAAACTACTGTATGAAAAGAAAGGGTAAACTCTGTGAGTTAAACACACACATCACAAAGCAGTCTCTGAAACTGATTCTGTCTAGTTTTTATGCGAAGATATTTCCTTTTCCACAATTGACCTCAAAGCGCTTGAAATCTCCACTTTCAAATTCCACAAAAAGAGTGTTTCAAATCTGCTCTGTCGAAATGAAGGTTCAACTCTGTGAATTGAATACACACAACACAAGGAACTTACTGAGAATTCTTCTGTCTAGCATTATATGAAGAAATCCCCTTTCCAACGAAGGCCTCAAGGAGGTCCAAATATCCACTTGCAGACAATACAAACAGAGTGTTTCCCAACTGCTCTATGAAAAGAAAAGTTAAACTCTGTGAGTTGAATGCACACATCACAAAGCAGTTTCTGAGAATGATTCTGTCTAGTTTTTATACAAAGATATTTCCTTTTCTTCCATTGTCCTTAAATCGCTTGAAATCTCCACTTGCAAATTGCACAAAAAGAGGGTTTCAAATCTGCTCTCTCTAAAGGAAGGTTCAACTCTGTGAGTATAATACACACACAACAAAGAAGTTACAGAGAATTCTTCTGTCTAGCACTATATCAAGAAATCCCGTTTCCAACGAAGGCCTCAGAGAGGTCCAAATATCCAGTTGCAGACTTTACAATCAGAGTGTTTCCAAACAGCTGTATGCAAAGAAAGATTAAGATCTGTGAGTTGAACTCACACATCACAAAGCAGTTTCTGAAACAGATTCTGTCTAGTTTTTATACGAAGATATTTCCTTTTCTACCGTTGGCCTCAATTCGCTTGAAATCTCCACTTGCAAATTCCACAAAAAGAGTGTTACAAATCTGCTCTGTCTAAATGAAGGTTCTACTCTGTGAGTTGAATACACACAACACAATAAACTTGCTGAGAATTCTTCTGTCTACCATTATATGAAGAATTCCCGTTTCCAACGAAGGCCTCAGAGAGTTCCAAATATCCAGTTGCAGACTTTACAATCAGAGTGTTTCCAAACTGCTGTATTCAAAGAAAGGTTAAGATCTGCGAGTTCAACGCACACATCACAAAGCAGTTTCTGAAACGGATTCTGTCTAGTTTTTATACGAAGATATTTCATTTTCTACCATTGGTCTCAAAGCGCTTGAAACCTCCACATGCAAATTTCACAAAATGAGTGTTTCAAATCTGCTCTGTCTAAATGAAGGTTCAACTCTGTGAGTTGAATACACACAACACAAGGGAGTTTCTGAGATTTCTTCTGTCTTGCATTACATGAAGAAATCCCGTTTCCAACGAAGGCCTCAAGGAGGTCCAAATATCCACTTGCAGACTATACAAACAGAGGGTTTACCAACTGCTCTATGAAAAGAAAGGTTAAACTCTGTGAGTTGAACGCACACATCACAAAGCAGTTTCTGAGAATTATTCTGTCTAGTTTTTATAAGAACATATTTCCTTTTCTACCATTGACCATAAATCGCTTGAAATCTCCACTTGCAAATTCCACAAAAAGAGGGTTTCAATTCTGCTCTCTCTAAAGGAAGGCTCAACTCTGTCAGTTGAATACACACAGCACAAGGAAGTTACTGAGAATTTTTCTATCTTGCACTATATCAAGATATCCCGTTTCCAACGAAGGCCTCAGAGAGTTCCAAATATCTACTTGCAGACGTTACAAACAGAGTGCTTCCAAACTGCTGTGTGCGAAGAAAGGTTAAACTCTGTGAGTTAAACGGACACATCACAAAGCAGTCTCTGAAACAGATTCTGTCTAGTTTTTATACGAAGATATTTCCTTTTATACCATTGGTCTCAAAGCACTTGAAATCTCCACTTGCAAATTCCACAATAAGAGTGTTTCAAATCTGCTCTGTCTAAATGAAGGTTCTACTCTGTGAGTTGAGTACACACAACACAAGAAACTTACTGAGAATTCTTCTGTCAAGCATTATATGAAGAATTCCCGTTTCCAAACAAGTCCTCAAGGAGGTACAAATATCCACTTGCAGACTATACAAACAGAGTGTTTCCCAACTGCTCTATGGAAAGAAAGGTTAAACTTTGTGAGTTGGCCGCACACATCACAAAGCAGTTTCTGAGAATGATTCTGTCTAATTTTTATACGAAGGTATTTCCTTTTCTACCATGGGCCTCAAAGCGCTTGAAATCTCCACTTGCAAATTCCACAAAAAGAGTGTTTCAAACCTGCTCTGTCTAAACGAAGTTTCAACTCTGTGAGTTGAATACACACAACACAGGAAACTTACTGAGAATGCTTCTGTCTAGCATTTTATGAAGAAATCCCGATTCCAACGAAGGCCCCAAGGAGGTCCAAATATCCACTTGCAGACTATACAAACAGAGTGTTTACCAACTGCTCTATGAAAAGAAAGTTTGAACTCCGTGAGTTGCACGCACACATCACAAAGCAGTTTCTGAGAATGATTCTGTCTAGTTTTTATAAGAAGATATTTCCCTTTCTACCGTTGACCTTAAATCGCTTGAAATCTCCACTTGCAAATCCCACAAAATGAGGTATTCAAATCTGCTCTCTGTAAAGGAAGGTTCAACTTTGTGAGTAGAATACACACAGCACAAAGAAGTTACTGAGAATTCTTCTGTCTAGCACTATATCAAGAAATCCCGTTTCCAACGAAGGCCTCAGAGAGTTCCAAATATCCAGTTGAAAACATTACTATCAGAGTGTTTGCAAACTGTTGCATGCAAAGAATGTTTAAGATCTGTGAGTTGAACGCACACATCACAAAGGAGTTTCTGAAACTTATTCTGTCTAGTTTTCATACGAAGATATTTTCTTTTCTACCGTTGGTCTCAAAGCGCTTGAAATCTCCACTTCCAAATTCCACAAATGAGTGTTTCAAATCTGCTCTGTCTAAATGAAGGTTCTACTCTGTGAGTTGAATACACACAACACAATAAACTTACTGAGAATTCTTCTGTCTAGCATTATATGAAGAATTCCCGTTTCCAACGAAGGCCTCAAGGAGCTCCAAATATCCACCTGCAGATTATACAAACAGCATGTTTCCCAACTGCTCTATGAAAAGAAAGGTTAAACTCTGTGAGTTGAACGCACACATCACAAAGCAGTTTCTGAGAATGATTCTGTCTAGTTTTTATAAGAAGATATTTCCTTTTCTACCGTTGACCTTAAAGCACTTGAAATCTCCACTTGCAAATTCCACAAAAAGAGGGTTTCAAATGTGCTCTCTCTAAAGGAAGGTTCAACTCTGTGAGTTGAATACACACAGCACAAAGAAGTTACTGAGAATTTTTCTGTCTAGCACTATATCAAGAAATCCCGTTTCCAACGAAGGCCTCAGAGAGGTCCAAATATCCAGTTGCAGACGTTACAAACTGAGTGCTTCCAAACTACTGTATGAAAAGAAAGGGTAAATTCTGTGAGTTAAACACACACATCACAAAGCAGTCTCTGAAACTGATTCTGTCTAGTTTTTATGCGAAGATATTTCCTTTTCCACAATTGACCTCAAAGCGCTTGAAATCTCCACTTTCAAATTCCACAAAAAGAGTGTTTCAAATCTGCTCTGTCGAAATGAAGGTTCAACTCTGTGAATTGAATACACACAACACAAGGAACTTACTGAGAATTCTTCTGTCTAGCATAATATGAAGAAATCCCCTTTCCAACGAAGGCCTCAAGGAGGTCCAAATATCCACTTGCAGACAATACAAACAGAGTGTTTCCCAACTGCTCTATGAAAAGAAAAGTTAAACTCTGTGAGTTGAATGCACACATCACAAAGCAGTTTCTGAGAATGATTCTGTCTAGTTTTTATACAAAGATATTTCCTTTTCTTCCATTGTCCTTAAATCGCTTGAAATCTCCACTTGCAAATTGCACAAAAAGAGGGTTTCAAATCTGCTCTCTCTAAAGGAAGGTTCAACTCTGTGAGTATAATACACACACAACAAAGAAGTTACAGAGAATTCTTCTGTCTAGCACTATATCAAGAAATCCCGTTTCCAACGAAGGCCTCAGAGAGGTCCAAATATCCAGTTGCAGACTTTACAATCAGAGTGTTTCCAAACAGCTGTATGCAAAGAAAGATTAAGATCTGTGAGTTGAACTCACACATCACAAAGCAGTTTCTGAAACAGATTCTGTCTAGTTTTTATACGAAGATATTTCCTTTTCTACCGTTGGCCTCAATTCGCTTGAAATCTCCACTTGCAAATTCCACAAAAAGAGTGTTACAAATCTGCTCTGCCTAAATGAAGGTTCTACTCTGTGAGTTGAATACACACAACACAATAAACTTGCTGAGAATTCTTCTGTCTACCATTATATGAAGAATTCCCGTTTCCAACGAAGGCCTCAGAGAGTTCCAAATATCCAGTTGCAGACTTTACAATCAGAGTGTTTCCAAACTGCTGTATTCAAAGAAAGGTTAAGATCTGCGAGTTCAACGCACACATCACAAAGCAGTTTCTGAAACGGATTCTGTCTAGTTTTTATACGAAGATATTTCATTTTCTACCATTGGTCTCAAAGCGCTTGAAACCTCCACATGCAAATTTCACAAAATGAGTGTTTCAAATCTGCTCTGTCTAAATGAAGGTTCAACTCTGTGAGTTGAATACACACAACACAAGGGAGTTTCTGAGATTTCTTCTGTCTTGCATTACATGAAGAAATCCCGTTTCCAACGAAGGCCTCAAGGAGGTCCAAATATCCACTTGCAGACTATACAAACAGAGGGTTTACCAACTGCTCTATGAAAAGAAAGGTTAAACTCTGTGAGTTGAACGCACACATCACAAAGCAGTTTCTGAGAATTATTCTGTCTAGTTTTTATAAGAAGATATTTCCTTTTCTACCATTGACCATAAATCGCTTGAAATCTCCACTTGCAAATTCCACAAAATGAGGGTTTCAAATCTGCTCTCTCTAAAGGAAGGCTCAACTCTGTCAGTTGAATACACACAGCACAAGGAAGTTACTGAGAATTTTTCTATCTTGCACTATATCAAGAAATCCCGTTTCCAACGAAGGCCTCAGAGAGTTCCAAATATCTACTTGCAGACGTTACAAACAGAGTGCTTCCAAACTGCTGTGTGCGAAGAAAGGTTAAACTCTGTGAGTTAAACGGACACATCACAAAGCAGTCTCTGAAACCGATTCTGTCTAGTTTTTATACGAAGATATTTCCTTTTCTACCATTGGTCTCAAAGCACTTGAAATCTCCACTTGCAAATTCCACAATAAGAGTGTTTCAAATCTGCTCTGTCTAAATGAAGGTTCTACTCTGTCAGTTGAGTACACACAACACAAGAAACTTACTGAGAATTCTTCTGTCAAGCATTATATGAAGAATTCCCGTTTCCAAACAAGTCCTCAAGGAGGTACAAATATCCACTTGCAGACTACACAAACAGAGTGTTTCCCAACTGCTCTATGGAAAGAAAGGTTAAACTCTGTGAGTTGACCGCACACATCACAAAGCAGTTTCTGAGAATGATTCTAATTTTTATACGAAGGTATTTCCTTTTCTACCATGGGCCTCAAAGCGCTTGAAATCTCCACTTGCAAATTCCACAAAAAGAGTGTTTCAAACCTGCTCTGTCTAAACGAAGTTTCAACTCTGTGAGTTGAATACACACAACACAGGAAACTTACTGAGAATGCTTCTGTCTAGCATTTTATGAAGAAATCCCGATTCCAACGAAGGCCCCAAGGAGGTCCAAATATCCACTTGCAGACTATACAAACAGAGTGTTTACCAACTGCTCTATGAAAAGAAAGTTTGAACTCCGTGAGTTGCACGCACACATCACAAAGCAGTTTCTGAGAATGATGCTGTCTAGTTTTTATAAGAAGATATTTCCCTTTCTACCGTTGACCTTAAATCGCTTGAAATCTCCACTTGCAAATCCCACAAAATGAGGGATTCAAATCTGCTCTCTGTAAAGGAAGGTTCAACTCTGTGAGTAGAATACACACAGCACAAAGAAGTTACTGAGAATTCTTCTGTCTAGCACTATATCAAGAATTCCCGTTTCCAACGAAGGCCTCAAGGAGCTCCAAATATCCACTTGCAGATTATACAAACAGCGTGTTTCCCAACTGCTCTATGAAAAGAAAGGTTAAACTCTGTGAGTTGAACGCACACATCACAAAGCAGCTTCTGAGAATGATTCTGTCTAGTTTTTATAAGAAGATATTTCCTTTTCTACCGTTGACCTTAAAGCATTTGAAATCTCCACTGGCAAATTCCACAAAAAGAGGGTTTCAAATGTGCTCTCTCTAAAGGAAGGTTCAACTCTGTGAGTTGAATACACACAGCACAAAGAAGTTACTGAGAATTTTTCTGTCTAGCACCATATCAAGAAATCCCGTTTCCAACGAAGGCCTCGGAGAGGTCCAAATATCCAGTTGCAGACGTTACAAACTGAGTGCTTCCAAACTACTGTATGAAAAGAAAGGGTAAACTCTGTGAGTTAAACACACACATCACAAAGCAGTCTCTGAAACTGATTCTGTCTAGTTTTTATGCGAAGATATTTCCTTTTCCACAATTGACCTCAAAGCGCTTGAAATCTCCACTTTCAAATTCCACAAAAAGAGTGTTTCAAATCTGCTCTGTCGAAATGAAGGTTCAACTCTGTGAATTGAATACACACAACACAAGGAACTTACTGAGAATTCTTCTGTCTAGCATTATATGAAGAAATCCCCTTTCCAACGAAGGCCTCAAGGAGGTCCAAATATCCACTTGCAGACAATACAAACAGAGTGTTTCCCAACTGCTCTATGAAAAGAAAAGTTAAACTCTGTGAGTTGAATGCACACATCACAAAGCAGTTTCTGAGAATGATTCTGTCTAGTTTTTATACAAAGATATTTCCTTTTCTTCCATTGTCCTTAAATCGCTTGAAATCTCCACTTGCAAATTGCACAAAAAGAGGGTTTCAAATCTGCTCTCTCTAAAGGAAGGTTCAACTCTGTGAGTATAATACACACACAACAAAGAAGTTACAGAGAATTCTTCTGTCTAGCACTATATCAAGAAATCCCGTTTCCAACGAAGGCCTCAGAGAGGTCCAAATATCCAGTTGCAGACTTTACAGAGTGTTTCCAAACAGCTGTATGCAAAGAAAGATTAAGATCTGTGAGTTGAACTCACACATCACAAAGCAGTTTCTGAAACTGATTCTGTCTAGTTTTTATACGAAGATATTTCCTTTTCTACCGTTGGCCTCAATTCGCTTGAAATCTCCACTTGCAAATTCCACAAAAAGAGTGTTACAAATCTGCTCTGTCTAAATGAAGGTTCTACTCTGTGAGTTGAATACACACAACACAATAAACTTGCTGAGAATTCTTCTGTCTACCATTATATGAAGAATTCCCGTTTCCAACGAAGGCCTCAGAGAGTTCCAAATATCCAGTTGCAGACTTTACAATCAGAGTGTTTCCAAACTGCTGTATTCAAAGAAAGGTTAAGATCTGCGAGTTCAACGCACACATCACAAAGCAGTTTCTGAAACGGATTCTGTCTAGTTTTTATACGAAGATATTTCATTTTCTACCATTGGTCTCAAAGCGCTTGAAACCTCCACATGCAAATTTCACAAAATGAGTGTTTCAAATCTGCTCTGTCTAAATGAAGGTTCAACTCTGTGAGTTGAATACACACAACACAAGGGAGTTTCTGAGATTTCTTCTGTCTTGCATTACATGAAGAAATCCCGTTTCCAACGAAGGCCTCAAGGAGGTCCAAATATCCACTTGCAGACTATACAGAGGGTTTACCAACTGCTCTATGAAAAGAAAGGTTAAACTCTGTGAGTTGAACGCACACATCACAAAGCAGTTTCTGAGAATTATTCTGTCTAGTTTTTATAAGAACATATTTCCTTTTCTACCATTGACCATAAATCGCTTGAAATCTCCACTTGCAAATTCCACAAAAAGAGGGTTTCAAATCTGCTCTCTCTAAAGGAAGGCTCAACTCTGTCAGTTGAATACACACAGCACAAGGAAGTTACTGAGAATTTTTCTATCTTGCACTATATCAAGATATCCCGTTTCCAACGAAGGCCTCAGAGAGTTCCAAATATCTACTTGCAGACGTTACAAACAGAGTGCTTCCAAACTGCTGTGTGCGAAGAAAGGTTAAACTCTGTGAGTTAAACGGACACATCACAAAGCAGTCTCTGAAACAGATTCTGTCTAGTTTTTATACGAAGATATTTCCTTTTCTACCATTGGTCTCAAAGCACTTGAAATCTCCACTTGCAAATTCCACAATAAGAGTGTTTCAAATCTGCTCTGTCTAAATGAAGGTTCTACTCTGTGAGTTGAGTACACACAACACAAGAAACTTACTGAGAATTCTTCTGTCAAGCATTATATGAAGAATTCCCGTTTCCAAACAAGTCCTCAAGGAGGTACAAATATCCACTTGCAGACTATACAAACAGAGTGTTTCCCAACTGCTCTATGGAAAGAAAGGTTAAACTCTGTGAGTTGACCGCACACATCACAAAGCAGTTTCTGAGAATGATTCTGTCTAATTTTTATACGAAGGTATTTCCTTTTCTACCATGGGCCTCAAAGCGCTTGAAATCTCCACTTGCAAATTCCACAAAAAGAGTGTTTCAAACCTGCTCTGTCTAAACGAAGTTTCAACTCTGTGAGTTGAATACACACAACACAAGAAACTTACTGAGAATACTTCTGTCTAGCATTTTATGAAGAAATCCCGATTCCAACGAAGGCCCCAAGGAGGTCCAAATATCCACTTGCAGACTATACAAACAGAGTGTTTACCAACTGCTCTATGAAAAGAAAGTTTGAACTCCGTGAGTTGCACGCACACATCACAAAGCAGTTTCTGAGAATGATGCTGTCTAGTTTTTATAAGAAGATATTTCCCTTTCTACCGTTGACCTTAAATCGCTTGAAATCTCCACTTGCAAATCCCACAAAATGAGGGATTCAAATCTGCTCTCTGTAAAGGAAGGTTCAACTCTGTGAGTAGAATACACACAGCACAAAGAAGTTACTGAGAATTCTTCTGTCTAGCACTATATCAAGAAATCCCGTTTCCAACGAAGGCCTCAGAGAGTTCCAAATATCCAATTGAAGACATTACAATCAGAGTGTTTGCAAACTGTTGCATGCAAAGAATGTTTAAGATCTGTGAGTGGAACGCACACATCACAAAGCAGTTTCTGAAACTGATTCTGTCTAGTTTTCATACGAAGATATTTTCTTTTCTACCGTTGGTCTCAAAGCGCTTGAAATCTCCACTTCCAAATTCCACAAATGAGTGTTTCAAATCTGCTCTGTCTAAATGAAGGTTCTACTCTGTGAGTTGAATACACACAACACAATAAACTTACTGAGAATTCTTCTGTCTAGCATTATATGAAGAATTCCCGTTTCCAACGAAGGCCTCAAGGAGCTCCAAATATCCACCTGCAGATTATACAAACAGCATGTTTCCCAACTGCTCTATGAAAAGAAAGGTTAAACTCTGTGAGTTGAACGCACACATCACAAAGCAGTTTCTGAGAATGATTCTGTCTAGTTTTTATAAGAAGATATTTCCTTTTCTACCGTTGACCTTAAAGCACTTGAAATCTCCACTTGCAAATTCCACAAAAAGAGGGTTTCAAATGTGCTCTCTCTAAAGGAAGGTTCAACTCTGTGAGTTGAATACACACAGCACAAAGAAGTTACTGAGAATTTTTCTGTCTAGCACTATATCAAGAAATCCCGTTTCCAACGAAGGCCTCAGAGAGGTCCAAATATCCAGTTGCAGACGTTACAAACTGAGTGCTTCCAAACTACTGTATGAAAAGAAAGGGTAAATTCTGTGAGTTAAACACACACATCACAAAGCAGTCTCTGAAACTGATTCTGTCTAGTTTTTATGCGAAGATATTTCCTTTTCCACAATTGACCTCAAAGCGCTTGAAATCTCCACTTTCAAATTCCACAAAAAGAGTGTTTCAAATCTGCTCTGTCGAAATGAAGGTTCAACTCTGTGAATTGAATACACACAACACAAGGAACTTACTGAGAATTCTTCTGTCTAGCATAATATGAAGAAATCCCCTTTCCAACGAAGGCCTCAAGGAGGTCCAAATATCCACTTGCAGACAATACAAACAGAGTGTTTCCCAACTGCTCTATGAAAAGAAAAGTTAAACTCTGTGAGTTGAATGCACACATCACAAAGCAGTTTCTGAGAATGATTCTGTCTAGTTTTTATACGAAGATATTTCCTTTTCTTCCATTGTCCTTAAATCGCTTGAAATCTCCACTTGCAAATTGCACAAAAAGAGGGTTTCAAATCTGCTCTCTCTAAAGGAAGGTTCAACTCTGTGAGTATAATACACACACAACAAAGAAGTTACAGAGAATTCTTCTGTCTAGCACTATATCAAGAAATCCCGTTTCCAACGAAGGCCTCAGAGAGGTCCAAATATCCAGTTGCAGACTTTACAATCAGAGTGTTTCCAAACAGCTGTATGCAAAGAAAGATTAAGATCTGTGAGTTGAACTCACACATCACAAAGCAGTTTCTGAAACAGATTCTGTCTAGTTTTTATACGAAGATATTTCCTTTTCTACCGTTGGCCACAATTCGCTTGAAATCTCCACTTGCAAATTCCACAAAAAGAGTGTTACAAATCTGCTCTGCCTAAATGAAGGTTCTACTCTGTGAGTTGAATACACACAACACAATAAACTTGCTGAGAATTCTTCTGTCTACCATTATATGAAGAATTCCCGTTTCCAACGAAGGCCTCAGAGAGTTCCAAATATCCAGTTGCAGACTTTACAATCAGAGTGTTTCCAAACTGCTGTATTCAAAGAAAGGTTAAGATCTGCGAGTTCAACGCACACATCACAAAGCAGTTTCTGAAACGGATTCTGTCTAGTTTTTATACGAAGATATTTCATTTTCTACCATTGGTCTCAAAGCGCTTGAAACCTCCACATGCAAATTTCACAAAATGAGTGTTTCAAATCTGCTCTGTCTAAATGAAGGTTCAACTCTGTGAGTTGAATACACACAACACAAGGGAGTTTCTGAGATTTCTTCTGTCTTGCATTACATGAAGAAATCCCGTTTCCAACGAAGGCCTCAAGGAGGTCCAAATATCCACTTGCAGACTATACAAACAGAGGGTTTACCAACTGCTCTATGAAAAGAAAGGTTAAACTCTGTGAGTTGAACGCACACATCACAAAGCAGTTTCTGAGAATTATTCTGTCTAGTTTTTATAAGAAGATATTTCCTTTTCTACCATTGACCATAAATCGCTTGAAATCTCCACTTGCAAATTCCACAAAATGAGGGTTTCAAATCTGCTCTCTCTAAAGGAAGGCTCAACTCTGTCAGTTGAATACACACAGCACAAGGAAGTTACTGAGAATTTTTCCATCTTGCACTATATCAAGAAATCCCGTTTCCAACGAAGGCCTCAGAGAGTTCCAAATATCTACTTGCAGACGTTACAAACAGAGTGCTTCCAAACTGCTGTGTGCGAAGAAAGGTTAAACTCTGTGAGTTAAACGGACACATCACAAAGCAGTCTCTGAAACCGATTCTGTCTAGTTTTTATACGAAGATATTTCCTTTTCTACCATTGGTCTCAAAGCACTTGAAATCTCCACTTGCAAATTCCACAATAAGAGTGTTTCAAATCTGCTCTGTCTAAATGAAGGTTCTACTCTGTGAGTTGAGTACACACAACACAAGAAACTTACTGAGAATTCTTCTGTCAAGCATTATATGAAGAATTCCCGTTTCCAAACAAGTCCTCAAGGAGGTACAAATATCCACTTGCAGACTACACAAACAGAGTGTTTCCCAACTGCTCTATGGAAAGAAAGGTTAAACTCTGTGTGTTGACCGCACACATCACAAAGCAGTTTCTGAGAATGATTCTAATTTTTATACGAAGGTATTTCCTTTTCTACCATGGGCCTCAAAGCGCTTGAAATCTCCACTTGCAAATTCCACAAAAAGTGTGTTTCAAACATGCTCTGTCTAAACGAAGTTTCAACTCTGTGAGTTGAATACACACAACACAGGAAACTTACTGAGAATGCTTCTGTCTAGCATTTTATGAAGAAATCCCGATTCCAACGAAGGCCCCAAGGAGGTCCAAATATCCACTTGCAGACTATACAAACAGAGTGTTTACCAACTGCTCTATGAAAAGAAAGTTTGAACTCCGTGAGTTGCACGCACACATCACAAAGCAGTTTCTGAGAATGATGCTGTCTAGTTTTTATAAGAAGATATTTCCCTTTCTACCGTTGACCTTAAATCGCTTGAAATCTCCACTTGCAAATCCCACAAAATGAGGGATTCAAATCTGCTCTCTGTAAAGGAAGGTTCAACTCTGTGAGTAGAATACACACAGCACAAAGAAGTTACTGAGAATTCTTCTGTCTAGCACTATATCAAGAATTCCCGTTTCCAACGAAGGCCTCAAGGAGCTCCAAATATCCACTTGCAGATTATACAAACAGCGTGTTTCCCAACTGCTCTATGAAAAGAAAGGTTAAACTCTGTGAGTTGAACGCACACATCACAAAGCAGCTTCTGAGAATGATTCTGTCTAGTTTTTATAAGAAGATATTTCCTTTTCTACCGTTGACCTTAAAGCATTTGAAATCTCCACTTGCAAATTCCACAAAAAGAGGGTTTCAAATGTGCTCTCTCTAAAGGAAGGTTCAACTCTGTGAGTTGAATACACACAGCACAAAGAAGTTACTGAGAATTTTTCTGTCTAGCACCATATCAAGAAATCCCGTTTCCAACGAAGGCCTCGGAGAGGTCCAAATATCCAGTTGCAGACGTTACAAACTGAGTGCTTCCAAACTACTGTATGAAAAGAAAGGGTAAACTCTGTGAGTTAAACACACACATCACAAAGCAGTCTCTGAAACTGATTCTGTCTAGTTTTTATGCGAAGATATTTCCTTTTCCACAATTGACCTCAAAGCGCTTGAAATCTCCACTTTCAAATTCCACAAAAAGAGTGTTTCAAATCTGCTCTGTCGAAATGAAGGTTCAACTCTGTGAATTGAATACACACAACACAAGGAACTTACTGAGAATTCTTCTGTCTAGCATTATATGAAGAAATCCCCTTTCCAACGAAGGCCTCAAGGAGGTCCAAATATCCACTTGCAGACAATACAAACAGAGTGTTTCCCAACTGCTCTATGAAAAGAAAAGTTAAACTCTGTGAGTTGAATGCACACATCACAAAGCAGTTTCTGAGAATGATTCTGTCTAGTTTTTATACAAAGATATTTCCTTTTCTTCCATTGTCCTTAAATCGCTTGAAATCTCCACTTGCAAATTGCACAAAAAGAGGGTTTCAAATCTGCTCTCTCTAAAGGAAGGTTCAACTCTGTGAGTATAATACACACACAACAAAGAAGTTACAGAGAATTCTTCTGTCTAGCACTATATCAAGAAATCCCGTTTCCAACGAAGTCCTCAGAGAGGTCCAAATATCCAGTTGCAGACTTTACAGAGTGTTTCCAAACAGCTGTATGCAAAGAAAGATTAAGATCTGTGAGTTGAACTCACACATCACAAAGCAGTTTCTGAAACTGATTCTGTCTAGTTTTTATACGAAGATATTTCCTTTTCTACCGTTGGCCTCAATTCGCTTGAAATCTCCACTTGCAAATTCCACAAAAAGAGTGTTACAAATCTGCTCTGTCTAAATGAAGGTTCTACTCTGTGAGTTGAATACACACAACACAATAAACTTGCTGAGAATTCTTCTGTCTACCATTATATGAAGAATTCCCGTTTCCAACGAAGGCCTCAGAGAGTTCCAAATATCCAGTTGCAGACTTTACAATCAGAGTGTTTCCAAACTGCTGTATTCAAAGAAAGGTTAAGATCTGCGAGTTCAACGCACACATCACAAAGCAGTTTCTGAAACGGATTCTGTCTAGTTTTTATACGAAGATATTTCATTTTCTACCATTGGTCTCAAAGCGCTTGAAACCTCCACATGCAAATTTCACAAAATGAGTGTTTCAAATCTGCTCTGTCTAAATGAAGGTTCAACTCTGTGAGTTGAATACACACAACACAAGGGAGTTTCTGAGATTTCTTCTGTCTTGCATTACATGAAGAAATCCCCTTTCCAACGAAGGCCTCAAGGAGGTCCAAATATCCACTTGCAGACAATACAAACAGAGTGTTTCCCAACTGCTCTATGAAAACAAAAGTTAAACTCTGTGAGTTGAATGCACACATCACAAAGCAGTTTCTGAGAATGATTCTGTCTAGTTTTTATACAAAGATATTTCCTTTTCTTCCATTGTCCTTAAATCGCTTGAAATCTCCACTTGCAAATTGCACAAAAAGAGGGTTTCAAATCTGCTCTCTCTAAAGGAAGGTTCAACTCTGTGAGTATAATACACACACAACAAAGAAGTTACAGAGAATTCTTCTGTCTAGCACTATATCAAGAAATCCCGTTTCCAACGAAGGCCTCAGAGAGGTCCAAATATCCAGTTGCAGACTTTACAATCAGAGTGTTTCCAAACAGCTGTATGCAAAGAAAGATTAAGATCTGTGAGTTGAACTCACACATCACAAAGCAGTTTCTGAAACTGATTCTGTCTAGTTTTTATACGAAGATATTTCCTTTTCTACCGTTGGCCTCAATTCGCTTGAAATCTCCACTTGCAAATACCACAAAAAGAGTGTTACAAATCTGCTCTGTCTAAATGAAGGTTCTACTCTGTGAGTTGAATACACACAACACAATAAACTTGCTGAGAATTCTTCTGTCTACCATTATATGAAGAATTCCCGTTTCCAACGAAGGCCTCAGAGAGTTCCAAATATCCAGTTGCAGACTTTACAATCAGAGTGTTTCCAAACTGCTGTATTCAAAGAAAGGTTAAGATCTGCGAGTTCAACGCACACATCACAAAGCAGTTTCTGAAACGGATTCTGTCTAGTTTTTATACGAAGATATTTCATTTTCTACCATTGGTCTCAAAGCGCTTGAAACCTCCACATGCAAATTTCACAAAATGAGTGTTTCAAATCTGCTCTGTCTAAATGAAGGTTCAACTCTGTGAGTTGAATACACACAACACAAGGGAGTTTCTGAGATTTCTTCTGTCTTGCATTACATGAAGAAATCCCGTTTCCAACGAAGGCCTCAAGGAGGTCCAAATATCCACTTGCAGACTATACAAACAGAGGGTTTACCAACTGCTCTATGAAAAGAAAGGTTAAACTCTGTGAGTTGAACGCACACATCACAAAGCAGTTTCTGAGAATTATTCTGTCTAGTTTTTATAAGAACATATTTCCTTTTCTACCATTGACCATAAATCGCTTGAAATCTCCACTTGCAAATTCCACAAAAAGAGGGTTTCAAATCTGCTCTCTCTAAAGGAAGGCTCAACTCTGTCAGTTGAATACACACAGCACAAGGAAGTTACTGAGAATTTTTCTATCTTGCACTATATCAAGATATCCCGTTTCCAACGAAGGCCTCAGAGAGTTCCAAATATCTACTTGCAGACGTTACAAACAGAGTGCTTCCAAACTGCTGTGTGCGAAGAAAGGTTAAACTCTGTGAGTTAAACGGACACATCACAAAGCAGTCTCTGAAACCGATTCTGTCTAGTTTTTATACGAAGATATTTCCTTTTCTACCATTGGTCTCAAAGCACTTGAAATCTCCACTTGCAAATTCCACAATAAGAGTGTTTCAAATCTGCTCTGTCTAAATGAAGGTTCTACTCTGTGAGTTGAGTACACACAACACAAGAAACTTACTGAGAATTCTTCTGTCAAGCATTATATGAAGAATTCCCGTTTCCAAACAAGTCCTCAAGGAGGTACAAATATCCACTTGCAGACTATACAAACAGAGTGTTTCCCAACTGCTCTATGGAAAGAAAGGTTAAACTCTGTGAGTTGACCGCACACATCACAAAGCAGTTTCTGAGAATGATTCTGTCTAATTTTTATACGAAGGTATTTCCTTTTCTACCATGGGCCTCAAAGCGCTTGAAATCTCCACTTGCAAATTCCACAAAAAGAGTGTTTCAAACCTGCTCTGTCTAAACGAAGTTTCAACTCTGTGAGTTGAATACACACAACACAGGAAACTTACTGAGAATGCTTCTGTCTAGCATTTTATGAAGAAATCCCGATTCCAACGAAGGCCCCAAGGAGGTCCAAATATCCACTTGCAGACTATACAAACACAGTGTTTACCAACTGCTCTATGAAAAGAAAGTTTGAACTCCGTGAGTTGCACGCACACATCACAAAGCAGTTTCTGAGAATGATGCTGTCTAGTTTTTATAAGAAGATATTTCCCTTTCTACCGTTGACCTTAAATCGCTTGAAATCTCCACTTGCAAATCCCACAAAATGAGGGATTCAAATCTGCTCTCTGTAAAGGAAGGTTCAACTCTGTGAGTAGAATACACACAGCACAAAGAAGTTACTGAGAATTCTTCTGTCTAGCACTATATCAAGAAATCCCGTTTCCAACGAAGGCCTCAGAGAGTTCCAAATATCCAGTTGAAGACATTACAATCAGAGTGTTTGCAAACTGTTGCATGCAAAGAATGTTTAAGATCTGTGAGTGGAACGCACACATCACAAAGCAGTTTCTGAAACTGATTCTGTCTAGTTTTCATACGAAGATATTTCCTTTTCTACCGTTGGTCTCAAAGCGCTTGAAATCTCCACTTCCAAATTCCACAAATGAGTGTTTCAAATCTGCTCTGTCTAAATGAAGGTTCTACTCTGCGAGTTGAATACACACAACACAATAAACTTACTGAGAATTCTTCTATCTAGCATTATATGAAGAATTCCCGTTTCCAACGGAGGCCTCAAGGAGCTCCAAATATCCACTTGCAGATTATACAAACAGCGTGTTTCCCAACTGCTCTATGAAAAGAAAGGTTAAACTCTGTGAGTTGAACGCACACATCACAAAGCAGCTTCTGAGAATGATTCTGTCTAGTTTTTATAAGAAGATATTTCCTTTTCTACCGTTGACCTTAAAGCATTTGAAATCTCCACTTGCAAATTCCACAAAAAGAGGGTTTCAAATGTGCTCTCTCTAAAGGAAGGTTCAACTCTGTGAGTTGAATACACACAGCACAAAGAAGTTACTGAGAATTTTTCTGTCTAGCACTATATCAAGAAATCCCGTTTCCAACGAAGGCCTCGGAGAGGTCCAAATATCCAGTTGCAGACGTTACAAACTGAGTGCTTCCAAACTACTGTATGAAAAGAAAGGGTAAACTCTGTGAGTTAAACACACACATCACAAAGCAGTCTCTGAAACTGATTCTGTCTAGTTTTTATGCGAAGATATTTCCTTTTCCACAATTGACCTCAAAGCGCTTGAAATCTCCACTTTCAAATTCCACAAAAAGAGTGTTTCAAATCTGCTCTGTCGAAATGAAGGTTCAACTCTGTGAATTGAATACACACAACACAAGGAACTTACTGAGAATTCTTCTGTCTAGCATTATATGAAGAAATCCCCTTTCCAACGAAGGCCTCAAGGAGGTCCAAATATCCACTTGCAGACAATACAAACAGAGTGTTTCCCAACTGCTCTATGAAAAGAAAAGTTAAACTCTGTGAGTTGAATGCACACATCACAAAGCAGTTTCTGAGAATGATTCTGTCTAGTTTTTATACAAAGATATTTCCTTTTCTTCCATTGTCCTTAAATCGCTTGAAATCTCCACTTGCAAATTGCACAAAAAGAGGGTTTCAAATCTGCTCTCTCTAAAGGAAGGTTCAACTCTGTGAGTATAATACACACACAACAAAGAAGTTACAGAGAATTCTTCTGTCTAGCACTATATCAAGAAATCCCGTTTCCAACGAAGGCCTCAGAGAGGTCCAAATATCCAGTTGCAGACTTTACAATCAGAGTGTTTCCAAACAGCTGTATGCAAAGAAAGATTAAGATCTGTGAGTTGAACTCACACATCACAAAGCAGTTTCTGAAACTGATTCTGTCTAGTTTTTATACGAAGATATTTCCTTTTCTACCGTTGGCCTCAATTCGCTTGAAATCTCCACTTGCAAATTCCACAAAAAGAGTGTTACAAATCTGCTCTGTCTAAATGAAGGTTCTACTCTGTGAGTTGAATACACACAACACAATAAACTTGCTGAGAATTCTTCTGTCTACCATTATATGAAGAATTCCCGTTTCCAACGAAGGCCTCAGAGAGTTCCTAATATCCAGTTGCAGACTTTACAATCAGAGTGTTTCCAAACTGCTGTATTCAAAGAAAGGTTAAGATCTGCGAGTTCAACGCACACATCACAAAGCAGTTTCTGAAACGGATTCTGTCTAGTTTTTATACGAAGATATTTCATTTTCTACCATTGGTCTCAAAGCGCTTGAAACCTCCACATGCAAATTTCACAAAATGAGTGTTTCAAATCTGCTCTGTCTAAATGAAGGTTCAACTCTGTGAGTTGAATACACACAACACAAGGGAGTTTCTGAGATTTCTTCTGTCTTGCATTACATGAAGAAATCCCGTTTCCAACGAAGGCCTCAAGGAGGTCCAAATATCCACTTGCAGACTATACAAACAGAGGGTTTACCAACTGCTCTATGAAAAGAAAGGTTAAACTCTGTGAGTTGAACGCACACATCACAAAGCAGTTTCTGAGAATTATTCTGTCTAGTTTTTATAAGAACATATTTCCTTTTCTACCATTGACCATAAATCGCTTGAAATCTCCACTTGCAAATTCCACAAAAAGAGGGTTTCAAATCTGCTCTCTCTAAAGGAAGGCTCAACTCTGTCAGTTGAATACACACAGCACAAGGAAGTTACTGAGAATTTTTCTATCTTGCACTATATCAAGATATCCCGTTTCCAACGAAGGCCTCAGAGAGTTCCAAATATCTACTTGCAGACGTTACAAACAGAGTGCTTCCAAACTGCTGTGTGCGAAGAAAGGTTAAACTCTGTGAGTTAAACGGACACATCACAAAGCAGTCTCTGAAACCGATTCTGTCTAGTTTTTATACGAAGATATTTCCTTTTCTACCATTGGTCTCAAAGCACTTGAAATCTCCACTTGCAAATTCCACAATAAGAGTGTTTCAAATCTGCTCTGTCTAAATGAAGGTTCTACTCTGTGAGTTGAGTACACACAACACAAGAAACTTACTGAGAATTCTTCTGTCAAGCATTATATGAAGAATTCCCGTTTCCAAACAAGTCCTCAAGGAGGTACAAATATCCACTTGCAGACTATACAAACAGAGTGTTTCCCAACTGCTCTATGGAAAGAAAGGTTAAACTCTGTGAGTTGACCGCACACATCACAAAGCAGTTTCTGAGAATGATTCTGTCTAATTTTTATACGAAGGTATTTCCTTTTCTACCATGGGCCTCAAAGCGCTTGAAATCTCCACTTGCAAATTCCACAAAAAGAGTGTTTCAAACCTGCTCTGTCTAAACGAAGTTTCAACTCTGTGAGTTGAATACACACAACACAAGAAACTTACTGAGAATTCTTCTGTCTAGCATTTTATGAAGAAATCCCGATTCCAACGAAGGCCCCAAGGAGGTCCAAATATCCACTTGCAGACTATACAAACAGAGTGTTTACCAACTGCTCTATGAAAAGAAAGTTTGAACTCCGTGAGTTGCACGCACACATCACAAAGCAGTTTCTGAGAATGATGCTGTCTAGTTTTTATAAGAAGATATTTCCCTTTCTACCGTTGACCTTAAATCGCTTGAAATCTCCACTTGCAAATCCCACAAAATGAGGGATTCAAATCTGCTCTCTGTAAAGGAAGGTTCAACTCTGTGAGTAGAATACACACAGCACAAAGAAGTTACTGAGAATTCTTCTGTCTAGCACTATATCAAGAAATCCCGTTTCCAACGAAGGCCTCAGAGAGTTCCAAATATCCAGTTGAAGACATTACAATCAGAGTGTTTGCAAACTGTTGCATGCAAAGAATGTTTAAGATCTGTGAGTGGAACGCACACATCACAAAGCAGTTTCTGAAACTGATTCTGTCTAGTTTTCATACGAAGATATTTCCTTTTCTACCGTTGGTCTCAAAGCGCTTGAAATCTCCACTTCCAAATTCCACAAATGAGTGTTTCAAATCTGCTCTGTCTAAATGAAGGTTCTACTCTGCGAGTTGAATACACACAACACAATAAACTTACTGAGAATTCTTCTATCTAGCATTATATGAAGAATTCCCGTTTCCAACGGAGGCCTCAAGGAGCTCCAAATATCCACTTGCAGATTATACAAACAGCGTGTTTCCCAACTGCTCTATGAAAAGAAAGGTTAAACTCTGTGAGTTGAACGCACACATCACAAAGCAGCTTCTGAGAATGATTCTGTCTAGTTTTTATAAGAAGATATTTCCTTTTCTACCGTTGACCTTAAAGCATTTGAAATCTCCACTTGCAAATTCCACAAAAAGAGGGTTTCAAATGTGCTCTCTCTAAAGGAAGGTTCAACTCTGTGAGTTGAATACACACAGCACAAAGAAGTTACTGAGAATTTTTCTGTCTAGCACTATATCAAGAAATCCCGTTTCCAACGAAGGCCTCAGAGAGGTCCAAATATCCAGTTGCAGACGTTACAAACTGAGTGCTTCCAAACTACTGTATGAAAAGAAAGGGTAAACTCTGTGAGTTAAACACACACATCACAAAGCAGTCTCTGAAACTGATTCTGTCTAGTTTTTATGCGAAGATATTTCCTTTTCCACAATTGACCTCAAAGCGCTTGAAATCTCCACTTTCAAATTCCACAAAAAGAGTGTTTCAAATCTGCTCTGTCGAAATGAAGGTTCAACTCTGTGAATTGAATACACACAACACAAGGAACTTACTGAGAATTCTTCTGTCTAGCATTATATGAAGAAATCCCCTTTCCAACGAAGGCCTCAAGGAGGTCCAAATATCCACTTGCAGACAATACAAACAGAGTGTTTCCCAACTGCTCTATGAAAAGAAAAGTTAAACTCTGTGAGTTGAATGCACACATCACAAAGCAGTTTCTGAGAATGATTCTGTCTAGTTTTTATACAAAGATATTTCCTTTTCTTCCATTGTCCTTAAATCGCTTGAAATCTCCACTTGCAAATTGCACAAAAAGAGGGTTTCAAATCTGCTCTCTCTAAAGGAAGGTTCAACTCTGTGAGTATAATACACACACAACAAAGAAGTTACAGAGAATTCTTCTGTCTAGCACTATATCAAGAAATCCCGTTTCCAACGAAGGCCTCAGAGAGGTCCAAATATCCAGTTGCAGACTTTACAATCAGAGTGTTTCCAAACAGCTGTATGCAAAGAAAGATTAAGATCTGTGAGTTGAACTCACACATCACAAAGCAGTTTCTGAAACTGATTCTGTCTAGTTTTTATACGAAGATATTTCCTTTTCTACCGTTGGCCTCAATTCGCTTGAAATCTCCACTTGCAAATTCCACAAAAAGAGTGTTACAAATCTGCTCTGTCTAAATGAAGGTTCTACTCTGTGAGTTGAATACACACAACACAATAAACTTGCTGAGAATTCTTCTGTCTACCATTATATGAAGAATTCCCGTTTCCAACGAAGGCCTCAGAGAGTTCCAAATATCCAGTTGCAGACTTTACAATCAGAGTGTTTCCAAACTGCTGTATTCAAAGAAAGGTTAAGATCTGCGAGTTCAACGCACACATCACAAAGCAGTTTCTGAAACGGATTCTGTCTAGTTTTTATACGAAGATATTTCATTTTCTACCATTGGTCTCAAAGCGCTTGAAACCTCCACATGCAAATTTCACAAAATGAGTGTTTCAAATCTGCTCTGTCTAAATGAAGGTTCAACTCTGTGAGTTGAATACACACAACACAAGGGAGTTTCTGAGATTTCTTCTGTCTTGCATTACATGAAGAAATCCCGTTTCCAACGAAGGCCTCAAGGAGGTCCAAATATCCACTTGCAGACTATACAAACAGAGGGTTTACCAACTGCTCTATGAAAAGAAAGGTTAAACTCTGTGAGTTGAACGCACACATCACAAAGCAGTTTCTGAGAATTATTCTGTCTAGTTTTTATAAGAACATATTTCCTTTTCTACCATTGACCATAAATCGCTTGAAATCTCCACTTGCAAATTCCACAAAATGAGGGTTTCAAATCTGCTCTCTCTAAAGGAAGGCTCAACTCTGTCAGTTGAATACACACAGCACAAGGAAGTTACTGAGAATTTTTCTATCTTGCACTATATCAAGATATCCCGTTTCCAACGAAGGCCTCAGAGAGTTCCAAATATCTACTTGCAGACGTTACAAACAGAGTGCTTCCAAACTGCTGTGTGCGAAGAAAGGTTAAACTCTGTGAGTTAAACGGACACATCACAAAGCAGTCTCTGAAACCGATTCTGTCTAGTTTTTATACGAAGATATTTCCTTTTCTACCATTGGTCTCAAAGCACTTGAAATCTCCACTTGCAAATTCCACAATAAGAGTGTTTCAAATCTGCTCTGTCTAAATGAAGGTTCTACTCTGTGAGTTGAGTACACACAACACAAGAAACTTACTGAGAATTCTTCTGTCAAGCATTATATGAAGAATTCCCGTTTCCAAACAAGTCCTCAAGGAGGTACAAATATCCACTTGCAGACTATACAAACAGAGTGTTTCCCAACTGCTCTATGGAAAGAAAGGTTAAACTCTGTGAGTTGACCGCACACATCACAAAGCAGTTTCTGAGAATGATTCTGTCTAATTTTTATACGAAGGTATTTCCTTTTCTACCATGGGCCTCAAAGCGCTTGAAATCTCCACTTGCAAATTCCACAAAAAGAGTGTTTCAAACCTGCTCTGTCTAAACGAAGTTTCAACTCTGTGAGTTGAATACACACAACACAAGAAACTTACTGAGAATTCTTCTGTCTAGCATTTTATGAAGAAATCCCGATTCCAACGAAGGCCCCAAGGAGGTCCAAATATCCACTTGCAGACTATACAAACAGAGTGTTTACCAACTGCTCTATGAAAAGAAAGTTTGAACTCCGTGAGTTGCACGCACACATCACAAAGCAGTTTCTGAGAATGATGCTGTCTAGTTTTTATAAGAAGATATTTCCCTTTCTACCGTTGACCTTAAATCGCTTGAAATCTCCACTTGCAAATCCCACAAAATGAGGGATTCAAATCTGCTCTCTGTAAAGGAAGGTTCAACTCTGTGAGTAGAATACACACAGCACAAAGAAGTTACTGAGAATTCTTCTGTCTAGCACTATATCAAGAAATCCCGTTTCCAACGAAGGCCTCAGAGAGTTCCAAATATCCAGTTGAAGACATTACAATCAGAGTGTTTGCAAACTGTTGCATGCAAAGAATGTTTAAGATCTGTGAGTGGAACGCACACATCACAAAGCAGTTTCTGAAACTGATTCTGTCTAGTTTTCATACGAAGATATTTCCTTTTCTACCGTTGGTCTCAAAGCGCTTGAAATCTCCACTTCCAAATTCCACAAATGAGTGTTTCAAATCTGCTCTGTCTAAATGAAGGTTCTACTCTGCGAGTTGAATACACACAACACAATAAACTTACTGAGAATTCTTCTATCTAGCATTATATGAAGAATTCCCGTTTCCAACGAAGGCCTCAAGGAGCTCCAAATATCCACTTGCAGATTATACAAACAGCGTGTTTCCCAACTGCTCTATGAAAAGAAAGGTTAAACTCTGTGAGTTGAACGCACACATCACAAAGCAGCTTCTGAGAATGATTCTGTCTAGTTTTTATAAGAAGATATTTCCTTTTCTACCGTTGACCTTAAAGCATTTGAAATCTCCACTTGCAAATTCCACAAAAAGAGGGTTTCAAATGTGCTCTCTCTAAAGGAAGGTTCAACTCTGTGAGTTGAATACACACAGCACAAAGAAGTTACTGAGAATTTTTCTGTCTAGCACTATATCAAGAAATCCCGTTTCCAACGAAGGCCTCAGAGAGGTCCAAATATCCAGTTGCAGACGTTACAAACTGAGTGCTTCCAAACTACTGTATGAAAAGAAAGGGTAAACTCTGTGAGTTAAACACACACATCACAAAGCAGTCTCTGAAACTGATTCTGTCTACTTTTTATGCGAAGATATTTCCTTTTCCACAATTGACCTCAAAGCGCTTGAAATCTCCACTTTCAAATTCCACAAAAAGAGTGTTTCAAATCTGCTCTGTCGAAATGAAGGTTCAACTCTGTGAATTGAATACACACAACACAAGGAACTTACTGAGAATTCTTCTGTCTAGCATTATATGAAGAAATCCCCTTTCCAACGAAGGCCTCAAGGAGGTCCAAATATCCACTTGCAGACAATACAAACAGAGTGTTTCCCAACTGCTCTATGAAAAGAAAAGTTAAACTCTGTGAGTTGAATGCACACATCACAAAGTAGTTTCTGAGAATGATTCTGTCTAGTTTTTATACAAAGATATTTCCTTTTCTTCCATTGTCCTTAAATCGCTTGAAATCTCCACTTGCAAATTGCACAAAAAGAGGGTTTCAAATCTGCTCTCTCTAAAGGAAGGTTCAACTCTGTGAGTATAATACACACACAACAAAGAAGTTACAGAGAATTCTTCTGTCTAGCACTATATCAAGAAATCCCGTTTCCAACGAAGGCCTCAGAGAGGTCCAAATATCCAGTTGCAGACTTTACAATCAGAGTGTTTCCAAACAGCTGTATGCAAAGAAAGATTAAGATCTGTGAGTTGAACTCACACATCACAAAGCAGTTTCTGAAACTGATTCTGTCTAGTTTTTATACGAAGATATTTCCTTTTCTACCGTTGGCCTCAATTCGCTTGAAATCTCCACTTGCAAATTCCACAAAAAGAGTGTTACAAATCTGCTCTGCCTAAATGAAGGTTCTACTCTGTGAGTTGAATACACACAACACAATAAACTTGCTGAGAATTCTTCTGTCTACCATTATATGAAGAATTCCCGTTTCCAACGAAGGCCTCAGAGAGTTCCAAATATCCAGTTGCAGACTTTACAATCAGAGTGTTTCCAAACTGCTGTATTCAAAGAAAGGTTAAGATCTGCGAGTTCAACGCACACATCACAAAGCAGTTTCTGAAACGGATTCTGTCTAGTTTTTATACGAAGATATTTCATTTTCTACCATTGGTCTCAAAGCGCTTGAAACCTCCACATGCAAATTTCACAAAATGAGTGTTTCAAATCTGCTCTGTCTAAATGAAGGTTCAACTCTGTGAGTTGAATACACACAACACAAGGGAGTTTCTGAGATTTCTTCTGTCTTGCATTACATGAAGAAATCCCGTTTCCAACGAAGGCCTCAAGGAGGTCCAAATATCCACTTGCAGACTACAAACAGAGGGTTTACCAACTGCTCTATGAAAAGAAAGGTTAAACTCTGTGAGTTGAACGCACACATCACAAAGCAGTTTCTGAGAATTATTCTGTCTAGTTTTTATAAGAACATATTTCCTTTTCTACCATTGACCATAAATCGCTTGAAATCTCCCCTTGCAAATTCCACAAAAAGAGGGTTTCAAATCTGCTCTCTCTAAAGGAAGGCTCAACTCTGTCAGTTGAATACACACAGCACAAGGAAGTTACTGAGAATTTTTCTATCTTGCACTATATCAAGATATCCCGTTTCCAACGAAGGCCTCAGAGAGTTCCAAATATCTACTTGCAGACGTTACAAACAGAGTGCTTCCAAACTGCTGTGTGCGAAGAAAGGTTAAACTCTGTGAGTTAAACGGACACATCACAAAGCAGTCTCTGAAACCGATTCTGTCTAGTTTTTATACGAAGATATTTCCTTTTCTACCATTGGTCTCAAAGCACTTGAAATCTCCACTTGCAAATTCCACAATAAGAGTGTTTCAAATCTGCTCTGTCTAAATGAAGGTTCTACTCTGTGAGTTGAGTACACACAACACAAGAAACTTACTGAGAATTCTTCTGTCAAGCATTATATGAAGAATTCCCGTTTCCAAACAAGTCCTCAAGGAGGTACAAATATCCACTTGCAGACTATACAAACAGAGTGTTTCCCAACTGCTCTATGGAAAGAAAGGTTAAACTCTGTGAGTTGACCGCACACATCACAAAGCAGTTTCTGAGAATGATTCTGTCTAATTTTTATACGAAGGTATTTCCTTTTCTACCATGGGCCTCAAAGCGCTTGAAATCTCCACTTGCAAATTCCACAAAAAGAGTGTTTCAAACCTGCTCTGTCTAAACGAAGTTTCAACTCTGTGAGTTGAATACACACAACACAAGAAACTTACTGAGAATTCTTCTGTCTAGCATTTTATGAAGAAATCCCGATTCCAACGAAGGCCCCAAGGAGGTCCAAATATCCACTTGCAGACTATACAAACAGAGTGTTTACCAACTGCTCTATGAAAAGAAAGTTTGAACTCCGTGAGTTGCACGCACACATCACAAAGCAGTTTCTGAGAATGATGCTGTCTAGTTTTTATAAGAAGATATTTCCCTTTCTACCGTTGACCTTAAATCGCTTGAAATCTCCACTTGCAAATCCCACAAAATGAGGGATTCAAATCTGCTCTCTGTAAAGGAAGGTTCAACTCTGTGAGTAGAATACACACAGCACAAAGAAGTTACTGAGAATTCTTCTGTCTAGCACTATATCAAGAAATCCCGTTTCCAACGAAGGCCTCAGAGAGTTCCAAATATCCAGTTGAAGACATTACAATCAGAGTGTTTGCAAACTGTTGCATGCAAAGAATGTTTAAGATCTGTGAGTGGAACGCACACATCACAAAGCAGTTTCTGAAACTGATTCTGTCTAGTTTTCATACGAAGATATTTCCTTTTCTACCGTTGGTCTCAAAGCGCTTGAAATCTCCACTTCCAAATTCCACAAATGAGTGTTTCAAATCTGCTCTGTCTAAATGAAGGTTCTACTCTGCGAGTTGAATACACACAACACAATAAACTTACTGAGAATTCTTCTATCTAGCATTATATGAAGAATTCCCGTTTCCAACGAAGGCCTCAAGGAGCTCCAAATATCCACTTGCAGATTATACAAACAGCGTGTTTCCCAACTGCTCTATGAAAAGAAAGGTTAAACTCTGTGAGTTGAACGCACACATCACAAAGCAGCTTCTGAGAATGATTCTGTCTAGTTTTTATAAGAAGATATTTCCTTTTCTACCGTTGACCTTAAAGCATTTGAAATCTCCACTTGCAAATTCCACAAAAAGAGGGTTTCAAATGTGCTCTCTCTAAAGGAAGGTTCAACTCTGTGAGTTGAATACACACAGCACAAAGAAGTTACTGAGAATTTTTCTGTCTAGCACTATATCAAGAAATCCCGTTTCCAACGAAGGCCTCAGAGAGGTCCAAATATCCAGTTGCAGACGTTACAAACTGAGTGCTTCCAAACTACTGTATGAAAAGAAAGGGTAAACTCTGTGAGTTAAACACACACATCACAAAGCAGTCTCTGAAACTGATTCTGTCTACTTTTTATGCGAAGATATTTCCTTTTCCACAATTGACCTCAAAGCGCTTGAAATCTCCACTTTCAAATTCCACAAAAAGAGTGTTTCAAATCTGCTCTGTCGAAATGAAGGTTCAACTCTGTGAATTGAATACACACAACACAAGGAACTTACTGAGAATTCTTCTGTCTAGCATTATATGAAGAAATCCCCTTTCCAACGAAGGCCTCAAGGAGGTCCAAATATCCACTTGCAGACAATACAAACAGAGTGTTTCCCAACTGCTCTATGAAAAGAAAAGTTAAACTCTGTGAGTTGAATGCACACATCACAAAGTAGTTTCTGAGAATGATTCTGTCTAGTTTTTATACAAAGATATTTCCTTTTCTTCCATTGTCCTTAAATCGCTTGAAATCTCCACTTGCAAATTGCACAAAAAGAGGGTTTCAAATCTGCTCTCTCTAAAGGAAGGTTCAACTCTGTGAGTATAATACACACACAACAAAGAAGTTACAGAGAATTCTTCTGTCTAGCACTATATCAAGAAATCCCGTTTCCAACGAAGGCCTCAGAGAGGTCCAAATATCCAGTTGCAGACTTTACAATCAGAGTGTTTCCAAACAGCTGTATGCAAAGAAAGATTAAGATCTGTGAGTTGAACTCACACATCACAAAGCAGTTTCTGAAACTGATTCTGTCTAGTTTTTATACGAAGATATTTCCTTTTCTACCGTTGGCCTCAATTCGCTTGAAATCTCCACTTGCAAATTCCACAAAAAGAGTGTTACAAATCTGCTCTGCCTAAATGAAGGTTCTACTCTGTGAGTTGAATACACACAACACAATAAACTTGCTGAGAATTCTTCTGTCTACCATTATATGAAGAATTCCCGTTTCCAACGAAGGCCTCAGAGAGTTCCAAATATCCAGTTGCAGACTTTACAATCAGAGTGTTTCCAAACTGCTGTATTCAAAGAAAGGTTAAGATCTGCGAGTTCAACGCACACATCACAAAGCAGTTTCTGAAACGGATTCTGTCTAGTTTTTATACGAAGATATTTCATTTTCTACCATTGGTCTCAAAGCGCTTGAAACCTCCACATGCAAATTTCACAAAATGAGTGTTTCAAATCTGCTCTGTCTAAATGAAGGTTCAACTCTGTGAGTTGAATACACACAACACAAGGGAGTTTCTGAGATTTCTTCTGTCTTGCATTACATGAAGAAATCCCGTTTCCAACGAAGGCCTCAAGGAGGTCCAAATATCCACTTGCAGACTACAAACAGAGGGTTTACCAACTGCTCTATGAAAAGAAAGGTTAAACTCTGTGAGTTGAACGCACACATCACAAAGCAGTTTCTGAGAATTATTCTGTCTAGTTTTTATAAGAACATATTTCCTTTTCTACCATTGACCATAAATCGCTTGAAATCTCCCCTTGCAAATTCCACAAAAAGAGGGTTTCAAATCTGCTCTCTCTAAAGGAAGGCTCAACTCTGTCAGTTGAATACACACAGCACAAGGAAGTTACTGAGAATTTTTCTATCTTGCACTATATCAAGATATCCCGTTTCCAACGAAGGCCTCAGAGAGTTCCAAATATCTACTTGCAGACGTTACAAACAGAGTGCTTCCAAACTGCTGTGTGCGAAGAAAGGTTAAACTCTGTGAGTTAAACGGACACATCACAAAGCAGTCTCTGAAACCGATTCTGTCTAGTTTTTATACGAAGATATTTCCTTTTCTACCATTGGTCTCAAAGCACTTGAAATCTCCACTTGCAAATTCCACAATAAGAGTGTTTCAAATCTGCTCTGTCTAAATGAAGGTTCTACTCTGTGAGTTGAGTACACACAACACAAGAAACTTACTGAGAATTCTTCTGTCAAGCATTATATGAAGAATTCCCGTTTCCAAACAAGTCCTCAAGGAGGTACAAATATCCACTTGCAGACTATACAAACAGAGTGTTTCCCAACTGCTCTATGGAAAGAAAGGTTAAACTCTGTGAGTTGACCGCACACATCACAAAGCAGTTTCTGAGAATGATTCTGTCTAATTTTTATACGAAGGTATTTCCTTTTCTACCATGGGCCTCAAAGCGCTTGAAATCTCCACTTGCAAATTCCACAAAAAGAGTGTTTCAAACCTGCTCTGTCTAAACGAAGTTTCAACTCTGTGAGTTGAATACACACAACACAAGAAACTTACTGAGAATTCTTCTGTCTAGCATTTTATGAAGAAATCCCGATTCCAACGAAGGCCCCAAGGAGGTCCAAATATCCACTTGCAGACAATAAAAACAGAGTGTTTACCAACTGCTCTATGAAAAGAAAGTTTGAACTCCGTGAGTTGCACGCACACATCACAAAGCAGTTTCTGAGAATGATGCTGTCTACTTTTTATAAGAAGATATTTCCCTTTCTACCGTTGACCTTAAATCGCTTGAAATCTCCACTTGCAAATCCCACAAAATGAGGGATTCAAATCTGCTCTCTGTAAAGGAAGGTTCAACTCTGTGAGTAGAATACACACAGCACAAAGAAGTTACTGAGAATTCTTCTGTCTAGCACTATATCAAGAAATCCCGTTTCCAACGAAGGCCTCAGAGAGTTCCAAATATCCAGTTGAAGACATTACAATCAGAGTGTTTGCAAACTGTTGCATGCAAAGAATGTTTAAGATCTGTGAGTGGAACGCACACATCACAAAGCAGTTTCTGAAACTGATTCTGTCTAGTTTTCATACGAAGATATTTCCTTTTCTACCGTTGGTCTCAAAGCGCTTGAAATCTCCACTTCCAAATTCCACAAATGAGTGTTTCAAATCTGCTCTGTCTAAATGAAGGTTCTACTCTGCGAGTTGAATACACACAACACAATAAACTTACTGAGAATTCTTCTATCTAGCATTATATGAAGAATTCCCGTTTCCAACGGAGGCCTCAAGGAGCTCCAAATATCCACTTGCAGATTATACAAACAGCGTGTTTCCCAACTGCTCTATGAAAAGAAAGGTTAAACTCTGTGAGTTGAACGCACACATCACAAAGCAGCTTCTGAGAATGATTCTGTCTAGTTTTTATAAGAAGATATTTCCTTTTCTACCGTTGACCTTAAAGCATTTGAAATCTCCACTTGCAAATTCCACAAAAAGAGGGTTTCAAATGTGCTCTCTCTAAAGGAAGGTTCAACTCTGTGAGTTGAATACACACAGCACAAAGAAGTTACTGAGAATTTTTCTGTCTAGCACTATATCAAGAAATCCCGTTTCCAACGAAGGCCTCAGAGAGGTCCAAATATCCAGTTGCAGACGTTACAAACTGAGTGCTTCCAAACTACTGTATGAAAAGAAAGGGTAAACTCTGTGAGTTAAACACACACATCACAAAGCAGTCTCTGAAACTGATTCTGTCTACTTTTTATGCGAAGATATTTCCTTTTCCACAATTGACCTCAAAGCGCTTGAAATCTCCACTTTCAAATTCCACAAAAAGAGTGTTTCAAATCTGCTCTGTCGAAATGAAGGTTCAACTCTGTGAATTGAATACACACAACACAAGGAACTTACTGAGAATTCTTCTGTCTAGCATTATATGAAGAAATCCCCTTTCCAACGAAGGCCTCAAGGAGGTCCAAATATCCACTTGCAGACAATACAAACAGAGTGTTTCCCAACTGCTCTATGAAAAGAAAAGTTAAACTCTGTGAGTTGAATGCACACATCACAAAGCAGTTTCTGAGAATGATTCTGTCTAGTTTTTATACAAAGATATTTCCTTTTCTTCCATTGTCCTTAAATCGCTTGAAATCTCCACTTGCAAATTGCACAAAAAGAGGGTTTCAAATCTGCTCTCTCTAAAGGAAGGTTCAACTCTGTGAGTATAATACACACACAACAAAGAAGTTACAGAGAATTCTTCTGTCTAGCACTATATCAAGAAATCCCGTTTCCAACGAAGGCCTCAGAGAGGTCCAAATATCCAGTTGCAGACTTTACAATCAGAGTGTTTCCAAACAGCTGTATGCAAAGAAAGATTAAGATCTGTGAGTTGAACTCACACATCACAAAGCAGTTTCTGAAACTGATTCTGTCTAGTTTTTATACGAAGATATTTCCTTTTCTACCGTTGGCCTCAATTCGCTTGAAATCTCCACTTGCAAATTCCACAAAAAGAGTGTTACAAATCTGCTCTGTCTAAATGAAGGTTCTACTCTGTGAGTTGAATACACACAACACAATAAACTTGCTGAGAATTCTTCTGTCTACCATTATATGAAGAATTCCCGTTTCCAACGAAGGCCTCAGAGAGTTCCAAATATCCAGTTGCAGACTTTACAATCAGAGTGTTTCCAAACTGCTGTATTCAAAGAAAGGTTAAGATCTGCGAGTTCAACGCACACATCACAAAGCAGTTTCTGAAACGGATTCTGTCTAGTTTTTATACGAAGATATTTCATTTTCTACCATTGGTCTCAAAGCGCTTGAAACCTCCACATGCAAATTTCACAAAATGAGTGTTTCAAATCTGCTCTGTCTAAATGAAGGTTCAACTCTGTGAGTTGAATACACACAACACAAGGGAGTTTCTGAGATTTCTTCTGTCTTGCATTACATGAAGAAATCCCGTTTCCAACGAAGGCCTCAAGGAGGTCCAAATATCCACTTGCAGACTATACAAACAGAGGGTTTACCAACTGCTCTATGAAAAGAAAGGTTAAACTCTGTGAGTTGAACGCACACATCACAAAGCAGTTTCTGAGAATTATTCTGTCTAGTTTTTATAAGAACATATTTCCTTTTCTACCATTGACCATAAATCGCTTGAAATCTCCACTTGCAAATTCCACAAAAAGAGGGTTTCAAATCTGCTCTCTCTAAAGGAAGGCTCAACTCTGTCAGTTGAATACACACAGCACAAGGAAGTTACTGAGAATTTTTCTATCTTGCACTATATCAAGATATCCCGTTTCCAACGAAGGCCTCAGAGAGTTCCAAATATCTACTTGCAGACGTTACAAACAGAGTGCTTCCAAACTGCTGTGTGCGAAGAAAGGTTAAACTCTGTGAGTTAAACGGACACATCACAAAGCAGTCTCTGAAACCGATTCTGTCTAGTTTTTATACGAAGATATTTCCTTTTCTACCATTGGTCTCAAAGCACTTGAAATCTCCACTTGCAAATTCCACAATAAGAGTGTTTCAAATCTGCTCTGTCTAAATGAAGGTTCTACTCTGTGAGTTGAGTACACACAACACAAGAAACTTACTGAGAATTCTTCTGTCAAGCATTATATGAAGAATTCCCGTTTCCAAACAAGTCCTCAAGGAGGTACAAATATCCACTTGCAGACTATACAAACAGAGTGTTTCCCAACTGCTCTATGGAAAGAAAGGTTAAACTCTGTGAGTTGACCGCACACATCACAAAGCAGTTTCTGAGAATGATTCTGTCTAATTTTTATACGAAGGTATTTCCTTTTCTACCATGGGCCTCAAAGCGCTTGAAATCTCCACTTGCAAATTCCACAAAAAGAGTGTTTCAAACCTGCTCTGTCTAAACGAAGTTTCAACTCTGTGAGTTGAATACACACAACACAAGAAACTTACTGAGAATTCTTCTGTCTAGCATTTTATGAAGAAATCCCGATTCCAACGAAGGCCCCAAGGAGGTCCAAATATCCACTTGCAGACTATACAAACAGAGTGTTTACCAACTGCTCTATGAAAAGAAAGTTTGAACTCCGTGAGTTGCACGCACACATCACAAAGCAGTTTCTGAGAATGATGCTGTCTAGTTTTTATAAGAAGATATTTCCCTTTCTACCGTTGACCTTAAATCGCTTGAAATCTCCACTTGCAAATCCCACAAAATGAGGGATTCAAATCTGCTCTCTGTAAAGGAAGGTTCAACTCTGTGAGTAGAATACACACAGCACAAAGAAGTTACTGAGAATTCTTCTGTCTAGCACTATATCAAGAAATCCCGTTTCCAACGAAGGCCTCAGAGAGTTCCAAATATCCAGTTGAAGACATTACAATCAGAGTGTTTGCAAACTGTTGCATGCAAAGAATGTTTAAGATCTGTGAGTGGAACGCACACATCACAAAGCAGTTTCTGAAACTGATTCTGTCTAGTTTTCATACGAAGATATTTCCTTTTCTACCGTTGGTCTCAAAGCGCTTGAAATCTCCACTTCCAAATTCCACAAATGAGTGTTTCAAATCTGCTCTGTCTAAATGAAGGTTCTACTCTGCGAGTTGAATACACACAACACAATAAACTTACTGAGAATTCTTCTATCTAGCATTATATGAAGAATTCCCGTTTCCAACGAAGGCCTCAAGGAGCTCCAAATATCCACTTGCAGATTATACAAACAGCGTGTTTCCCAACTGCTCTATGAAAAGAAAGGTTAAACTCTGTGAGTTGAACGCACACATCACAAAGCAGCTTCTGAGAATGATTCTGTCTAGTTTTTATAAGAAGATATTTCCTTTTCTACCGTTGACCTTAAAGCATTTGAAATCTCCACTTGCAAATTCCACAAAAAGAGGGTTTCAAATGTGCTCTCTCTAAAGGAAGGTTCAACTCTGTGAGTTGAATACACACAGCACAAAGAAGTTACTGAGAATTTTTCTGTCTAGCACTATATCAAGAAATCCCGTTTCCAACGAAGGCCTCAGAGAGGTCCAAATATCCAGTTGCAGACGTTACAAACTGAGTGCTTCCAAACTACTGTATGAAAAGAAAGGGTAAACTCTGTGAGTTAAACACACACATCACAAAGCAGTCTCTGAAACTGATTCTGTCTACTTTTTATGCGAAGATATTTCCTTTTCCACAATTGACCTCAAAGCGCTTGAAATCTCCACTTTCAAATTCCACAAAAAGAGTGTTTCAAATCTGCTCTGTCGAAATGAAGGTTCAACTCTGTGAATTGAATACACACAACACAAGGAACTTACTGAGAATTCTTCTGTCTAGCATTATATGAAGAAATCCCCTTTCCAACGAAGGCCTCAAGGAGGTCCAAATATCCACTTGCAGACAATACAAACAGAGTGTTTCCCAACTGCTCTATGAAAAGAAAAGTTAAACTCTGTGAGTTGAATGCACACATCACAAAGCAGTTTCTGAGAATGATTCTGTCTAGTTTTTATACAAAGATATTTCCTTTTCTTCCATTGTCCTTAAATCGCTTGAAATCTCCACTTGCAAATTGCACAAAAAGAGGGTTTCAAATCTGCTCTCTCTAAAGGAAGGTTCAACTCTGTGAGTATAATACACACACAACAAAGAAGTTACAGAGAATTCTTCTGTCTAGCACTATATCAAGAAATCCCGTTTCCAACGAAGGCCTCAGAGAGGTCCAAATATCCAGTTGCAGACTTTACAATCAGAGTGTTTCCAAACAGCTGTATGCAAAGAAAGATTAAGATCTGTGAGTTGAACTCACACATCACAAAGCAGTTTCTGAAACTGATTCTGTCTAGTTTTTATACGAAGATATTTCCTTTTCTACCGTTGGCCTCAATTCGCTTGAAATCTCCACTTGCAAATTCCACAAAAAGAGTGTTACAAATCTGCTCTGTCTAAATGAAGGTTCTACTCTGTGAGTTGAATACACACAACACAATAAACTTGCTGAGAATTCTTCTGTCTACCATTATATGAAGAATTCCCGTTTCCAACGAAGGCCTCAGAGAGTTCCAAATATCCAGTTGCAGACTTTACAATCAGAGTGTTTCCAAACTGCTGTATTCAAAGAAAGGTTAAGATCTGCGAGTTCAACGCACACATCACAAAGCAGTTTCTGAAACGGATTCTGTCTAGTTTTTATACGAAGATATTTCATTTTCTACCATTGGTCTCAAAGCGCTTGAAACCTCCACATGCAAATTTCACAAAATGAGTGTTTCAAATCTGCTCTGTCTAAATGAAGGTTCAACTCTGTGAGTTGAATACACACAACACAAGGGAGTTTCTGAGATTTCTTCTGTCTTGCATTACATGAAGAAATCCCGTTTCCAACGAAGGCCTCAAGGAGGTCCAAATATCCACTTGCAGACTATACAAACAGAGGGTTTACCAACTGCTCTATGAAAAGAAAGGTTAAACTCTGTGAGTTGAACGCACACATCACAAAGCAGTTTCTGAGAATTATTCTGTCTAGTTTTTATAAGAACATATTTCCTTTTCTACCATTGACCATAAATCGCTTGAAATCTCCACTTGCAAATTCCACAAAAAGAGGGTTTCAAATCTGCTCTCTCTAAAGGAAGGCTCAACTCTGTCAGTTGAATACACACAGCACAAGGAAGTTACTGAGAATTTTTCTATCTTGCACTATATCAAGATATCCCGTTTCCAACGAAGGCCTCAGAGAGTTCCAAATATCTACTTGCAGACGTTACAAACAGAGTGCTTCCAAACTGCTGTGTGCGAAGAAAGGTTAAACTCTGTGAGTTAAACGGACACATCACAAAGCAGTCTCTGAAACAGATTCTGTCTAGTTTTTATACGAAGATATTTCCTTTTCTACCATTGGTCTCAAAGCACTTGAAATCTCCACTTGCAAATTCCACAAAATGAGTGTTTCAAATCTGCTCTGTCTAAATGAAGGTTCTACTCTGTGAGTTGAGTACACACAACACAATAAACTTACTGAGAATTCTTCTGTCTAGCATTATATGAAGAATTCCCGTTTCCAACGAAGGCCTCAAGGAACTCCAAATATCCACCTGCAGATTATACAAACAGCATGTTTCCCAACTGCTCTATGAAAAGAAAGGTTAAACTCTGTGAGTTGAACGCACACATCACAAAGCAGTTTCTGAGAATGATTCTGTCTAGTTTTTATAAGAAGATATTTCCTTTTCTACCGTTGACCTTAAAGCACTTGAAATCTCCACTTGCAAATTCCACAAAAAGAGGGTTTCAAATGTGCTCTCTCTAAAGGAAGGTTCAACTCTGTGAGTTGAATACACACAGCACAAAGAAGTTACTGAGAATTTTTCTGTCTAGCACTATATCAAGAAATCCCGTTTCCAACGAAGGCCTCAGAGAGGTCCAAATATCCAGTTGCAGACGTTACAAACTGAGTGCTTCCAAACTACTGTATGAAAAGAAAGGGTAAATTCTGTGAGTTAAACACACATATCACAAAGCAGTCTCTGAAACTGATTCTGTCTACTTTTTATGCGAAGATATTTCCTTTTCCACAATTGACCTCAAAGCGCTTGAAATCTCCACTTTCAAATTCCACAAAAAGAGTGTTTCAAATCTGCTCTGTCTAAATGAAGGTTCAACTCTGTGAATTGAATACACACAACACAAGGAACTTACTGAGAATTCTTCTGTCTAGCATTATATGAAGAAATCCCCTTTCCAACGAAGGCCTCAAGGAGGTCCAAATATCCACTTGCAGACAATACAAACAGAGTGTTTCCCAACTGCTCTATGAAAAGAAAAGTTAAACTCTGTGAGTTGAATGCACACATCACAAAGCAGTTTCTGAGAATGATTCTGTCTAGTTTTTATACAAAGATATTTCCTTTTCTTCCATTGTCCTTAAATCGCTTGAAATCTCCACTTGCAAATTGCACAAAAAGAGGGTTTCAAATCTGCTCTCTCTAAAGGAAGGTTCAACTCTGTGAGTATAATACACACACAACAAAGAAGTTACAGAGAATTCTTCTGTCTAGCACTATATCAAGAAATCCCGTTTCCAACGAAGGCCTCAGAGAGGTCCAAATATCCAGTTGCAGACTTTACAATCAGAGTGTTTCCAAACAGCTGTATGCAAAGAAAGATTAAGATCTGTGAGTTGAACTCACACATCACAAAGCAGTTTCTGAAACTGATTCTGTCTAGTTTTTATACGAAGATATTTCCTTTTCTACCGTTGGCCTCAATTCGCTTGAAATCTCCACTTGCAAATTCCACAAAAAGAGTGTTACAAATCTGCTCTGTCTAAATGAAGGTTCTACTCTGTGAGTTGAATACACACAACACAATAAACTTGCTGAGAATTCTTCTGTCTACCATTATATGAAGAATTCCCGTTTCCAACGAAGGCCTCAGAGAGTTCCAAATATCCAGTTGCAGACTTTACAATCAGAGTGTTTCCAAACTGCTGTATTCAAAGAAAGGTTAAGATCTGCGAGTTCAACGCACACATCACAAAGCAGTTTCTGAAACGGATTCTGTCTAGTTTTTATACGAAGATATTTCATTTTCTACCATTGGTCTCAAAGCGCTTGAAACCTCCACATGCAAATTTCACAAAATGAGTGTTTCAAATCTGCTCTGTCTAAATGAAGGTTCAACTCTGTGAGTTGAATACACACAACACAAGGGAGTTTCTGAGATTTCTTCTGTCTTGCATTACATGAAGAAATCCCGTTTCCAACGAAGGCCTCAAGGAGGTCCAAATATCCACTTGCAGACTATACAAACAGAGGGTTTACCAACTGCTCTATGAAAAGAAAGGTTAAACTCTGTGAGTTGAACGCACACATCACAAAGCAGTTTCTGAGAATTATTCTGTCTAGTTTTTATAAGAAGATATTTCCTTTTCTACCATTGACCATAAATCGCTTGAAATCTCCACTTGCAAATTCCACAAAAAGAGGGTTTCAAATCTGCTCTCTCTAAAGGAAGGCTCAACTCTGTCAGTTGAATACACACAGCACAAGGAAGTTACTGAGAATTTTTCTATCTTGCACTATATCAAGATATCCCGTTTCCAACGAAGGCCTCAGAGAGTTCCAAATATCTACTTGCAGACGTTACAAACAGAGTGCTTCCAAACTGCTGTGTGCGAAGAAAGGTTAAACTCTGTGAGTTAAACGGACACATCACAAAGCAGTCTCTGAAACCGATTCTGTCTAGTTTTTATACGAAGATATTTCCTTTTCTACCATTGGTCTCAAAGCACTTGAAATCTCCACTTGCAAATTCCACAAAATGAGTGTTTCAAATCTGCTCTGTCTAAATGAAGGTTCTACTCTGTGAGTTGAGTACACACAACACAATAAACTTACTGAGAATTCTTCTGTCTAGCATTATATGAAGAATTCCCGTTTCCAACGAAGGCCTCAAGGAACTCCAAATATCCACCTGCAGATTATACAAACAGCATGTTTCCCAACTGCTCTATGAAAAGAAAGGTTAAACTCTGTGAGTTGAACGCACACATCACAAAGCAGTTTCTGAGAATGATTCTGTCTAGTTTTTATAAGAAGATATTTCCTTTTCTACCGTTGACCTTAAAGCACTTGAAATCTCCACTTGCAAATTCCACAAAAAGAGGGTTTCAAATGTGCTCTCTCTAAAGGAAGGTTCAACTCTGTGAGTTGAATACACACAGCACAAAGAAGTTACTGAGAATTTTTCTGTCTAGCACTATATCAAGAAATCCCGTTTCCAACGAAGGCCTCAGAGAGGTCCAAATATCCAGTTGCAGACGTTACAAACTGAGTGCTTCCAAACTACTGTATGAAAAGAAAGGGTAAATTCTGTGAGTTAAACACACATATCACAAAGCAGTCTCTGAAACTGATTCTGTCTACTTTTTATGCGAAGATATTTCCTTTTCCACAATTGACCTCAAAGCGCTTGAAATCTCCACTTTCAAATTCCACAAAAAGAGTGTTTCAAATCTGCTCTGTCGAAATGAAGGTTCAACTCTGTGAATTGAATACACACAAGACAAGGAACTTACTGAGAATTCTTCTGTCTAGCATTATATGAAGAAATCCCCTTTCCAACGAAGGCCTCAAGGAGGTCCAAATATCCACTTGCAGACAATACAAACAGAGTGTTTCCCAACTGCTCTATGAAAAGAAAAGTTAAACTCTGTGAGTTGAATGCACACATCACAAAGCAGTTTCTGAGAATGATTCTGTCTAGTTTTTATACGAAGATATTTCCTTTTCTTCCATTGTCCTTAAATCGCTTGAAATCTCCACTTGCAAATTGCACAAAAAGAGGGTTTCAAATCTGCTCTCTCTAAAGGAAGGTTCAACTCTGTGAGTATAATACACACACAACAAAGAAGTTACAGAGAATTCTTCTGTCTAGCACTATATCAAGAAATCCCGTTTCCAACGAAGTCCTCAGAGAGGTCCAAATATCCAGTTGCAGACTTTACAGAGTGTTTCCAAACAGCTGTATGCAAAGAAAGATTAAGATCTGTGAGTTGAACTCACACATCACAAAGCAGTTTCTGAAACTGATTCTGTCTAGTTTTTATACGAAGATATTTCCTTTTCTACCGTTGGCCTCAATTCGCTTGAAATCTCCACTTGCAAATTCCACAAAAAGAGTGTTACAAATCTGCTCTGTCTAAATGAAGGTTCTACTCTGTGAGTTGAATACACACAACACAATAAACTTGCTGAGAATTCTTCTGTCTACCATTATATGAAGAATTCCCGTTTCCAACGAAGGCCTCAGAGAGTTCCAAATATCCAGTTGCAGACTTTACAATCAGAGTGTTTCCAAACTGCTGTATTCAAAGAAAGGTTAAGATCTGCGAGTTCAACGCACACATCACAAAGCAGTTTCTGAAACGGATTCTGTCTAGTTTTTATACGAAGATATTTCATTTTCTACCATTGGTCTCAAAGCGCTTGAAACCTCCACATGCAAATTTCACAAAATGAGTGTTTCAAATCTGCTCTGTCTAAATGAAGGTTCAACTCTGTGAGTTGAATACACACAACACAAGGGAGTTTCTGAGATTTCTTCTGTCTTGCATTACATGAAGAAATCCCCTTTCCAACGAAGGCCTCAAGGAGGTCCAAATATCCACTTGCAGACAATACAAACAGAGTGTTTCCCAACTGCTCTATGAAAACAAAAGTTAAACTCTGTGAGTTGAATGCACACATCACAAAGCAGTTTCTGAGAATGATTCTGTCTAGTTTTTATACAAAGATATTTCCTTTTCTTCCATTGTCCTTAAATCGCTTGAAATCTCCACTTGCAAATTGCACAAAAAGAGGGTTTCAAATCTGCTCTCTCTAAAGGAAGGTTCAACTCTGTGAGTATAATACACACACAACAAAGAAGTTACAGAGAATTCTTCTGTCTAGCACTATATCAAGAAATCCCGTTTCCAACGAAGGCCTCAGAGAGGTCCAAATATCCAGTTGCAGACTTTACAATCAGAGTGTTTCCAAACAGCTGTATGCAAAGAAAGATTAAGATCTGTGAGTTGAACTCACACATCACAAAGCAGTTTCTGAAACTGATTCTGTCTAGTTTTTATACGAAGATATTTCCTTTTCTACCGTTGGCCTCAATTCGCTTGAAATCTCCACTTGCAAATACCACAAAAAGAGTGTTACAAATCTGCTCTGTCTAAATGAAGGTTCTACTCTGTGAGTTGAATACACACAACACAATAAACTTGCTGAGAATTCTTCTGTCTACCATTATATGAAGAATTCCCGTTTCCAACGAAGGCCTCAGAGAGTTCCAAATATCCAGTTGCAGACTTTACAATCAGAGTGTTTCCAAACTGCTGTATTCAAAGAAAGGTTAAGATCTGCGAGTTCAACGCACACATCACAAAGCAGTTTCTGAAACGGATTCTGTCTAGTTTTTATACGAAGATATTTCATTTTCTACCATTGGTCTCAAAGCGCTTGAAACCTCCACATGCAAATTTCACAAAATGAGTGTTTCAAATCTGCTCTGTCTAAATGAAGGTTCAACTCTGTGAGTTGAATACACACAACACAAGGGAGTTTCTGAGATTTCTTCTGTCTTGCATTACATGAAGAAATCCCGTTTCCAACGAAGGCCTCAAGGAGGTCCAAATATCCACTTGCAGACTATACAAACAGAGGGTTTACCAACTGCTCTATGAAAAGAAAGGTTAAACTCTGTGAGTTGAACGCACACATCACAAAGCAGTTTCTGAGAATTATTCTGTCTAGTTTTTATAAGAACATATTTCCTTTTCTACCATTGACCATAAATCGCTTGAAATCTCCACTTGCAAATTCCACAAAAAGAGGGTTTCAAATCTGCTCTCTCTAAAGGAAGGCTCAACTCTGTCAGTTGAATACACACAGCACAAGGAAGTTACTGAGAATTTTTCTATCTTGCACTATATCAAGATATCCCGTTTCCAACGAAGGCCTCAGAGAGTTCCAAATATCTACTTGCAGACGTTACAAACAGAGTGCTTCCAAACTGCTGTGTGCGAAGAAAGGTTAAACTCTGTGAGTTAAACGGACACATCACAAAGCAGTCTCTGAAACCGATTCTGTCTAGTTTTTATACGAAGATATTTCCTTTTCTACCATTGGTCTCAAAGCACTTGAAATCTCCACTTGCAAATTCCACAATAAGAGTGTTTCAAATCTGCTCTGTCTAAATGAAGGTTCTACTCTGTGAGTTGAGTACACACAACACAAGAAACTTACTGAGAATTCTTCTGTCAAGCATTATATGAAGAATTCCCGTTTCCAAACAAGTCCTCAAGGAGGTACAAATATCCACTTGCAGACTATACAAACAGAGTGTTTCCCAACTGCTCTATGGAAAGAAAGGTTAAACTCTGTGAGTTGACCGCACACATCACAAAGCAGTTTCTGAGAATGATTCTGTCTAATTTTTATACGAAGGTATTTCCTTTTCTACCATGGGCCTCAAAGCGCTTGAAATCTCCACTTGCAAATTCCACAAAAAGAGTGTTTCAAACCTGCTCTGTCTAAACGAAGTTTCAACTCTGTGAGTTGAATACACACAACACAAGAAACTTACTGAGAATTCTTCTGTCTAGCATTTTATGAAGAAATCCCGATTCCAACGAAGGCCCCAAGGAGGTCCAAATATCCACTTGCAGACAATACAAACAGAGTGTTTACCAACTGCTCTATGAAAAGAAAGTTTGAACTCCGTGAGTTGCACGCACACATCACAAAGCAGTTTCTGAGAATGATGCTGTCTAGTTTTTATAAGAAGATATTTCCCTTTCTACCGTTGACCTTAAATCGCTTGAAATCTCCACTTGCAAATCCCACAAAATGAGGGATTCAAATCTGCTCTCTGTAAAGGAAGGTTCAACTCTGTGAGTAGAATACACACAGCACAAAGAAGTTACTGAGAATTCTTCTGTCTAGCACTATATCAAGAAATCCCGTTTCCAACGAAGGCCTCAGAGAGTTCCAAATATCCAGTTGAAGACATTACAATCAGAGTGTTTGCAAACTGTTGCATGCAAAGAATGTTTAAGATCTGTGAGTGGAACGCACACATCACAAAGCAGTTTCTGAAACTGATTCTGTCTAGTTTTCATACGAAGATATTTCCTTTTCTACCGTTGGTCTCAAAGCGCTTGAAATCTCCACTTCCAAATTCCACAAATGAGTGTTTCAAATCTGCTCTGTCTAAATGAAGGTTCTACTCTGCGAGTTGAATACACACAACACAATAAACTTACTGAGAATTCTTCTATCTAGCATTATATGAAGAATTCCCGTTTCCAACGGAGGCCTCAAGGAGCTCCAAATATCCACTTGCAGATTATACAAACAGCGTGTTTCCCAACTGCTCTATGAAAAGAAAGGTTAAACTCTGTGAGTTGAACGCACACATCACAAAGCAGCTTCTGAGAATGATTCTGTCTAGTTTTTATAAGAAGATATTTCCTTTTCTACCGTTGACCTTAAAGCATTTGAAATCTCCACTTGCAAATTCCACAAAAAGAGGGTTTCAAATGTGCTCTCTCTAAAGGAAGGTTCAACTCTGTGAGTTGAATACACACAGCACAAAGAAGTTACTGAGAATTTTTCTGTCTAGCACTATATCAAGAAATCCCGTTTCCAACGAAGGCCTCGGAGAGGTCCAAATATCCAGTTGCAGACGTTACAAACTGAGTGCTTCCAAACTACTGTATGAAAAGAAAGGGTAAACTCTGTGAGTTAAACACACACATCACAAAGCAGTCTCTGAAACTGATTCTGTCTAGTTTTTATGCGAAGATATTTCCTTTTCCACAATTGACCTCAAAGCGCTTGAAATCTCCACTTTCAAATTCCACAAAAAGAGTGTTTCAAATCTGCTCTGTCGAAATGAAGGTTCAACTCTGTGAATTGAATACACACAACACAAGGAACTTACTGAGAATTCTTCTGTCTAGCATTATATGAAGAAATCCCCTTTCCAACGAAGGCCTCAAGGAGGTCCAAATATCCACTTGCAGACAATACAAACAGAGTGTTTCCCAACTGCTCTATGAAAAGAAAAGTTAAACTCTGTGAGTTGAATGCACACATCACAAAGCAGTTTCTGAGAATGATTCTGTCTAGTTTTTATACAAAGATATTTCCTTTTCTTCCATTGTCCTTAAATCGCTTGAAATCTCCACTTGCAAATTGCACAAAAAGAGGGTTTCAAATCTGCTCTCTCTAAAGGAAGGTTCAACTCTGTGAGTATAATACACACACAACAAAGAAGTTACAGAGAATTCTTCTGTCTAGCACTATATCAAGAAATCCCGTTTCCAACGAAGGCCTCAGAGAGGTCCAAATATCCAGTTGCAGACTTTACAATCAGAGTGTTTCCAAACAGCTGTATGCAAAGAAAGATTAAGATCTGTGAGTTGAACTCACACATCACAAAGCAGTTTCTGAAACTGATTCTGTCTAGTTTTTATACGAAGATATTTCCTTTTCTACCGTTGGCCTCAATTCGCTTGAAATCTCCACTTGCAAATTCCACAAAAAGAGTGTTACAAATCTGCTCTGTCTAAATGAAGGTTCTACTCTGTGAGTTGAATACACACAACACAATAAACTTGCTGAGAATTCTTCTGTCTACCATTATATGAAGAATTCCCGTTTCCAACGAAGGCCTCAGAGAGTTCCTAATATCCAGTTGCAGACTTTACAATCAGAGTGTTTCCAAACTGCTGTATTCAAAGAAAGGTTAAGATCTGCGAGTTCAACGCACACATCACAAAGCAGTTTCTGAAACGGATTCTGTCTAGTTTTTATACGAAGATATTTCATTTTCTACCATTGGTCTCAAAGCGCTTGAAACCTCCACATGCAAATTTCACAAAATGAGTGTTTCAAATCTGCTCTGTCTAAATGAAGGTTCAACTCTGTGAGTTGAATACACACAACACAAGGGAGTTTCTGAGATTTCTTCTGTCTTGCATTACATGAAGAAATCCCGTTTCCAACGAAGGCCTCAAGGAGGTCCAAATATCCACTTGCAGACTATACAAACAGAGGGTTTACCAACTGCTCTATGAAAAGAAAGGTTAAACTCTGTGAGTTGAACGCACACATCACAAAGCAGTTTCTGAGAATTATTCTGTCTAGTTTTTATAAGAACATATTTCCTTTTCTACCATTGACCATAAATCGCTTGAAATCTCCACTTGCAAATTCCACAAAAAGAGGGTTTCAAATCTGCTCTCTCTAAAGGAAGGCTCAACTCTGTCAGTTGAATACACACAGCACAAGGAAGTTACTGAGAATTTTTCTATCTTGCACTATATCAAGATATCCCGTTTCCAACGAAGGCCTCAGAGAGTTCCAAATATCTACTTGCAGACGTTACAAACAGAGTGCTTCCAAACTGCTGTGTGCGAAGAAAGGTTAAACTCTGTGAGTTAAACGGACACATCACAAAGCAGTCTCTGAAACCGATTCTGTCTAGTTTTTATACGAAGATATTTCCTTTTCTACCATTGGTCTCAAAGCACTTGAAATCTCCACTTGCAAATTCCACAATAAGAGTGTTTCAAATCTGCTCTGTCTAAATGAAGGTTCTACTCTGTGAGTTGAGTACACACAACACAAGAAACTTACTGAGAATTCTTCTGTCAAGCATTATATGAAGAATTCCCGTTTCCAAACAAGTCCTCAAGGAGGTACAAATATCCACTTGCAGACTATACAAACAGAGTGTTTCCCAACTGCTCTATGGAAAGAAAGGTTAAACTCTGTGAGTTGACCGCACACATCACAAAGCAGTTTCTGAGAATGATTCTGTCTAATTTTTATACGAAGGTATTTCCTTTTCTACCATGGGCCTCAAAGCGCTTGAAATCTCCACTTGCAAATTCCACAAAAAGAGTGTTTCAAACCTGCTCTGTCTAAACGAAGTTTCAACTCTGTGAGTTGAATACACACAACACAAGAAACTTACTGAGAATTCTTCTGTCTAGCATTTTATGAAGAAATCCCGATTCCAACGAAGGCCCCAAGGAGGTCCAAATATCCACTTGCAGACTATACAAACAGAGTGTTTACCAACTGCTCTATGAAAAGAAAGTTTGAACTCCGTGAGTTGCACGCACACATCACAAAGCAGTTTCTGAGAATGATGCTGTCTAGTTTTTATAAGAAGATATTTCCCTTTCTACCGTTGACCTTAAATCGCTTGAAATCTCCACTTGCAAATCCCACAAAATGAGGGATTCAAATCTGCTCTCTGTAAAGGAAGGTTCAACTCTGTGAGTAGAATACACACAGCACAAAGAAGTTACTGAGAATTCTTCTGTCTAGCACTATATCAAGAAATCCCGTTTCCAACGAAGGCCTCAGAGAGTTCCAAATATCCAGTTGAAGACATTACAATCAGAGTGTTTGCAAACTGTTGCATGCAAAGAATGTTTAAGATCTGTGAGTGGAACGCACACATCACAAAGCAGTTTCTGAAACTGATTCTGTCTAGTTTTCATACGAAGATATTTCCTTTTCTACCGTTGGTCTCAAAGCGCTTGAAATCTCCACTTCCAAATTCCACAAATGAGTGTTTCAAATCTGCTCTGTCTAAATGAAGGTTCTACTCTGCGAGTTGAATACACACAACACAATAAACTTACTGAGAATTCTTCTATCTAGCATTATATGAAGAATTCCCGTTTCCAACGGAGGCCTCAAGGAGCTCCAAATATCCACTTGCAGATTATACAAACAGCGTGTTTCCCAACTGCTCTATGAAAAGAAAGGTTAAACTCTGTGAGTTGAACGCACACATCACAAAGCAGCTTCTGAGAATGATTCTGTCTAGTTTTTATAAGAAGATATTTCCTTTTCTACCGTTGACCTTAAAGCATTTGAAATCTCCACTTGCAAATTCCACAAAAAGAGGGTTTCAAATGTGCTCTCTCTAAAGGAAGGTTCAACTCTGTGAGTTGAATACACACAGCACAAAGAAGTTACTGAGAATTTTTCTGTCTAGCACTATATCAAGAAATCCCGTTTCCAACGAAGGCCTCAGAGAGGTCCAAATATCCAGTTGCAGACGTTACAAACTGAGTGCTTCCAAACTACTGTATGAAAAGAAAGGGTAAACTCTGTGAGTTAAACACACACATCACAAAGCAGTCTCTGAAACTGATTCTGTCTACTTTTTATGCGAAGATATTTCCTTTTCCACAATTGACCTCAAAGCGCTTGAAATCTCCACTTTCAAATTCCACAAAAAGAGTGTTTCAAATCTGCTCTGTCGAAATGAAGGTTCAACTCTGTGAATTGAATACACACAACACAAGGAACTTACTGAGAATTCTTCTGTCTAGCATTATATGAAGAAATCCCCTTTCCAACGAAGGCCTCAAGGAGGTCCAAATATCCACTTGCAGACAATACAAACAGAGTGTTTCCCAACTGCTCTATGAAAAGAAAAGTTAAACTCTGTGAGTTGAATGCACACATCACAAAGCAGTTTCTGAGAATGATTCTGTCTAGTTTTTATACAAAGATATTTCCTTTTCTTCCATTGTCCTTAAATCGCTTGAAATCTCCACTTGCAAATTGCACAAAAAGAGGGTTTCAAATCTGCTCTCTCTAAAGGAAGGTTCAACTCTGTGAGTATAATACACACACAACAAAGAAGTTACAGAGAATTCTTCTGTCTAGCACTATATCAAGAAATCCCGTTTCCAACGAAGGCCTCAGAGAGGTCCAAATATCCAGTTGCAGACTTTACAATCAGAGTGTTTCCAAACAGCTGTATGCAAAGAAAGATTAAGATCTGTGAGTTGAACTCACACATCACAAAGCAGTTTCTGAAACTGATTCTGTCTAGTTTTTATACGAAGATATTTCCTTTTCTACCGTTGGCCTCAATTCGCTTGAAATCTCCACTTGCAAATTCCACAAAAAGAGTGTTACAAATCTGCTCTGTCTAAATGAAGGTTCTACTCTGTGAGTTGAATACACACAACACAATAAACTTGCTGAGAATTCTTCTGTCTACCATTATATGAAGAATTCCCGTTTCCAACGAAGGCCTCAGAGAGTTCCAAATATCCAGTTGCAGACTTTACAATCAGAGTGTTTCCAAACTGCTGTATTCAAAGAAAGGTTAAGATCTGCGAGTTCAACGCACACATCACAAAGCAGTTTCTGAAACGGATTCTGTCTAGTTTTTATACGAAGATATTTCATTTTCTACCATTGGTCTCAAAGCGCTTGAAACCTCCACATGCAAATTTCACAAAATGAGTGTTTCAAATCTGCTCTGTCTAAATGAAGGTTCAACTCTGTGAGTTGAATACACACAACACAAGGGAGTTTCTGAGATTTCTTCTGTCTTGCATTACATGAAGAAATCCCGTTTCCAACGAAGGCCTCAAGGAGGTCCAAATATCCACTTGCAGACTATACAAACAGAGGGTTTACCAACTGCTCTATGAAAAGAAAGGTTAAACTCTGTGAGTTGAACGCACACATCACAAAGCAGTTTCTGAGAATTATTCTGTCTAGTTTTTATAAGAACATATTTCCTTTTCTACCATTGACCATAAATCGCTTGAAATCTCCACTTGCAAATTCCACAAAAAGAGGGTTTCAAATCTGCTCTCTCTAAAGGAAGGCTCAACTCTGTCAGTTGAATACACACAGCACAAGGAAGTTACTGAGAATTTTTCTATCTTGCACTATATCAAGATATCCCGTTTCCAACGAAGGCCTCAGAGAGTTCCAAATATCTACTTGCAGACGTTACAAACAGAGTGCTTCCAAACTGCTGTGTGCGAAGAAAGGTTAAACTCTGTGAGTTAAACGGACACATCACAAAGCAGTCTCTGAAACCGATTCTGTCTAGTTTTTATACGAAGATATTTCCTTTTCTACCATTGGTCTCAAAGCACTTGAAATCTCCACTTGCAAATTCCACAATAAGAGTGTTTCAAATCTGCTCTGTCTAAATGAAGGTTCTACTCTGTGAGTTGAGTACACACAACACAAGAAACTTACTGAGAATTCTTCTGTCAAGCATTATATGAAGAATTCCCGTTTCCAAACAAGTCCTCAAGGAGGTACAAATATCCACTTGCAGACTATACAAACAGAGTGTTTCCCAACTGCTCTATGGAAAGAAAGGTTAAACTCTGTGAGTTGACCGCACACATCACAAAGCAGTTTCTGAGAATGATTCTGTCTAATTTTTATACGAAGGTATTTCCTTTTCTACCATGGGCCTCAAAGCGCTTGAAATCTCCACTTGCAAATTCCACAAAAAGAGTGTTTCAAACCTGCTCTGTCTAAACGAAGTTTCAACTCTGTGAGTTGAATACACACAACACAAGAAACTTACTGAGAATTCTTCTGTCTAGCATTTTATGAAGAAATCCCGATTCCAACGAAGGCCCCAAGGAGGTCCAAATATCCACTTGCAGACTATACAAACAGAGTGTTTACCAACTGCTCTATGAAAAGAAAGTTTGAACTCCGTGAGTTGCACGCACACATCACAAAGCAGTTTCTGAGAATGATGCTGTCTAGTTTTTATAAGAAGATATTTCCCTTTCTACCGTTGACCTTAAATCGCTTGAAATCTCCACTTGCAAATCCCACAAAATGAGGGATTCAAATCTGCTCTCTGTAAAGGAAGGTTCAACTCTGTGAGTAGAATACACACAGCACAAAGAAGTTACTGAGAATTCTTCTGTCTAGCACTATATCAAGAAATCCCGTTTCCAACGAAGGCCTCAGAGAGTTCCAAATATCCAGTTGAAGACATTACAATCAGAGTGTTTGCAAACTGTTGCATGCAAAGAATGTTTAAGATCTGTGAGTGGAACGCACACATCACAAAGCAGTTTCTGAAACTGATTCTGTCTAGTTTTCATACGAAGATATTTCCTTTTCTACCGTTGGTCTCAAAGCGCTTGAAATCTCCACTTCCAAATTCCACAAATGAGTGTTTCAAATCTGCTCTGTCTAAATGAAGGTTCTACTCTGCGAGTTGAATACACACAACACAATAAACTTACTGAGAATTCTTCTATCTAGCATTATATGAAGAATTCCCGTTTCCAACGAAGGCCTCAAGGAGCTCCAAATATCCACTTGCAGATTATACAAACAGCGTGTTTCCCAACTGCTCTATGAAAAGAAAGGTTAAACTCTGTGAGTTGAACGCACACATCACAAAGCAGCTTCTGAGAATGATTCTGTCTAGTTTTTATAAGAAGATATTTCCTTTTCTACCGTTGACCTTAAAGCATTTGAAATCTCCACTTGCAAATTCCACAAAAAGAGGGTTTCAAATGTGCTCTCTCTAAAGGAAGGTTCAACTCTGTGAGTTGAATACACACAGCACAAAGAAGTTACTGAGAATTTTTCTGTCTAGCACTATATCAAGAAATCCCGTTTCCAACGAAGGCCTCAGAGAGGTCCAAATATCCAGTTGCAGACGTTACAAACTGAGTGCTTCCAAACTACTGTATGAAAAGAAAGGGTAAACTCTGTGAGTTAAACACACACATCACAAAGCAGTCTCTGAAACTGATTCTGTCTACTTTTTATGCGAAGATATTTCCTTTTCCACAATTGACCTCAAAGCGCTTGAAATCTCCACTTTCAAATTCCACAAAAAGAGTGTTTCAAATCTGCTCTGTCGAAATGAAGGTTCAACTCTGTGAATTGAATACACACAACACAAGGAACTTACTGAGAATTCTTCTGTCTAGCATTATATGAAGAAATCCCCTTTCCAACGAAGGCCTCAAGGAGGTCCAAATATCCACTTGCAGACAATACAAACAGAGTGTTTCCCAACTGCTCTATGAAAAGAAAAGTTAAACTCTGTGAGTTGAATGCACACATCACAAAGTAGTTTCTGAGAATGATTCTGTCTAGTTTTTATACAAAGATATTTCCTTTTCTTCCATTGTCCTTAAATCGCTTGAAATCTCCACTTGCAAATTGCACAAAAAGAGGGTTTCAAATCTGCTCTCTCTAAAGGAAGGTTCAACTCTGTGAGTATAATACACACACAACAAAGAAGTTACAGAGAATTCTTCTGTCTAGCACTATATCAAGAAATCCCGTTTCCAACGAAGGCCTCAGAGAGGTCCAAATATCCAGTTGCAGACTTTACAATCAGAGTGTTTCCAAACAGCTGTATGCAAAGAAAGATTAAGATCTGTGAGTTGAACTCACACATCACAAAGCAGTTTCTGAAACTGATTCTGTCTAGTTTTTATACGAAGATATTTCCTTTTCTACCGTTGGCCTCAATTCGCTTGAAATCTCCACTTGCAAATTCCACAAAAAGAGTGTTACAAATCTGCTCTGCCTAAATGAAGGTTCTACTCTGTGAGTTGAATACACACAACACAATAAACTTGCTGAGAATTCTTCTGTCTACCATTATATGAAGAATTCCCGTTTCCAACGAAGGCCTCAGAGAGTTCCAAATATCCAGTTGCAGACTTTACAATCAGAGTGTTTCCAAACTGCTGTATTCAAAGAAAGGTTAAGATCTGCGAGTTCAACGCACACATCACAAAGCAGTTTCTGAAACGGATTCTGTCTAGTTTTTATACGAAGATATTTCATTTTCTACCATTGGTCTCAAAGCGCTTGAAACCTCCACATGCAAATTTCACAAAATGAGTGTTTCAAATCTGCTCTGTCTAAATGAAGGTTCAACTCTGTGAGTTGAATACACACAACACAAGGGAGTTTCTGAGATTTCTTCTGTCTTGCATTACATGAAGAAATCCCGTTTCCAACGAAGGCCTCAAGGAGGTCCAAATATCCACTTGCAGACTACAAACAGAGGGTTTACCAACTGCTCTATGAAAAGAAAGGTTAAACTCTGTGAGTTGAACGCACACATCACAAAGCAGTTTCTGAGAATTATTCTGTCTAGTTTTTATAAGAACATATTTCCTTTTCTACCATTGACCATAAATCGCTTGAAATCTCCCCTTGCAAATTCCACAAAAAGAGGGTTTCAAATCTGCTCTCTCTAAAGGAAGGCTCAACTCTGTCAGTTGAATACACACAGCACAAGGAAGTTACTGAGAATTTTTCTATCTTGCACTATATCAAGATATCCCGTTTCCAACGAAGGCCTCAGAGAGTTCCAAATATCTACTTGCAGACGTTACAAACAGAGTGCTTCCAAACTGCTGTGTGCGAAGAAAGGTTAAACTCTGTGAGTTAAACGGACACATCACAAAGCAGTCTCTGAAACCGATTCTGTCTAGTTTTTATACGAAGATATTTCCTTTTCTACCATTGGTCTCAAAGCACTTGAAATCTCCACTTGCAAATTCCACAATAAGAGTGTTTCAAATCTGCTCTGTCTAAATGAAGGTTCTACTCTGTGAGTTGAGTACACACAACACAAGAAACTTACTGAGAATTCTTCTGTCAAGCATTATATGAAGAATTCCCGTTTCCAAACAAGTCCTCAAGGAGGTACAAATATCCACTTGCAGACTATACAAACAGAGTGTTTCCCAACTGCTCTATGGAAAGAAAGGTTAAACTCTGTGAGTTGACCGCACACATCACAAAGCAGTTTCTGAGAATGATTCTGTCTAATTTTTATACGAAGGTATTTCCTTTTCTACCATGGGCCTCAAAGCGCTTGAAATCTCCACTTGCAAATTCCACAAAAAGAGTGTTTCAAACCTGCTCTGTCTAAACGAAGTTTCAACTCTGTGAGTTGAATACACACAACACAAGAAACTTACTGAGAATTCTTCTGTCTAGCATTTTATGAAGAAATCCCGATTCCAACGAAGGCCCCAAGGAGGTCCAAATATCCACTTGCAGACTATACAAACAGAGTGTTTACCAACTGCTCTATGAAAAGAAAGTTTGAACTCCGTGAGTTGCACGCACACATCACAAAGCAGTTTCTGAGAATGATGCTGTCTAGTTTTTATAAGAAGATATTTCCCTTTCTACCGTTGACCTTAAATCGCTTGAAATCTCCACTTGCAAATCCCACAAAATGAGGGATTCAAATCTGCTCTCTGTAAAGGAAGGTTCAACTCTGTGAGTAGAATACACACAGCACAAAGAAGTTACTGAGAATTCTTCTGTCTAGCACTATATCAAGAAATCCCGTTTCCAACGAAGGCCTCAGAGAGTTCCAAATATCCAGTTGAAGACATTACAATCAGAGTGTTTGCAAACTGTTGCATGCAAAGAATGTTTAAGATCTGTGAGTGGAACGCACACATCACAAAGCAGTTTCTGAAACTGATTCTGTCTAGTTTTCATACGAAGATATTTCCTTTTCTACCGTTGGTCTCAAAGCGCTTGAAATCTCCACTTCCAAATTCCACAAATGAGTGTTTCAAATCTGCTCTGTCTAAATGAAGGTTCTACTCTGCGAGTTGAATACACACAACACAATAAACTTACTGAGAATTCTTCTATCTAGCATTATATGAAGAATTCCCGTTTCCAACGAAGGCCTCAAGGAGCTCCAAATATCCACTTGCAGATTATACAAACAGCGTGTTTCCCAACTGCTCTATGAAAAGAAAGGTTAAACTCTGTGAGTTGAACGCACACATCACAAAGCAGCTTCTGAGAATGATTCTGTCTAGTTTTTATAAGAAGATATTTCCTTTTCTACCGTTGACCTTAAAGCATTTGAAATCTCCACTTGCAAATTCCACAAAAAGAGGGTTTCAAATGTGCTCTCTCTAAAGGAAGGTTCAACTCTGTGAGTTGAATACACACAGCACAAAGAAGTTACTGAGAATTTTTCTGTCTAGCACTATATCAAGAAATCCCGTTTCCAACGAAGGCCTCAGAGAGGTCCAAATATCCAGTTGCAGACGTTACAAACTGAGTGCTTCCAAACTACTGTATGAAAAGAAAGGGTAAACTCTGTGAGTTAAACACACACATCACAAAGCAGTCTCTGAAACTGATTCTGTCTACTTTTTATGCGAAGATATTTCCTTTTCCACAATTGACCTCAAAGCGCTTGAAATCTCCACTTTCAAATTCCACAAAAAGAGTGTTTCAAATCTGCTCTGTCGAAATGAAGGTTCAACTCTGTGAATTGAATACACACAACACAAGGAACTTACTGAGAATTCTTCTGTCTAGCATTATATGAAGAAATCCCCTTTCCAACGAAGGCCTCAAGGAGGTCCAAATATCCACTTGCAGACAATACAAACAGAGTGTTTCCCAACTGCTCTATGAAAAGAAAAGTTAAACTCTGTGAGTTGAATGCACACATCACAAAGTAGTTTCTGAGAATGATTCTGTCTAGTTTTTATACAAAGATATTTCCTTTTCTTCCATTGTCCTTAAATCGCTTGAAATCTCCACTTGCAAATTGCACAAAAAGAGGGTTTCAAATCTGCTCTCTCTAAAGGAAGGTTCAACTCTGTGAGTATAATACACACACAACAAAGAAGTTACAGAGAATTCTTCTGTCTAGCACTATATCAAGAAATCCCGTTTCCAACGAAGGCCTCAGAGAGGTCCAAATATCCAGTTGCAGACTTTACAATCAGAGTGTTTCCAAACAGCTGTATGCAAAGAAAGATTAAGATCTGTGAGTTGAACTCACACATCACAAAGCAGTTTCTGAAACTGATTCTGTCTAGTTTTTATACGAAGATATTTCCTTTTCTACCGTTGGCCTCAATTCGCTTGAAATCTCCACTTGCAAATTCCACAAAAAGAGTGTTACAAATCTGCTCTGCCTAAATGAAGGTTCTACTCTGTGAGTTGAATACACACAACACAATAAACTTGCTGAGAATTCTTCTGTCTACCATTATATGAAGAATTCCCGTTTCCAACGAAGGCCTCAGAGAGTTCCAAATATCCAGTTGCAGACTTTACAATCAGAGTGTTTCCAAACTGCTGTATTCAAAGAAAGGTTAAGATCTGCGAGTTCAACGCACACATCACAAAGCAGTTTCTGAAACGGATTCTGTCTAGTTTTTATACGAAGATATTTCATTTTCTACCATTGGTCTCAAAGCGCTTGAAACCTCCACATGCAAATTTCACAAAATGAGTGTTTCAAATCTGCTCTGTCTAAATGAAGGTTCAACTCTGTGAGTTGAATACACACAACACAAGGGAGTTTCTGAGATTTCTTCTGTCTTGCATTACATGAAGAAATCCCGTTTCCAACGAAGGCCTCAAGGAGGTCCAAATATCCACTTGCAGACTACAAACAGAGGGTTTACCAACTGCTCTATGAAAAGAAAGGTTAAACTCTGTGAGTTGAACGCACACATCACAAAGCAGTTTCTGAGAATTATTCTGTCTAGTTTTTATAAGAACATATTTCCTTTTCTACCATTGACCATAAATCGCTTGAAATCTCCCCTTGCAAATTCCACAAAAAGAGGGTTTCAAATCTGCTCTCTCTAAAGGAAGGCTCAACTCTGTCAGTTGAATACACACAGCACAAGGAAGTTACTGAGAATTTTTCTATCTTGCACTATATCAAGATATCCCGTTTCCAACGAAGGCCTCAGAGAGTTCCAAATATCTACTTGCAGACGTTACAAACAGAGTGCTTCCAAACTGCTGTGTGCGAAGAAAGGTTAAACTCTGTGAGTTAAACGGACACATCACAAAGCAGTCTCTGAAACCGATTCTGTCTAGTTTTTATACGAAGATATTTCCTTTTCTACCATTGGTCTCAAAGCACTTGAAATCTCCACTTGCAAATTCCACAATAAGAGTGTTTCAAATCTGCTCTGTCTAAATGAAGGTTCTACTCTGTGAGTTGAGTACACACAACACAAGAAACTTACTGAGAATTCTTCTGTCAAGCATTATATGAAGAATTCCCGTTTCCAAACAAGTCCTCAAGGAGGTACAAATATCCACTTGCAGACTATACAAACAGAGTGTTTCCCAACTGCTCTATGGAAAGAAAGGTTAAACTCTGTGAGTTGACCGCACACATCACAAAGCAGTTTCTGAGAATGATTCTGTCTAATTTTTATACGAAGGTATTTCCTTTTCTACCATGGGCCTCAAAGCGCTTGAAATCTCCACTTGCAAATTCCACAAAAAGAGTGTTTCAAACCTGCTCTGTCTAAACGAAGTTTCAACTCTGTGAGTTGAATACACACAACACAAGAAACTTACTGAGAATTCTTCTGTCTAGCATTTTATGAAGAAATCCCGATTCCAACGAAGGCCCCAAGGAGGTCCAAATATCCACTTGCAGACAATAAAAACAGAGTGTTTACCAACTGCTCTATGAAAAGAAAGTTTGAACTCCGTGAGTTGCACGCACACATCACAAAGCAGTTTCTGAGAATGATGCTGTCTACTTTTTATAAGAAGATATTTCCCTTTCTACCGTTGACCTTAAATCGCTTGAAATCTCCACTTGCAAATCCCACAAAATGAGGGATTCAAATCTGCTCTCTGTAAAGGAAGGTTCAACTCTGTGAGTAGAATACACACAGCACAAAGAAGTTACTGAGAATTCTTCTGTCTAGCACTATATCAAGAAATCCCGTTTCCAACGAAGGCCTCAGAGAGTTCCAAATATCCAGTTGAAGACATTACAATCAGAGTGTTTGCAAACTGTTGCATGCAAAGAATGTTTAAGATCTGTGAGTGGAACGCACACATCACAAAGCAGTTTCTGAAACTGATTCTGTCTAGTTTTCATACGAAGATATTTCCTTTTCTACCGTTGGTCTCAAAGCGCTTGAAATCTCCACTTCCAAATTCCACAAATGAGTGTTTCAAATCTGCTCTGTCTAAATGAAGGTTCTACTCTGCGAGTTGAATACACACAACACAATAAACTTACTGAGAATTCTTCTATCTAGCATTATATGAAGAATTCCCGTTTCCAACGGAGGCCTCAAGGAGCTCCAAATATCCACTTGCAGATTATACAAACAGCGTGTTTCCCAACTGCTCTATGAAAAGAAAGGTTAAACTCTGTGAGTTGAACGCACACATCACAAAGCAGCTTCTGAGAATGATTCTGTCTAGTTTTTATAAGAAGATATTTCCTTTTCTACCGTTGACCTTAAAGCATTTGAAATCTCCACTTGCAAATTCCACAAAAAGAGGGTTTCAAATGTGCTCTCTCTAAAGGAAGGTTCAACTCTGTGAGTTGAATACACACAGCACAAAGAAGTTACTGAGAATTTTTCTGTCTAGCACTATATCAAGAAATCCCGTTTCCAACGAAGGCCTCAGAGAGGTCCAAATATCCAGTTGCAGACGTTACAAACTGAGTGCTTCCAAACTACTGTATGAAAAGAAAGGGTAAACTCTGTGAGTTAAACACACACATCACAAAGCAGTCTCTGAAACTGATTCTGTCTACTTTTTATGCGAAGATATTTCCTTTTCCACAATTGACCTCAAAGCGCTTGAAATCTCCACTTTCAAATTCCACAAAAAGAGTGTTTCAAATCTGCTCTGTCGAAATGAAGGTTCAACTCTGTGAATTGAATACACACAACACAAGGAACTTACTGAGAATTCTTCTGTCTAGCATTATATGAAGAAATCCCCTTTCCAACGAAGGCCTCAAGGAGGTCCAAATATCCACTTGCAGACAATACAAACAGAGTGTTTCCCAACTGCTCTATGAAAAGAAAAGTTAAACTCTGTGAGTTGAATGCACACATCACAAAGCAGTTTCTGAGAATGATTCTGTCTAGTTTTTATACAAAGATATTTCCTTTTCTTCCATTGTCCTTAAATCGCTTGAAATCTCCACTTGCAAATTGCACAAAAAGAGGGTTTCAAATCTGCTCTCTCTAAAGGAAGGTTCAACTCTGTGAGTATAATACACACACAACAAAGAAGTTACAGAGAATTCTTCTGTCTAGCACTATATCAAGAAATCCCGTTTCCAACGAAGGCCTCAGAGAGGTCCAAATATCCAGTTGCAGACTTTACAATCAGAGTGTTTCCAAACAGCTGTATGCAAAGAAAGATTAAGATCTGTGAGTTGAACTCACACATCACAAAGCAGTTTCTGAAACTGATTCTGTCTAGTTTTTATACGAAGATATTTCCTTTTCTACCGTTGGCCTCAATTCGCTTGAAATCTCCACTTGCAAATTCCACAAAAAGAGTGTTACAAATCTGCTCTGTCTAAATGAAGGTTCTACTCTGTGAGTTGAATACACACAACACAATAAACTTGCTGAGAATTCTTCTGTCTACCATTATATGAAGAATTCCCGTTTCCAACGAAGGCCTCAGAGAGTTCCAAATATCCAGTTGCAGACTTTACAATCAGAGTGTTTCCAAACTGCTGTATTCAAAGAAAGGTTAAGATCTGCGAGTTCAACGCACACATCACAAAGCAGTTTCTGAAACGGATTCTGTCTAGTTTTTATACGAAGATATTTCATTTTCTACCATTGGTCTCAAAGCGCTTGAAACCTCCACATGCAAATTTCACAAAATGAGTGTTTCAAATCTGCTCTGTCTAAATGAAGGTTCAACTCTGTGAGTTGAATACACACAACACAAGGGAGTTTCTGAGATTTCTTCTGTCTTGCATTACATGAAGAAATCCCGTTTCCAACGAAGGCCTCAAGGAGGTCCAAATATCCACTTGCAGACTATACAAACAGAGGGTTTACCAACTGCTCTATGAAAAGAAAGGTTAAACTCTGTGAGTTGAACGCACACATCACAAAGCAGTTTCTGAGAATTATTCTGTCTAGTTTTTATAAGAACATATTTCCTTTTCTACCATTGACCATAAATCGCTTGAAATCTCCACTTGCAAATTCCACAAAAAGAGGGTTTCAAATCTGCTCTCTCTAAAGGAAGGCTCAACTCTGTCAGTTGAATACACACAGCACAAGGAAGTTACTGAGAATTTTTCTATCTTGCACTATATCAAGATATCCCGTTTCCAACGAAGGCCTCAGAGAGTTCCAAATATCTACTTGCAGACGTTACAAACAGAGTGCTTCCAAACTGCTGTGTGCGAAGAAAGGTTAAACTCTGTGAGTTAAACGGACACATCACAAAGCAGTCTCTGAAACCGATTCTGTCTAGTTTTTATACGAAGATATTTCCTTTTCTACCATTGGTCTCAAAGCACTTGAAATCTCCACTTGCAAATTCCACAATAAGAGTGTTTCAAATCTGCTCTGTCTAAATGAAGGTTCTACTCTGTGAGTTGAGTACACACAACACAAGAAACTTACTGAGAATTCTTCTGTCAAGCATTATATGAAGAATTCCCGTTTCCAAACAAGTCCTCAAGGAGGTACAAATATCCACTTGCAGACTATACAAACAGAGTGTTTCCCAACTGCTCTATGGAAAGAAAGGTTAAACTCTGTGAGTTGACCGCACACATCACAAAGCAGTTTCTGAGAATGATTCTGTCTAATTTTTATACGAAGGTATTTCCTTTTCTACCATGGGCCTCAAAGCGCTTGAAATCTCCACTTGCAAATTCCACAAAAAGAGTGTTTCAAACCTGCTCTGTCTAAACGAAGTTTCAACTCTGTGAGTTGAATACACACAACACAAGAAACTTACTGAGAATTCTTCTGTCTAGCATTTTATGAAGAAATCCCGATTCCAACGAAGGCCCCAAGGAGGTCCAAATATCCACTTGCAGACTATACAAACAGAGTGTTTACCAACTGCTCTATGAAAAGAAAGTTTGAACTCCGTGAGTTGCACGCACACATCACAAAGCAGTTTCTGAGAATGATGCTGTCTAGTTTTTATAAGAAGATATTTCCCTTTCTACCGTTGACCTTAAATCGCTTGAAATCTCCACTTGCAAATCCCACAAAATGAGGGATTCAAATCTGCTCTCTGTAAAGGAAGGTTCAACTCTGTGAGTAGAATACACACAGCACAAAGAAGTTACTGAGAATTCTTCTGTCTAGCACTATATCAAGAAATCCCGTTTCCAACGAAGGCCTCAGAGAGTTCCAAATATCCAGTTGAAGACATTACAATCAGAGTGTTTGCAAACTGTTGCATGCAAAGAATGTTTAAGATCTGTGAGTGGAACGCACACATCACAAAGCAGTTTCTGAAACTGATTCTGTCTAGTTTTCATACGAAGATATTTCCTTTTCTACCGTTGGTCTCAAAGCGCTTGAAATCTCCACTTCCAAATTCCACAAATGAGTGTTTCAAATCTGCTCTGTCTAAATGAAGGTTCTACTCTGCGAGTTGAATACACACAACACAATAAACTTACTGAGAATTCTTCTATCTAGCATTATATGAAGAATTCCCGTTTCCAACGAAGGCCTCAAGGAGCTCCAAATATCCACTTGCAGATTATACAAACAGCGTGTTTCCCAACTGCTCTATGAAAAGAAAGGTTAAACTCTGTGAGTTGAACGCACACATCACAAAGCAGCTTCTGAGAATGATTCTGTCTAGTTTTTATAAGAAGATATTTCCTTTTCTACCGTTGACCTTAAAGCATTTGAAATCTCCACTTGCAAATTCCACAAAAAGAGGGTTTCAAATGTGCTCTCTCTAAAGGAAGGTTCAACTCTGTGAGTTGAATACACACAGCACAAAGAAGTTACTGAGAATTTTTCTGTCTAGCACTATATCAAGAAATCCCGTTTCCAACGAAGGCCTCAGAGAGGTCCAAATATCCAGTTGCAGACGTTACAAACTGAGTGCTTCCAAACTACTGTATGAAAAGAAAGGGTAAACTCTGTGAGTTAAACACACACATCACAAAGCAGTCTCTGAAACTGATTCTGTCTACTTTTTATGCGAAGATATTTCCTTTTCCACAATTGACCTCAAAGCGCTTGAAATCTCCACTTTCAAATTCCACAAAAAGAGTGTTTCAAATCTGCTCTGTCGAAATGAAGGTTCAACTCTGTGAATTGAATACACACAACACAAGGAACTTACTGAGAATTCTTCTGTCTAGCATTATATGAAGAAATCCCCTTTCCAACGAAGGCCTCAAGGAGGTCCAAATATCCACTTGCAGACAATACAAACAGAGTGTTTCCCAACTGCTCTATGAAAAGAAAAGTTAAACTCTGTGAGTTGAATGCACACATCACAAAGCAGTTTCTGAGAATGATTCTGTCTAGTTTTTATACAAAGATATTTCCTTTTCTTCCATTGTCCTTAAATCGCTTGAAATCTCCACTTGCAAATTGCACAAAAAGAGGGTTTCAAATCTGCTCTCTCTAAAGGAAGGTTCAACTCTGTGAGTATAATACACACACAACAAAGAAGTTACAGAGAATTCTTCTGTCTAGCACTATATCAAGAAATCCCGTTTCCAACGAAGGCCTCAGAGAGGTCCAAATATCCAGTTGCAGACTTTACAATCAGAGTGTTTCCAAACAGCTGTATGCAAAGAAAGATTAAGATCTGTGAGTTGAACTCACACATCACAAAGCAGTTTCTGAAACTGATTCTGTCTAGTTTTTATACGAAGATATTTCCTTTTCTACCGTTGGCCTCAATTCGCTTGAAATCTCCACTTGCAAATTCCACAAAAAGAGTGTTACAAATCTGCTCTGTCTAAATGAAGGTTCTACTCTGTGAGTTGAATACACACAACACAATAAACTTGCTGAGAATTCTTCTGTCTACCATTATATGAAGAATTCCCGTTTCCAACGAAGGCCTCAGAGAGTTCCAAATATCCAGTTGCAGACTTTACAATCAGAGTGTTTCCAAACTGCTGTATTCAAAGAAAGGTTAAGATCTGCGAGTTCAACGCACACATCACAAAGCAGTTTCTGAAACGGATTCTGTCTAGTTTTTATACGAAGATATTTCATTTTCTACCATTGGTCTCAAAGCGCTTGAAACCTCCACATGCAAATTTCACAAAATGAGTGTTTCAAATCTGCTCTGTCTAAATGAAGGTTCAACTCTGTGAGTTGAATACACACAACACAAGGGAGTTTCTGAGATTTCTTCTGTCTTGCATTACATGAAGAAATCCCGTTTCCAACGAAGGCCTCAAGGAGGTCCAAATATCCACTTGCAGACTATACAAACAGAGGGTTTACCAACTGCTCTATGAAAAGAAAGGTTAAACTCTGTGAGTTGAACGCACACATCACAAAGCAGTTTCTGAGAATTATTCTGTCTAGTTTTTATAAGAACATATTTCCTTTTCTACCATTGACCATAAATCGCTTGAAATCTCCACTTGCAAATTCCACAAAAAGAGGGTTTCAAATCTGCTCTCTCTAAAGGAAGGCTCAACTCTGTCAGTTGAATACACACAGCACAAGGAAGTTACTGAGAATTTTTCTATCTTGCACTATATCAAGATATCCCGTTTCCAACGAAGGCCTCAGAGAGTTCCAAATATCTACTTGCAGACGTTACAAACAGAGTGCTTCCAAACTGCTGTGTGCGAAGAAAGGTTAAACTCTGTGAGTTAAACGGACACATCACAAAGCAGTCTCTGAAACAGATTCTGTCTAGTTTTTATACGAAGATATTTCCTTTTCTACCATTGGTCTCAAAGCACTTGAAATCTCCACTTGCAAATTCCACAAAATGAGTGTTTCAAATCTGCTCTGTCTAAATGAAGGTTCTACTCTGTGAGTTGAGTACACACAACACAATAAACTTACTGAGAATTCTTCTGTCTAGCATTATATGAAGAATTCCCGTTTCCAACGAAGGCCTCAAGGAACTCCAAATATCCACCTGCAGATTATACAAACAGCATGTTTCCCAACTGCTCTATGAAAAGAAAGGTTAAACTCTGTGAGTTGAACGCACACATCACAAAGCAGTTTCTGAGAATGATTCTGTCTAGTTTTTATAAGAAGATATTTCCTTTTCTACCGTTGACCTTAAAGCACTTGAAATCTCCACTTGCAAATTCCACAAAAAGAGGGTTTCAAATGTGCTCTCTCTAAAGGAAGGTTCAACTCTGTGAGTTGAATACACACAGCACAAAGAAGTTACTGAGAATTTTTCTGTCTAGCACTATATCAAGAAATCCCGTTTCCAACGAAGGCCTCAGAGAGGTCCAAATATCCAGTTGCAGACGTTACAAACTGAGTGCTTCCAAACTACTGTATGAAAAGAAAGGGTAAATTCTGTGAGTTAAACACACATATCACAAAGCAGTCTCTGAAACTGATTCTGTCTACTTTTTATGCGAAGATATTTCCTTTTCCACAATTGACCTCAAAGCGCTTGAAATCTCCACTTTCAAATTCCACAAAAAGAGTGTTTCAAATCTGCTCTGTCTAAATGAAGGTTCAACTCTGTGAATTGAATACACACAACACAAGGAACTTACTGAGAATTCTTCTGTCTAGCATTATATGAAGAAATCCCCTTTCCAACGAAGGCCTCAAGGAGGTCCAAATATCCACTTGCAGACAATACAAACAGAGTGTTTCCCAACTGCTCTATGAAAAGAAAAGTTAAACTCTGTGAGTTGAATGCACACATCACAAAGCAGTTTCTGAGAATGATTCTGTCTAGTTTTTATACAAAGATATTTCCTTTTCTTCCATTGTCCTTAAATCGCTTGAAATCTCCACTTGCAAATTGCACAAAAAGAGGGTTTCAAATCTGCTCTCTCTAAAGGAAGGTTCAACTCTGTGAGTATAATACACACACAACAAAGAAGTTACAGAGAATTCTTCTGTCTAGCACTATATCAAGAAATCCCGTTTCCAACGAAGGCCTCAGAGAGGTCCAAATATCCAGTTGCAGACTTTACAATCAGAGTGTTTCCAAACAGCTGTATGCAAAGAAAGATTAAGATCTGTGAGTTGAACTCACACATCACAAAGCAGTTTCTGAAACTGATTCTGTCTAGTTTTTATACGAAGATATTTCCTTTTCTACCGTTGGCCTCAATTCGCTTGAAATCTCCACTTGCAAATTCCACAAAAAGAGTGTTACAAATCTGCTCTGTCTAAATGAAGGTTCTACTCTGTGAGTTGAATACACACAACACAATAAACTTGCTGAGAATTCTTCTGTCTACCATTATATGAAGAATTCCCGTTTCCAACGAAGGCCTCAGAGAGTTCCAAATATCCAGTTGCAGACTTTACAATCAGAGTGTTTCCAAACTGCTGTATTCAAAGAAAGGTTAAGATCTGCGAGTTCAACGCACACATCACAAAGCAGTTTCTGAAACGGATTCTGTCTAGTTTTTATACGAAGATATTTCATTTTCTACCATTGGTCTCAAAGCGCTTGAAACCTCCACATGCAAATTTCACAAAATGAGTGTTTCAAATCTGCTCTGTCTAAATGAAGGTTCAACTCTGTGAGTTGAATACACACAACACAAGGGAGTTTCTGAGATTTCTTCTGTCTTGCATTACATGAAGAAATCCCGTTTCCAACGAAGGCCTCAAGGAGGTCCAAATATCCACTTGCAGACTATACAAACAGAGGGTTTACCAACTGCTCTATGAAAAGAAAGGTTAAACTCTGTGAGTTGAACGCACACATCACAAAGCAGTTTCTGAGAATTATTCTGTCTAGTTTTTATAAGAACATATTTCCTTTTCTACCATTGACCATAAATCGCTTGAAATCTCCACTTGCAAATTCCACAAAAAGAGGGTTTCAAATCTGCTCTCTCTAAAGGAAGGCTCAACTCTGTCAGTTGAATACACACAGCACAAGGAAGTTACTGAGAATTTTTCTATCTTGCACTATATCAAGATATCCCGTTTCCAACGAAGGCCTCAGAGAGTTCCAAATATCTACTTGCAGACGTTACAAACAGAGTGCTTCCAAACTGCTGTGTGCGAAGAAAGGTTAAACTCTGTGAGTTAAACGGACACATCACAAAGCAGTCTCTGAAACAGATTCTGTCTAGTTTTTATACGAAGATATTTCCTTTTCTACCATTGGTCTCAAAGCACTTGAAATCTCCACTTGCAAATTCCACAAAATGAGTGTTTCAAATCTGCTCTGTCTAAATGAAGGTTCTACTCTGTGAGTTGAGTACACACAACACAATAAACTTACTGAGAATTCTTCTGTCTAGCATTATATGAAGAATTCCCGTTTCCAACGAAGGCCTCAAGGAACTCCAAATATCCACCTGCAGATTATACAAACAGCATGTTTCCCAACTGCTCTATGAAAAGAAAGGTTAAACTCTGTGAGTTGAACGCACACATCACAAAGCAGTTTCTGAGAATGATTCTGTCTAGTTTTTATAAGAAGATATTTCCTTTTCTACCGTTGACCTTAAAGCACTTGAAATCTCCACTTGCAAATTCCACAAAAAGAGGGTTTCAAATGTGCTCTCTCTAAAGGAAGGTTCAACTCTGTGAGTTGAATACACACAGCACAAAGAAGTTACTGAGAATTTTTCTGTCTAGCACTATATCAAGAAATCCCGTTTCCAACGAAGGCCTCAGAGAGGTCCAAATATCCAGTTGCAGACGTTACAAACTGAGTGCTTCCAAACTACTGTATGAAAAGAAAGGGTAAATTCTGTGAGTTAAACACACATATCACAAAGCAGTCTCTGAAACTGATTCTGTCTACTTTTTATGCGAAGATATTTCCTTTTCCACAATTGACCTCAAAGCGCTTGAAATCTCCACTTTCAAATTCCACAAAAAGAGTGTTTCAAATCTGCTCTGTCTAAATGAAGGTTCAACTCTGTGAATTGAATACACACAACACAAGGAACTTACTGAGAATTCTTCTGTCTAGCATTATATGAAGAAATCCCCTTTCCAACGAAGGCCTCAAGGAGGTCCAAATATCCACTTGCAGACAATACAAACAGAGTGTTTCCCAACTGCTCTATGAAAAGAAAAGTTAAACTCTGTGAGTTGAATGCACACATCACAAAGCAGTTTCTGAGAATGATTCTGTCTAGTTTTTATACAAAGATATTTCCTTTTCTTCCATTGTCCTTAAATCGCTTGAAATCTCCACTTGCAAATTGCACAAAAAGAGGGTTTCAAATCTGCTCTCTCTAAAGGAAGGTTCAACTCTGTGAGTATAATACACACACAACAAAGAAGTTACAGAGAATTCTTCTGTCTAGCACTATATCAAGAAATCCCGTTTCCAACGAAGGCCTCAGAGAGGTCCAAATATCCAGTTGCAGACTTTACAATCAGAGTGTTTCCAAACAGCTGTATGCAAAGAAAGATTAAGATCTGTGAGTTGAACTCACACATCACAAAGCAGTTTCTGAAACTGATTCTGTCTAGTTTTTATACGAAGATATTTCCTTTTCTACCGTTGGCCTCAATTCGCTTGAAATCTCCACTTGCAAATTCCACAAAAAGAGTGTTACAAATCTGCTCTGTCTAAATGAAGGTTCTACTCTGTGAGTTGAATACACACAACACAATAAACTTGCTGAGAATTCTTCTGTCTACCATTATATGAAGAATTCCCGTTTCCAACGAAGGCCTCAGAGAGTTCCAAATATCCAGTTGCAGACTTTACAATCAGAGTGTTTCCAAACTGCTGTATTCAAAGAAAGGTTAAGATCTGCGAGTTCAACGCACACATCACAAAGCAGTTTCTGAAACGGATTCTGTCTAGTTTTTATACGAAGATATTTCATTTTCTACCATTGGTCTCAAAGCGCTTGAAACCTCCACATGCAAATTTCACAAAATGAGTGTTTCAAATCTGCTCTGTCTAAATGAAGGTTCAACTCTGTGAGTTGAATACACACAACACAAGGGAGTTTCTGAGATTTCTTCTGTCTTGCATTACATGAAGAAATCCCGTTTCCAACGAAGGCCTCAAGGAGGTCCAAATATCCACTTGCAGACTATACAAACAGAGGGTTTACCAACTGCTCTATGAAAAGAAAGGTTAAACTCTGTGAGTTGAACGCACACATCACAAAGCAGTTTCTGAGAATTATTCTGTCTAGTTTTTATAAGAAGATATTTCCTTTTCTACCATTGACCATAAATCGCTTGAAATCTCCACTTGCAAATTCCACAAAAAGAGGGTTTCAAATCTGCTCTCTCTAAAGGAAGGCTCAACTCTGTCAGTTGAATACACACAGCACAAGGAAGTTACTGAGAATTTTTCTATCTTGCACTATATCAAGATATCCCGTTTCCAACGAAGGCCTCAGAGAGTTCCAAATATCTACTTGCAGACGTTACAAACAGAGTGCTTCCAAACTGCTGTGTGCGAAGAAAGGTTAAACTCTGTGAGTTAAACGGACACATCACAAAGCAGTCTCTGAAACCGATTCTGTCTAGTTTTTATACGAAGATATTTCCTTTTCTACCATTGGTCTCAAAGCACTTGAAATCTCCACTTGCAAATTCCACAAAATGAGTGTTTCAAATCTGCTCTGTCTAAATGAAGGTTCTACTCTGTGAGTTGAGTACACACAACACAATAAACTTACTGAGAATTCTTCTGTCTAGCATTATATGAAGAATTCCCGTTTCCAACGAAGGCCTCAAGGAACTCCAAATATCCACCTGCAGATTATACAAACAGCATGTTTCCCAACTGCTCTATGAAAAGAAAGGTTAAACTCTGTGAGTTGAACGCACACATCACAAAGCAGTTTCTGAGAATGATTCTGTCTAGTTTTTATAAGAAGATATTTCCTTTTCTACCGTTGACCTTAAAGCACTTGAAATCTCCACTTGCAAATTCCACAAAAAGAGGGTTTCAAATGTGCTCTCTCTAAAGGAAGGTTCAACTCTGTGAGTTGAATACACACAGCACAAAGAAGTTACTGAGAATTTTTCTGTCTAGCACTATATCAAGAAATCCCGTTTCCAACGAAGGCCTCAGAGAGGTCCAAATATCCAGTTGCAGACGTTACAAACTGAGTGCTTCCAAACTACTGTATGAAAAGAAAGGGTAAATTCTGTGAGTTAAACACACATATCACAAAGCAGTCTCTGAAACTGATTCTGTCTACTTTTTATGCGAAGATATTTCCTTTTCCACAATTGACCTCAAAGCGCTTGAAATCTCCACTTTCAAATTCCACAAAAAGAGTGTTTCAAATCTGCTCTGTCGAAATGAAGGTTCAACTCTGTGAATTGAATACACACAAGACAAGGAACTTACTGAGAATTCTTCTGTCTAGCATTATATGAAGAAATCCCCTTTCCAACGAAGGCCTCAAGGAGGTCCAAATATCCACTTGCAGACAATACAAACAGAGTGTTTCCCAACTGCTCTATGAAAAGAAAAGTTAAACTCTGTGAGTTGAATGCACACATCACAAAGCAGTTTCTGAGAATGATTCTGTCTAGTTTTTATACGAAGATATTTCCTTTTCTTCCATTGTCCTTAAATCGCTTGAAATCTCCACTTGCAAATTGCACAAAAAGAGGGTTTCAAATCTGCTCTCTCTAAAGGAAGGTTCAACTCTGTGAGTATAATACACACACAACAAAGAAGTTACAGAGAATTCTTCTGTCTAGCACTATATCAAGAAATCCCGTTTCCAACGAAGGCCTCAGAGAGGTCCAAATATCCAGTTGCAGACTTTACAATCAGAGTGTTTCCAAACAGCTGTATGCAAAGAAAGATTAAGATCTGTGAGTTGAACTCACACATCACAAAGCAGTTTCTGAAACTGATTCTGTCTAGTTTTTATACGAAGATATTTCCTTTTCTACCGTTGGCCTCAATTCGCTTGAAATCTCCACTTGCAAATTCCACAAAAAGAGTGTTACAAATCTGCTCTGTCTAAATGAAGGTTCTACTCTGTGAGTTGAATACACACAACACAATAAACTTGCTGAGAATTCTTCTGTCTACCATTATATGAAGAATTCCCGTTTCCAACGAAGGCCTCAGAGAGTTCCAAATATCCAGTTGCAGACTTTACAATCAGAGTGTTTCCAAACTGCTGTATTCAAAGAAAGGTTAAGATCTGCGAGTTCAACGCACACATCACAAAGCAGTTTCTGAAACGGATTCTGTCTAGTTTTTATACGAAGATATTTCATTTTCTACCATTGGTCTCAAAGCGCTTGAAACCTCCACATGCAAATTTCACAAAATGAGTGTTTCAAATCTGCTCTGTCTAAATGAAGGTTCAACTCTGTGAGTTGAATACACACAACACAAGGGAGTTTCTGAGATTTCTTCTGTCTTGCATTACATGAAGAAATCCCGTTTCCAACGAAGGCCTCAAGGAGGTCCAAATATCCACTTGCAGACTACAAACAGAGGGTTTACCAACTGCTCTATGAAAAGAAAGGTTAAACTCTGTGAGTTGAACGCACACATCACAAAGCAGTTTCTGAGAATTATTCTGTCTAGTTTTTATAAGAACATATTTCCTTTTCTACCATTGACCATAAATCGCTTGAAATCTCCCCTTGCAAATTCCACAAAAAGAGGGTTTCAAATCTGCTCTCTCTAAAGGAAGGCTCAACTCTGTCAGTTGAATACACACAGCACAAGGAAGTTACTGAGAATTTTTCTATCTTGCACTATATCAAGATATCCCGTTTCCAACGAAGGCCTCAGAGAGTTCCAAATATCTACTTGCAGACGTTACAAACAGAGTGCTTCCAAACTGCTGTGTGCGAAGAAAGGTTAAACTCTGTGAGTTAAACGGACACATCACAAAGCAGTCTCTGAAACCGATTCTGTCTAGTTTTTATACGAAGATATTTCCTTTTCTACCATTGGTCTCAAAGCACTTGAAATCTCCACTTGCAAATTCCACAATAAGAGTGTTTCAAATCTGCTCTGTCTAAATGAAGGTTCTACTCTGTGAGTTGAGTACACACAACACAAGAAACTTACTGAGAATTCTTCTGTCAAGCATTATATGAAGAATTCCCGTTTCCAAACAAGTCCTCAAGGAGGTACAAATATCCACTTGCAGACTATACAAACAGAGTGTTTCCCAACTGCTCTATGGAAAGAAAGGTTAAACTCTGTGAGTTGACCGCACACATCACAAAGCAGTTTCTGAGAATGATTCTGTCTAATTTTTATACGAAGGTATTTCCTTTTCTACCATGGGCCTCAAAGCGCTTGAAATCTCCACTTGCAAATTCCACAAAAAGAGTGTTTCAAACCTGCTCTGTCTAAACGAAGTTTCAACTCTGTGAGTTGAATACACACAACACAAGAAACTTACTGAGAATTCTTCTGTCTAGCATTTTATGAAGAAATCCCGATTCCAACGAAGGCCCCAAGGAGGTCCAAATATCCACTTGCAGACAATAAAAACAGAGTGTTTACCAACTGCTCTATGAAAAGAAAGTTTGAACTCCGTGAGTTGCACGCACACATCACAAAGCAGTTTCTGAGAATGATGCTGTCTACTTTTTATAAGAAGATATTTCCCTTTCTACCGTTGACCTTAAATCGCTTGAAATCTCCACTTGCAAATCCCACAAAATGAGGGATTCAAATCTGCTCTCTGTAAAGGAAGGTTCAACTCTGTGAGTAGAATACACACAGCACAAAGAAGTTACTGAGAATTCTTCTGTCTAGCACTATATCAAGAAATCCCGTTTCCAACGAAGGCCTCAGAGAGTTCCAAATATCCAGTTGAAGACATTACAATCAGAGTGTTTGCAAACTGTTGCATGCAAAGAATGTTTAAGATCTGTGAGTGGAACGCACACATCACAAAGCAGTTTCTGAAACTGATTCTGTCTAGTTTTCATACGAAGATATTTCCTTTTCTACCGTTGGTCTCAAAGCGCTTGAAATCTCCACTTCCAAATTCCACAAATGAGTGTTTCAAATCTGCTCTGTCTAAATGAAGGTTCTACTCTGCGAGTTGAATACACACAACACAATAAACTTACTGAGAATTCTTCTATCTAGCATTATATGAAGAATTCCCGTTTCCAACGGAGGCCTCAAGGAGCTCCAAATATCCACTTGCAGATTATACAAACAGCGTGTTTCCCAACTGCTCTATGAAAAGAAAGGTTAAACTCTGTGAGTTGAACGCACACATCACAAAGCAGCTTCTGAGAATGATTCTGTCTAGTTTTTATAAGAAGATATTTCCTTTTCTACCGTTGACCTTAAAGCATTTGAAATCTCCACTTGCAAATTCCACAAAAAGAGGGTTTCAAATGTGCTCTCTCTAAAGGAAGGTTCAACTCTGTGAGTTGAATACACACAGCACAAAGAAGTTACTGAGAATTTTTCTGTCTAGCACTATATCAAGAAATCCCGTTTCCAACGAAGGCCTCAGAGAGGTCCAAATATCCAGTTGCAGACGTTACAAACTGAGTGCTTCCAAACTACTGTATGAAAAGAAAGGGTAAACTCTGTGAGTTAAACACACACATCACAAAGCAGTCTCTGAAACTGATTCTGTCTACTTTTTATGCGAAGATATTTCCTTTTCCACAATTGACCTCAAAGCGCTTGAAATCTCCACTTTCAAATTCCACAAAAAGAGTGTTTCAAATCTGCTCTGTCGAAATGAAGGTTCAACTCTGTGAATTGAATACACACAACACAAGGAACTTACTGAGAATTCTTCTGTCTAGCATTATATGAAGAAATCCCCTTTCCAACGAAGGCCTCAAGGAGGTCCAAATATCCACTTGCAGACAATACAAACAGAGTGTTTCCCAACTGCTCTATGAAAAGAAAAGTTAAACTCTGTGAGTTGAATGCACACATCACAAAGCAGTTTCTGAGAATGATTCTGTCTAGTTTTTATACAAAGATATTTCCTTTTCTTCCATTGTCCTTAAATCGCTTGAAATCTCCACTTGCAAATTGCACAAAAAGAGGGTTTCAAATCTGCTCTCTCTAAAGGAAGGTTCAACTCTGTGAGTATAATACACACACAACAAAGAAGTTACAGAGAATTCTTCTGTCTAGCACTATATCAAGAAATCCCGTTTCCAACGAAGGCCTCAGAGAGGTCCAAATATCCAGTTGCAGACTTTACAATCAGAGTGTTTCCAAACAGCTGTATGCAAAGAAAGATTAAGATCTGTGAGTTGAACTCACACATCACAAAGCAGTTTCTGAAACTGATTCTGTCTAGTTTTTATACGAAGATATTTCCTTTTCTACCGTTGGCCTCAATTCGCTTGAAATCTCCACTTGCAAATTCCACAAAAAGAGTGTTACAAATCTGCTCTGTCTAAATGAAGGTTCTACTCTGTGAGTTGAATACACACAACACAATAAACTTGCTGAGAATTCTTCTGTCTACCATTATATGAAGAATTCCCGTTTCCAACGAAGGCCTCAGAGAGTTCCAAATATCCAGTTGCAGACTTTACAATCAGAGTGTTTCCAAACTGCTGTATTCAAAGAAAGGTTAAGATCTGCGAGTTCAACGCACACATCACAAAGCAGTTTCTGAAACGGATTCTGTCTAGTTTTTATACGAAGATATTTCATTTTCTACCATTGGTCTCAAAGCGCTTGAAACCTCCACATGCAAATTTCACAAAATGAGTGTTTCAAATCTGCTCTGTCTAAATGAAGGTTCAACTCTGTGAGTTGAATACACACAACACAAGGGAGTTTCTGAGATTTCTTCTGTCTTGCATTACATGAAGAAATCCCGTTTCCAACGAAGGCCTCAAGGAGGTCCAAATATCCACTTGCAGACTATACAAACAGAGGGTTTACCAACTGCTCTATGAAAAGAAAGGTTAAACTCTGTGAGTTGAACGCACACATCACAAAGCAGTTTCTGAGAATTATTCTGTCTAGTTTTTATAAGAACATATTTCCTTTTCTACCATTGACCATAAATCGCTTGAAATCTCCACTTGCAAATTCCACAAAAAGAGGGTTTCAAATCTGCTCTCTCTAAAGGAAGGCTCAACTCTGTCAGTTGAATACACACAGCACAAGGAAGTTACTGAGAATTTTTCTATCTTGCACTATATCAAGATATCCCGTTTCCAACGAAGGCCTCAGAGAGTTCCAAATATCTACTTGCAGACGTTACAAACAGAGTGCTTCCAAACTGCTGTGTGCGAAGAAAGGTTAAACTCTGTGAGTTAAACGGACACATCACAAAGCAGTCTCTGAAACCGATTCTGTCTAGTTTTTATACGAAGATATTTCCTTTTCTACCATTGGTCTCAAAGCACTTGAAATCTCCACTTGCAAATTCCACAATAAGAGTGTTTCAAATCTGCTCTGTCTAAATGAAGGTTCTACTCTGTGAGTTGAGTACACACAACACAAGAAACTTACTGAGAATTCTTCTGTCAAGCATTATATGAAGAATTCCCGTTTCCAAACAAGTCCTCAAGGAGGTACAAATATCCACTTGCAGACTATACAAACAGAGTGTTTCCCAACTGCTCTATGGAAAGAAAGGTTAAACTCTGTGAGTTGACCGCACACATCACAAAGCAGTTTCTGAGAATGATTCTGTCTAATTTTTATACGAAGGTATTTCCTTTTCTACCATGGGCCTCAAAGCGCTTGAAATCTCCACTTGCAAATTCCACAAAAAGAGTGTTTCAAACCTGCTCTGTCTAAACGAAGTTTCAACTCTGTGAGTTGAATACACACAACACAAGAAACTTACTGAGAATTCTTCTGTCTAGCATTTTATGAAGAAATCCCGATTCCAACGAAGGCCCCAAGGAGGTCCAAATATCCACTTGCAGACTATACAAACAGAGTGTTTACCAACTGCTCTATGAAAAGAAAGTTTGAACTCCGTGAGTTGCACGCACACATCACAAAGCAGTTTCTGAGAATGATGCTGTCTAGTTTTTATAAGAAGATATTTCCCTTTCTACCGTTGACCTTAAATCGCTTGAAATCTCCACTTGCAAATCCCACAAAATGAGGGATTCAAATCTGCTCTCTGTAAAGGAAGGTTCAACTCTGTGAGTAGAATACACACAGCACAAAGAAGTTACTGAGAATTCTTCTGTCTAGCACTATATCAAGAAATCCCGTTTCCAACGAAGGCCTCAGAGAGTTCCAAATATCCAGTTGAAGACATTACAATCAGAGTGTTTGCAAACTGTTGCATGCAAAGAATGTTTAAGATCTGTGAGTGGAACGCACACATCACAAAGCAGTTTCTGAAACTGATTCTGTCTAGTTTTCATACGAAGATATTTCCTTTTCTACCGTTGGTCTCAAAGCGCTTGAAATCTCCACTTCCAAATTCCACAAATGAGTGTTTCAAATCTGCTCTGTCTAAATGAAGGTTCTACTCTGCGAGTTGAATACACACAACACAATAAACTTACTGAGAATTCTTCTATCTAGCATTATATGAAGAATTCCCGTTTCCAACGAAGGCCTCAAGGAGCTCCAAATATCCACTTGCAGATTATACAAACAGCGTGTTTCCCAACTGCTCTATGAAAAGAAAGGTTAAACTCTGTGAGTTGAACGCACACATCACAAAGCAGCTTCTGAGAATGATTCTGTCTAGTTTTTATAAGAAGATATTTCCTTTTCTACCGTTGACCTTAAAGCATTTGAAATCTCCACTTGCAAATTCCACAAAAAGAGGGTTTCAAATGTGCTCTCTCTAAAGGAAGGTTCAACTCTGTGAGTTGAATACACACAGCACAAAGAAGTTACTGAGAATTTTTCTGTCTAGCACTATATCAAGAAATCCCGTTTCCAACGAAGGCCTCAGAGAGGTCCAAATATCCAGTTGCAGACGTTACAAACTGAGTGCTTCCAAACTACTGTATGAAAAGAAAGGGTAAACTCTGTGAGTTAAACACACACATCACAAAGCAGTCTCTGAAACTGATTCTGTCTACTTTTTATGCGAAGATATTTCCTTTTCCACAATTGACCTCAAAGCGCTTGAAATCTCCACTTTCAAATTCCACAAAAAGAGTGTTTCAAATCTGCTCTGTCGAAATGAAGGTTCAACTCTGTGAATTGAATACACACAACACAAGGAACTTACTGAGAATTCTTCTGTCTAGCATTATATGAAGAAATCCCCTTTCCAACGAAGGCCTCAAGGAGGTCCAAATATCCACTTGCAGACAATACAAACAGAGTGTTTCCCAACTGCTCTATGAAAAGAAAAGTTAAACTCTGTGAGTTGAATGCACACATCACAAAGCAGTTTCTGAGAATGATTCTGTCTAGTTTTTATACAAAGATATTTCCTTTTCTTCCATTGTCCTTAAATCGCTTGAAATCTCCACTTGCAAATTGCACAAAAAGAGGGTTTCAAATCTGCTCTCTCTAAAGGAAGGTTCAACTCTGTGAGTATAATACACACACAACAAAGAAGTTACAGAGAATTCTTCTGTCTAGCACTATATCAAGAAATCCCGTTTCCAACGAAGGCCTCAGAGAGGTCCAAATATCCAGTTGCAGACTTTACAATCAGAGTGTTTCCAAACAGCTGTATGCAAAGAAAGATTAAGATCTGTGAGTTGAACTCACACATCACAAAGCAGTTTCTGAAACTGATTCTGTCTAGTTTTTATACGAAGATATTTCCTTTTCTACCGTTGGCCTCAATTCGCTTGAAATCTCCACTTGCAAATTCCACAAAAAGAGTGTTACAAATCTGCTCTGTCTAAATGAAGGTTCTACTCTGTGAGTTGAATACACACAACACAATAAACTTGCTGAGAATTCTTCTGTCTACCATTATATGAAGAATTCCCGTTTCCAACGAAGGCCTCAGAGAGTTCCAAATATCCAGTTGCAGACTTTACAATCAGAGTGTTTCCAAACTGCTGTATTCAAAGAAAGGTTAAGATCTGCGAGTTCAACGCACACATCACAAAGCAGTTTCTGAAACGGATTCTGTCTAGTTTTTATACGAAGATATTTCATTTTCTACCATTGGTCTCAAAGCGCTTGAAACCTCCACATGCAAATTTCACAAAATGAGTGTTTCAAATCTGCTCTGTCTAAATGAAGGTTCAACTCTGTGAGTTGAATACACACAACACAAGGGAGTTTCTGAGATTTCTTCTGTCTTGCATTACATGAAGAAATCCCGTTTCCAACGAAGGCCTCAAGGAGGTCCAAATATCCACTTGCAGACTATACAAACAGAGGGTTTACCAACTGCTCTATGAAAAGAAAGGTTAAACTCTGTGAGTTGAACGCACACATCACAAAGCAGTTTCTGAGAATTATTCTGTCTAGTTTTTATAAGAACATATTTCCTTTTCTACCATTGACCATAAATCGCTTGAAATCTCCACTTGCAAATTCCACAAAAAGAGGGTTTCAAATCTGCTCTCTCTAAAGGAAGGCTCAACTCTGTCAGTTGAATACACACAGCACAAGGAAGTTACTGAGAATTTTTCTATCTTGCACTATATCAAGATATCCCGTTTCCAACGAAGGCCTCAGAGAGTTCCAAATATCTACTTGCAGACGTTACAAACAGAGTGCTTCCAAACTGCTGTGTGCGAAGAAAGGTTAAACTCTGTGAGTTAAACGGACACATCACAAAGCAGTCTCTGAAACAGATTCTGTCTAGTTTTTATACGAAGATATTTCCTTTTCTACCATTGGTCTCAAAGCACTTGAAATCTCCACTTGCAAATTCCACAAAATGAGTGTTTCAAATCTGCTCTGTCTAAATGAAGGTTCTACTCTGTGAGTTGAGTACACACAACACAATAAACTTACTGAGAATTCTTCTGTCTAGCATTATATGAAGAATTCCCGTTTCCAACGAAGGCCTCAAGGAACTCCAAATATCCACCTGCAGATTATACAAACAGCATGTTTCCCAACTGCTCTATGAAAAGAAAGGTTAAACTCTGTGAGTTGAACGCACACATCACAAAGCAGTTTCTGAGAATGATTCTGTCTAGTTTTTATAAGAAGATATTTCCTTTTCTACCGTTGACCTTAAAGCACTTGAAATCTCCACTTGCAAATTCCACAAAAAGAGGGTTTCAAATGTGCTCTCTCTAAAGGAAGGTTCAACTCTGTGAGTTGAATACACACAGCACAAAGAAGTTACTGAGAATTTTTCTGTCTAGCACTATATCAAGAAATCCCGTTTCCAACGAAGGCCTCAGAGAGGTCCAAATATCCAGTTGCAGACGTTACAAACTGAGTGCTTCCAAACTACTGTATGAAAAGAAAGGGTAAATTCTGTGAGTTAAACACACATATCACAAAGCAGTCTCTGAAACTGATTCTGTCTACTTTTTATGCGAAGATATTTCCTTTTCCACAATTGACCTCAAAGCGCTTGAAATCTCCACTTTCAAATTCCACAAAAAGAGTGTTTCAAATCTGCTCTGTCTAAATGAAGGTTCAACTCTGTGAATTGAATACACACAACACAAGGAACTTACTGAGAATTCTTCTGTCTAGCATTATATGAAGAAATCCCCTTTCCAACGAAGGCCTCAAGGAGGTCCAAATATCCACTTGCAGACAATACAAACAGAGTGTTTCCCAACTGCTCTATGAAAAGAAAAGTTAAACTCTGTGAGTTGAATGCACACATCACAAAGCAGTTTCTGAGAATGATTCTGTCTAGTTTTTATACAAAGATATTTCCTTTTCTTCCATTGTCCTTAAATCGCTTGAAATCTCCACTTGCAAATTGCACAAAAAGAGGGTTTCAAATCTGCTCTCTCTAAAGGAAGGTTCAACTCTGTGAGTATAATACACACACAACAAAGAAGTTACAGAGAATTCTTCTGTCTAGCACTATATCAAGAAATCCCGTTTCCAACGAAGGCCTCAGAGAGGTCCAAATATCCAGTTGCAGACTTTACAATCAGAGTGTTTCCAAACAGCTGTATGCAAAGAAAGATTAAGATCTGTGAGTTGAACTCACACATCACAAAGCAGTTTCTGAAACTGATTCTGTCTAGTTTTTATACGAAGATATTTCCTTTTCTACCGTTGGCCTCAATTCGCTTGAAATCTCCACTTGCAAATTCCACAAAAAGAGTGTTACAAATCTGCTCTGTCTAAATGAAGGTTCTACTCTGTGAGTTGAATACACACAACACAATAAACTTGCTGAGAATTCTTCTGTCTACCATTATATGAAGAATTCCCGTTTCCAACGAAGGCCTCAGAGAGTTCCAAATATCCAGTTGCAGACTTTACAATCAGAGTGTTTCCAAACTGCTGTATTCAAAGAAAGGTTAAGATCTGCGAGTTCAACGCACACATCACAAAGCAGTTTCTGAAACGGATTCTGTCTAGTTTTTATACGAAGATATTTCATTTTCTACCATTGGTCTCAAAGCGCTTGAAACCTCCACATGCAAATTTCACAAAATGAGTGTTTCAAATCTGCTCTGTCTAAATGAAGGTTCAACTCTGTGAGTTGAATACACACAACACAAGGGAGTTTCTGAGATTTCTTCTGTCTTGCATTACATGAAGAAATCCCGTTTCCAACGAAGGCCTCAAGGAGGTCCAAATATCCACTTGCAGACTATACAAACAGAGGGTTTACCAACTGCTCTATGAAAAGAAAGGTTAAACTCTGTGAGTTGAACGCACACATCACAAAGCAGTTTCTGAGAATTATTCTGTCTAGTTTTTATAAGAAGATATTTCCTTTTCTACCATTGACCATAAATCGCTTGAAATCTCCACTTGCAAATTCCACAAAAAGAGGGTTTCAAATCTGCTCTCTCTAAAGGAAGGCTCAACTCTGTCAGTTGAATACACACAGCACAAGGAAGTTACTGAGAATTTTTCTATCTTGCACTATATCAAGATATCCCGTTTCCAACGAAGGCCTCAGAGAGTTCCAAATATCTACTTGCAGACGTTACAAACAGAGTGCTTCCAAACTGCTGTGTGCGAAGAAAGGTTAAACTCTGTGAGTTAAACGGACACATCACAAAGCAGTCTCTGAAACCGATTCTGTCTAGTTTTTATACGAAGATATTTCCTTTTCTACCATTGGTCTCAAAGCACTTGAAATCTCCACTTGCAAATTCCACAAAATGAGTGTTTCAAATCTGCTCTGTCTAAATGAAGGTTCTACTCTGTGAGTTGAGTACACACAACACAATAAACTTACTGAGAATTCTTCTGTCTAGCATTATATGAAGAATTCCCGTTTCCAACGAAGGCCTCAAGGAACTCCAAATATCCACCTGCAGATTATACAAACAGCATGTTTCCCAACTGCTCTATGAAAAGAAAGGTTAAACTCTGTGAGTTGAACGCACACATCACAAAGCAGTTTCTGAGAATGATTCTGTCTAGTTTTTATAAGAAGATATTTCCTTTTCTACCGTTGACCTTAAAGCACTTGAAATCTCCACTTGCAAATTCCACAAAAAGAGGGTTTCAAATGTGCTCTCTCTAAAGGAAGGTTCAACTCTGTGAGTTGAATACACACAGCACAAAGAAGTTACTGAGAATTTTTCTGTCTAGCACTATATCAAGAAATCCCGTTTCCAACGAAGGCCTCAGAGAGGTCCAAATATCCAGTTGCAGACGTTACAAACTGAGTGCTTCCAAACTACTGTATGAAAAGAAAGGGTAAATTCTGTGAGTTAAACACACATATCACAAAGCAGTCTCTGAAACTGATTCTGTCTACTTTTTATGCGAAGATATTTCCTTTTCCACAATTGACCTCAAAGCGCTTGAAATCTCCACTTTCAAATTCCACAAAAAGAGTGTTTCAAATCTGCTCTGTCGAAATGAAGGTTCAACTCTGTGAATTGAATACACACAAGACAAGGAACTTACTGAGAATTCTTCTGTCTAGCATTATATGAAGAAATCCCCTTTCCAACGAAGGCCTCAAGGAGGTCCAAATATCCACTTGCAGACAATACAAACAGAGTGTTTCCCAACTGCTCTATGAAAAGAAAAGTTAAACTCTGTGAGTTGAATGCACACATCACAAAGCAGTTTCTGAGAATGATTCTGTCTAGTTTTTATACGAAGATATTTCCTTTTCTTCCATTGTCCTTAAATCGCTTGAAATCTCCACTTGCAAATTGCACAAAAAGAGGGTTTCAAATCTGCTCTCTCTAAAGGAAGGTTCAACTCTGTGAGTATAATACACACACAACAAAGAAGTTACAGAGAATTCTTCTGTCTAGCACTATATCAAGAAATCCCGTTTCCAACGAAGTCCTCAGAGAGGTCCAAATATCCAGTTGCAGACTTTACAGAGTGTTTCCAAACAGCTGTATGCAAAGAAAGATTAAGATCTGTGAGTTGAACTCACACATCACAAAGCAGTTTCTGAAACTGATTCTGTCTAGTTTTTATACGAAGATATTTCCTTTTCTACCGTTGGCCTCAATTCGCTTGAAATCTCCACTTGCAAATTCCACAAAAAGAGTGTTACAAATCTGCTCTGTCTAAATGAAGGTTCTACTCTGTGAGTTGAATACACACAACACAATAAACTTGCTGAGAATTCTTCTGTCTACCATTATATGAAGAATTCCCGTTTCCAACGAAGGCCTCAGAGAGTTCCAAATATCCAGTTGCAGACTTTACAATCAGAGTGTTTCCAAACTGCTGTATTCAAAGAAAGGTTAAGATCTGCGAGTTCAACGCACACATCACAAAGCAGTTTCTGAAACGGATTCTGTCTAGTTTTTATACGAAGATATTTCATTTTCTACCATTGGTCTCAAAGCGCTTGAAACCTCCACATGCAAATTTCACAAAATGAGTGTTTCAAATCTGCTCTGTCTAAATGAAGGTTCAACTCTGTGAGTTGAATACACACAACACAAGGGAGTTTCTGAGATTTCTTCTGTCTTGCATTACATGAAGAAATCCCCTTTCCAACGAAGGCCTCAAGGAGGTCCAAATATCCACTTGCAGACAATACAAACAGAGTGTTTCCCAACTGCTCTATGAAAACAAAAGTTAAACTCTGTGAGTTGAATGCACACATCACAAAGCAGTTTCTGAGAATGATTCTGTCTAGTTTTTATACAAAGATATTTCCTTTTCTTCCATTGTCCTTAAATCGCTTGAAATCTCCACTTGCAAATTGCACAAAAAGAGGGTTTCAAATCTGCTCTCTCTAAAGGAAGGTTCAACTCTGTGAGTATAATACACACACAACAAAGAAGTTACAGAGAATTCTTCTGTCTAGCACTATATCAAGAAATCCCGTTTCCAACGAAGGCCTCAGAGAGGTCCAAATATCCAGTTGCAGACTTTACAATCAGAGTGTTTCCAAACAGCTGTATGCAAAGAAAGATTAAGATCTGTGAGTTGAACTCACACATCACAAAGCAGTTTCTGAAACTGATTCTGTCTAGTTTTTATACGAAGATATTTCCTTTTCTACCGTTGGCCTCAATTCGCTTGAAATCTCCACTTGCAAATACCACAAAAAGAGTGTTACAAATCTGCTCTGTCTAAATGAAGGTTCTACTCTGTGAGTTGAATACACACAACACAATAAACTTGCTGAGAATTCTTCTGTCTACCATTATATGAAGAATTCCCGTTTCCAACGAAGGCCTCAGAGAGTTCCAAATATCCAGTTGCAGACTTTACAATCAGAGTGTTTCCAAACTGCTGTATTCAAAGAAAGGTTAAGATCTGCGAGTTCAACGCACACATCACAAAGCAGTTTCTGAAACGGATTCTGTCTAGTTTTTATACGAAGATATTTCATTTTCTACCATTGGTCTCAAAGCGCTTGAAACCTCCACATGCAAATTTCACAAAATGAGTGTTTCAAATCTGCTCTGTCTAAATGAAGGTTCAACTCTGTGAGTTGAATACACACAACACAAGGGAGTTTCTGAGATTTCTTCTGTCTTGCATTACATGAAGAAATCCCGTTTCCAACGAAGGCCTCAAGGAGGTCCAAATATCCACTTGCAGACTATACAAACAGAGGGTTTACCAACTGCTCTATGAAAAGAAAGGTTAAACTCTGTGAGTTGAACGCACACATCACAAAGCAGTTTCTGAGAATTATTCTGTCTAGTTTTTATAAGAACATATTTCCTTTTCTACCATTGACCATAAATCGCTTGAAATCTCCACTTGCAAATTCCACAAAAAGAGGGTTTCAAATCTGCTCTCTCTAAAGGAAGGCTCAACTCTGTCAGTTGAATACACACAGCACAAGGAAGTTACTGAGAATTTTTCTATCTTGCACTATATCAAGATATCCCGTTTCCAACGAAGGCCTCAGAGAGTTCCAAATATCTACTTGCAGACGTTACAAACAGAGTGCTTCCAAACTGCTGTGTGCGAAGAAAGGTTAAACTCTGTGAGTTAAACGGACACATCACAAAGCAGTCTCTGAAACCGATTCTGTCTAGTTTTTATACGAAGATATTTCCTTTTCTACCATTGGTCTCAAAGCACTTGAAATCTCCACTTGCAAATTCCACAATAAGAGTGTTTCAAATCTGCTCTGTCTAAATGAAGGTTCTACTCTGTGAGTTGAGTACACACAACACAAGAAACTTACTGAGAATTCTTCTGTCAAGCATTATATGAAGAATTCCCGTTTCCAAACAAGTCCTCAAGGAGGTACAAATATCCACTTGCAGACTATACAAACAGAGTGTTTCCCAACTGCTCTATGGAAAGAAAGGTTAAACTCTGTGAGTTGACCGCACACATCACAAAGCAGTTTCTGAGAATGATTCTGTCTAATTTTTATACGAAGGTATTTCCTTTTCTACCATGGGCCTCAAAGCGCTTGAAATCTCCACTTGCAAATTCCACAAAAAGAGTGTTTCAAACCTGCTCTGTCTAAACGAAGTTTCAACTCTGTGAGTTGAATACACACAACACAAGAAACTTACTGAGAATTCTTCTGTCTAGCATTTTATGAAGAAATCCCGATTCCAACGAAGGCCCCAAGGAGGTCCAAATATCCACTTGCAGACAATACAAACAGAGTGTTTACCAACTGCTCTATGAAAAGAAAGTTTGAACTCCGTGAGTTGCACGCACACATCACAAAGCAGTTTCTGAGAATGATGCTGTCTAGTTTTTATAAGAAGATATTTCCCTTTCTACCGTTGACCTTAAATCGCTTGAAATCTCCACTTGCAAATCCCACAAAATGAGGGATTCAAATCTGCTCTCTGTAAAGGAAGGTTCAACTCTGTGAGTAGAATACACACAGCACAAAGAAGTTACTGAGAATTCTTCTGTCTAGCACTATATCAAGAAATCCCGTTTCCAACGAAGGCCTCAGAGAGTTCCAAATATCCAGTTGAAGACATTACAATCAGAGTGTTTGCAAACTGTTGCATGCAAAGAATGTTTAAGATCTGTGAGTGGAACGCACACATCACAAAGCAGTTTCTGAAACTGATTCTGTCTAGTTTTCATACGAAGATATTTCCTTTTCTACCGTTGGTCTCAAAGCGCTTGAAATCTCCACTTCCAAATTCCACAAATGAGTGTTTCAAATCTGCTCTGTCTAAATGAAGGTTCTACTCTGCGAGTTGAATACACACAACACAATAAACTTACTGAGAATTCTTCTATCTAGCATTATATGAAGAATTCCCGTTTCCAACGGAGGCCTCAAGGAGCTCCAAATATCCACTTGCAGATTATACAAACAGCGTGTTTCCCAACTGCTCTATGAAAAGAAAGGTTAAACTCTGTGAGTTGAACGCACACATCACAAAGCAGCTTCTGAGAATGATTCTGTCTAGTTTTTATAAGAAGATATTTCCTTTTCTACCGTTGACCTTAAAGCATTTGAAATCTCCACTTGCAAATTCCACAAAAAGAGGGTTTCAAATGTGCTCTCTCTAAAGGAAGGTTCAACTCTGTGAGTTGAATACACACAGCACAAAGAAGTTACTGAGAATTTTTCTGTCTAGCACTATATCAAGAAATCCCGTTTCCAACGAAGGCCTCGGAGAGGTCCAAATATCCAGTTGCAGACTTTACAATCAGAGTGTTTCCAAACAGCTGTATGCAAAGAAAGATTAAGATCTGTGAGTTGAACTCACACATCACAAAGCAGTTTCTGAAACTGATTCTGTCTAGTTTTTATACGAAGATATTTCCTTTTCTACCGTTGGCCTCAATTCGCTTGAAATCTCCACTTGCAAATACCACAAAAAGAGTGTTACAAATCTGCTCTGTCTAAATGAAGGTTCTACTCTGTGAGTTGAATACACACAACACAATAAACTTGCTGAGAATTCTTCTGTCTACCATTATATGAAGAATTCCCGTTTCCAACGAAGGCCTCAGAGAGTTCCAAATATCCAGTTGCAGACTTTACAATCAGAGTGTTTCCAAACTGCTGTATTCAAAGAAAGGTTAAGATCTGCGAGTTCAACGCACACATCACAAAGCAGTTTCTGAAACGGATTCTGTCTAGTTTTTATACGAAGATATTTCATTTTCTACCATTGGTCTCAAAGCGCTTGAAACCTCCACATGCAAATTTCACAAAATGAGTGTTTCAAATCTGCTCTGTCTAAATGAAGGTTCAACTCTGTGAGTTGAATACACACAACACAAGGGAGTTTCTGAGATTTCTTCTGTCTTGCATTACATGAAGAAATCCCGTTTCCAACGAAGGCCTCAAGGAGGTCCAAATATCCACTTGCAGACTATACAAACAGAGGGTTTACCAACTGCTCTATGAAAAGAAAGGTTAAACTCTGTGAGTTGAACGCACACATCACAAAGCAGTTTCTGAGAATTATTCTGTCTAGTTTTTATAAGAACATATTTCCTTTTCTACCATTGACCATAAATCGCTTGAAATCTCCACTTGCAAATTCCACAAAAAGAGGGTTTCAAATCTGCTCTCTCTAAAGGAAGGCTCAACTCTGTCAGTTGAATACACACAGCACAAGGAAGTTACTGAGAATTTTTCTATCTTGCACTATATCAAGATATCCCGTTTCCAACGAAGGCCTCAGAGAGTTCCAAATATCTACTTGCAGACGTTACAAACAGAGTGCTTCCAAACTGCTGTGTGCGAAGAAAGGTTAAACTCTGTGAGTTAAACGGACACATCACAAAGCAGTCTCTGAAACCGATTCTGTCTAGTTTTTATACGAAGATATTTCCTTTTCTACCATTGGTCTCAAAGCACTTGAAATCTCCACTTGCAAATTCCACAATAAGAGTGTTTCAAATCTGCTCTGTCTAAATGAAGGTTCTACTCTGTGAGTTGAGTACACACAACACAAGAAACTTACTGAGAATTCTTCTGTCAAGCATTATATGAAGAATTCCCGTTTCCAAACAAGTCCTCAAGGAGGTACAAATATCCACTTGCAGACTATACAAACAGAGTGTTTCCCAACTGCTCTATGGAAAGAAAGGTTAAACTCTGTGAGTTGACCGCACACATCACAAAGCAGTTTCTGAGAATGATTCTGTCTAATTTTTATACGAAGGTATTTCCTTTTCTACCATGGGCCTCAAAGCGCTTGAAATCTCCACTTGCAAATTCCACAAAAAGAGTGTTTCAAACCTGCTCTGTCTAAACGAAGTTTCAACTCTGTGAGTTGAATACACACAACACAAGAAACTTACTGAGAATTCTTCTGTCTAGCATTTTATGAAGAAATCCCGATTCCAACGAAGGCCCCAAGGAGGTCCAAATATCCACTTGCAGACAATACAAACAGAGTGTTTACCAACTGCTCTATGAAAAGAAAGTTTGAACTCCGTGAGTTGCACGCACACATCACAAAGCAGTTTCTGAGAATGATGCTGTCTAGTTTTTATAAGAAGATATTTCCCTTTCTACCGTTGACCTTAAATCGCTTGAAATCTCCACTTGCAAATCCCACAAAATGAGGGATTCAAATCTGCTCTCTGTAAAGGAAGGTTCAACTCTGTGAGTAGAATACACACAGCACAAAGAAGTTACTGAGAATTCTTCTGTCTAGCACTATATCAAGAAATCCCGTTTCCAACGAAGGCCTCAGAGAGTTCCAAATATCCAGTTGAAGACATTACAATCAGAGTGTTTGCAAACTGTTGCATGCAAAGAATGTTTAAGATCTGTGAGTGGAACGCACACATCACAAAGCAGTTTCTGAAACTGATTCTGTCTAGTTTTCATACGAAGATATTTCCTTTTCTACCGTTGGTCTCAAAGCGCTTGAAATCTCCACTTCCAAATTCCACAAATGAGTGTTTCAAATCTGCTCTGTCTAAATGAAGGTTCTACTCTGCGAGTTGAATACACACAACACAATAAACTTACTGAGAATTCTTCTATCTAGCATTATATGAAGAATTCCCGTTTCCAACGGAGGCCTCAAGGAGCTCCAAATATCCACTTGCAGATTATACAAACAGCGTGTTTCCCAACTGCTCTATGAAAAGAAAGGTTAAACTCTGTGAGTTGAACGCACACATCACAAAGCAGCTTCTGAGAATGATTCTGTCTAGTTTTTATAAGAAGATATTTCCTTTTCTACCGTTGACCTTAAAGCATTTGAAATCTCCACTTGCAAATTCCACAAAAAGAGGGTTTCAAATGTGCTCTCTCTAAAGGAAGGTTCAACTCTGTGAGTTGAATACACACAGCACAAAGAAGTTACTGAGAATTTTTCTGTCTAGCACTATATCAAGAAATCCCGTTTCCAACGAAGGCCTCGGAGAGGTCCAAATATCCAGTTGCAGACGTTACAAACTGAGTGCTTCCAAACTACTGTATGAAAAGAAAGGGTAAACTCTGTGAGTTAAACACACACATCACAAAGCAGTCTCTGAAACTGATTCTGTCTAGTTTTTATGCGAAGATATTTCCTTTTCCACAATTGACCTCAAAGCGCTTGAAATCTCCACTTTCAAATTCCACAAAAAGAGTGTTTCAAATCTGCTCTGTCGAAATGAAGGTTCAACTCTGTGAATTGAATACACACAACACAAGGAACTTACTGAGAATTCTTCTGTCTAGCATTATATGAAGAAATCCCCTTTCCAACGAAGGCCTCAAGGAGGTCCAAATATCCACTTGCAGACAATACAAACAGAGTGTTTCCCAACTGCTCTATGAAAAGAAAAGTTAAACTCTGTGAGTTGAATGCACACATCACAAAGCAGTTTCTGAGAATGATTCTGTCTAGTTTTTATACAAAGATATTTCCTTTTCTTCCATTGTCCTTAAATCGCTTGAAATCTCCACTTGCAAATTGCACAAAAAGAGGGTTTCAAATCTGCTCTCTCTAAAGGAAGGTTCAACTCTGTGAGTATAATACACACACAACAAAGAAGTTACAGAGAATTCTTCTGTCTAGCACTATATCAAGAAATCCCGTTTCCAACGAAGGCCTCAGAGAGGTCCAAATATCCAGTTGCAGACTTTACAATCAGAGTGTTTCCAAACAGCTGTATGCAAAGAAAGATTAAGATCTGTGAGTTGAACTCACACATCACAAAGCAGTTTCTGAAACTGATTCTGTCTAGTTTTTATACGAAGATATTTCCTTTTCTACCGTTGGCCTCAATTCGCTTGAAATCTCCACTTGCAAATTCCACAAAAAGAGTGTTACAAATCTGCTCTGTCTAAATGAAGGTTCTACTCTGTGAGTTGAATACACACAACACAATAAACTTGCTGAGAATTCTTCTGTCTACCATTATATGAAGAATTCCCGTTTCCAACGAAGGCCTCAGAGAGTTCCTAATATCCAGTTGCAGACTTTACAATCAGAGTGTTTCCAAACTGCTGTATTCAAAGAAAGGTTAAGATCTGCGAGTTCAACGCACACATCACAAAGCAGTTTCTGAAACGGATTCTGTCTAGTTTTTATACGAAGATATTTCATTTTCTACCATTGGTCTCAAAGCGCTTGAAACCTCCACATGCAAATTTCACAAAATGAGTGTTTCAAATCTGCTCTGTCTAAATGAAGGTTCAACTCTGTGAGTTGAATACACACAACACAAGGGAGTTTCTGAGATTTCTTCTGTCTTGCATTACATGAAGAAATCCCGTTTCCAACGAAGGCCTCAAGGAGGTCCAAATATCCACTTGCAGACTATACAAACAGAGGGTTTACCAACTGCTCTATGAAAAGAAAGGTTAAACTCTGTGAGTTGAACGCACACATCACAAAGCAGTTTCTGAGAATTATTCTGTCTAGTTTTTATAAGAACATATTTCCTTTTCTACCATTGACCATAAATCGCTTGAAATCTCCACTTGCAAATTCCACAAAAAGAGGGTTTCAAATCTGCTCTCTCTAAAGGAAGGCTCAACTCTGTCAGTTGAATACACACAGCACAAGGAAGTTACTGAGAATTTTTCTATCTTGCACTATATCAAGATATCCCGTTTCCAACGAAGGCCTCAGAGAGTTCCAAATATCTACTTGCAGACGTTACAAACAGAGTGCTTCCAAACTGCTGTGTGCGAAGAAAGGTTAAACTCTGTGAGTTAAACGGACACATCACAAAGCAGTCTCTGAAACCGATTCTGTCTAGTTTTTATACGAAGATATTTCCTTTTCTACCATTGGTCTCAAAGCACTTGAAATCTCCACTTGCAAATTCCACAATAAGAGTGTTTCAAATCTGCTCTGTCTAAATGAAGGTTCTACTCTGTGAGTTGAGTACACACAACACAAGAAACTTACTGAGAATTCTTCTGTCAAGCATTATATGAAGAATTCCCGTTTCCAAACAAGTCCTCAAGGAGGTACAAATATCCACTTGCAGACTATACAAACAGAGTGTTTCCCAACTGCTCTATGGAAAGAAAGGTTAAACTCTGTGAGTTGACCGCACACATCACAAAGCAGTTTCTGAGAATGATTCTGTCTAATTTTTATACGAAGGTATTTCCTTTTCTACCATGGGCCTCAAAGCGCTTGAAATCTCCACTTGCAAATTCCACAAAAAGAGTGTTTCAAACCTGCTCTGTCTAAACGAAGTTTCAACTCTGTGAGTTGAATACACACAACACAAGAAACTTACTGAGAATTCTTCTGTCTAGCATTTTATGAAGAAATCCCGATTCCAACGAAGGCCCCAAGGAGGTCCAAATATCCACTTGCAGACTATACAAACAGAGTGTTTACCAACTGCTCTATGAAAAGAAAGTTTGAACTCCGTGAGTTGCACGCACACATCACAAAGCAGTTTCTGAGAATGATGCTGTCTAGTTTTTATAAGAAGATATTTCCCTTTCTACCGTTGACCTTAAATCGCTTGAAATCTCCACTTGCAAATCCCACAAAATGAGGGATTCAAATCTGCTCTCTGTAAAGGAAGGTTCAACTCTGTGAGTAGAATACACACAGCACAAAGAAGTTACTGAGAATTCTTCTGTCTAGCACTATATCAAGAAATCCCGTTTCCAACGAAGGCCTCAGAGAGTTCCAAATATCCAGTTGAAGACATTACAATCAGAGTGTTTGCAAACTGTTGCATGCAAAGAATGTTTAAGATCTGTGAGTGGAACGCACACATCACAAAGCAGTTTCTGAAACTGATTCTGTCTAGTTTTCATACGAAGATATTTCCTTTTCTACCGTTGGTCTCAAAGCGCTTGAAATCTCCACTTCCAAATTCCACAAATGAGTGTTTCAAATCTGCTCTGTCTAAATGAAGGTTCTACTCTGCGAGTTGAATACACACAACACAATAAACTTACTGAGAATTCTTCTATCTAGCATTATATGAAGAATTCCCGTTTCCAACGGAGGCCTCAAGGAGCTCCAAATATCCACTTGCAGATTATACAAACAGCGTGTTTCCCAACTGCTCTATGAAAAGAAAGGTTAAACTCTGTGAGTTGAACGCACACATCACAAAGCAGCTTCTGAGAATGATTCTGTCTAGTTTTTATAAGAAGATATTTCCTTTTCTACCGTTGACCTTAAAGCATTTGAAATCTCCACTTGCAAATTCCACAAAAAGAGGGTTTCAAATGTGCTCTCTCTAAAGGAAGGTTCAACTCTGTGAGTTGAATACACACAGCACAAAGAAGTTACTGAGAATTTTTCTGTCTAGCACTATATCAAGAAATCCCGTTTCCAACGAAGGCCTCAGAGAGGTCCAAATATCCAGTTGCAGACGTTACAAACTGAGTGCTTCCAAACTACTGTATGAAAAGAAAGGGTAAACTCTGTGAGTTAAACACACACATCACAAAGCAGTCTCTGAAACTGATTCTGTCTACTTTTTATGCGAAGATATTTCCTTTTCCACAATTGACCTCAAAGCGCTTGAAATCTCCACTTTCAAATTCCACAAAAAGAGTGTTTCAAATCTGCTCTGTCGAAATGAAGGTTCAACTCTGTGAATTGAATACACACAACACAAGGAACTTACTGAGAATTCTTCTGTCTAGCATTATATGAAGAAATCCCCTTTCCAACGAAGGCCTCAAGGAGGTCCAAATATCCACTTGCAGACAATACAAACAGAGTGTTTCCCAACTGCTCTATGAAAAGAAAAGTTAAACTCTGTGAGTTGAATGCACACATCACAAAGCAGTTTCTGAGAATGATTCTGTCTAGTTTTTATACAAAGATATTTCCTTTTCTTCCATTGTCCTTAAATCGCTTGAAATCTCCACTTGCAAATTGCACAAAAAGAGGGTTTCAAATCTGCTCTCTCTAAAGGAAGGTTCAACTCTGTGAGTATAATACACACACAACAAAGAAGTTACAGAGAATTCTTCTGTCTAGCACTATATCAAGAAATCCCGTTTCCAACGAAGGCCTCAGAGAGGTCCAAATATCCAGTTGCAGACTTTACAATCAGAGTGTTTCCAAACAGCTGTATGCAAAGAAAGATTAAGATCTGTGAGTTGAACTCACACATCACAAAGCAGTTTCTGAAACTGATTCTGTCTAGTTTTTATACGAAGATATTTCCTTTTCTACCGTTGGCCTCAATTCGCTTGAAATCTCCACTTGCAAATTCCACAAAAAGAGTGTTACAAATCTGCTCTGTCTAAATGAAGGTTCTACTCTGTGAGTTGAATACACACAACACAATAAACTTGCTGAGAATTCTTCTGTCTACCATTATATGAAGAATTCCCGTTTCCAACGAAGGCCTCAGAGAGTTCCAAATATCCAGTTGCAGACTTTACAATCAGAGTGTTTCCAAACTGCTGTATTCAAAGAAAGGTTAAGATCTGCGAGTTCAACGCACACATCACAAAGCAGTTTCTGAAACGGATTCTGTCTAGTTTTTATACGAAGATATTTCATTTTCTACCATTGGTCTCAAAGCGCTTGAAACCTCCACATGCAAATTTCACAAAATGAGTGTTTCAAATCTGCTCTGTCTAAATGAAGGTTCAACTCTGTGAGTTGAATACACACAACACAAGGGAGTTTCTGAGATTTCTTCTGTCTTGCATTACATGAAGAAATCCCGTTTCCAACGAAGGCCTCAAGGAGGTCCAAATATCCACTTGCAGACTATACAAACAGAGGGTTTACCAACTGCTCTATGAAAAGAAAGGTTAAACTCTGTGAGTTGAACGCACACATCACAAAGCAGTTTCTGAGAATTATTCTGTCTAGTTTTTATAAGAACATATTTCCTTTTCTACCATTGACCATAAATCGCTTGAAATCTCCACTTGCAAATTCCACAAAATGAGGGTTTCAAATCTGCTCTCTCTAAAGGAAGGCTCAACTCTGTCAGTTGAATACACACAGCACAAGGAAGTTACTGAGAATTTTTCTATCTTGCACTATATCAAGATATCCCGTTTCCAACGAAGGCCTCAGAGAGTTCCAAATATCTACTTGCAGACGTTACAAACAGAGTGCTTCCAAACTGCTGTGTGCGAAGAAAGGTTAAACTCTGTGAGTTAAACGGACACATCACAAAGCAGTCTCTGAAACCGATTCTGTCTAGTTTTTATACGAAGATATTTCCTTTTCTACCATTGGTCTCAAAGCACTTGAAATCTCCACTTGCAAATTCCACAATAAGAGTGTTTCAAATCTGCTCTGTCTAAATGAAGGTTCTACTCTGTGAGTTGAGTACACACAACACAAGAAACTTACTGAGAATTCTTCTGTCAAGCATTATATGAAGAATTCCCGTTTCCAAACAAGTCCTCAAGGAGGTACAAATATCCACTTGCAGACTATACAAACAGAGTGTTTCCCAACTGCTCTATGGAAAGAAAGGTTAAACTCTGTGAGTTGACCGCACACATCACAAAGCAGTTTCTGAGAATGATTCTGTCTAATTTTTATACGAAGGTATTTCCTTTTCTACCATGGGCCTCAAAGCGCTTGAAATCTCCACTTGCAAATTCCACAAAAAGAGTGTTTCAAACCTGCTCTGTCTAAACGAAGTTTCAACTCTGTGAGTTGAATACACACAACACAAGAAACTTACTGAGAATTCTTCTGTCTAGCATTTTATGAAGAAATCCCGATTCCAACGAAGGCCCCAAGGAGGTCCAAATATCCACTTGCAGACTATACAAACAGAGTGTTTACCAACTGCTCTATGAAAAGAAAGTTTGAACTCCGTGAGTTGCACGCACACATCACAAAGCAGTTTCTGAGAATGATGCTGTCTAGTTTTTATAAGAAGATATTTCCCTTTCTACCGTTGACCTTAAATCGCTTGAAATCTCCACTTGCAAATCCCACAAAATGAGGGATTCAAATCTGCTCTCTGTAAAGGAAGGTTCAACTCTGTGAGTAGAATACACACAGCACAAAGAAGTTACTGAGAATTCTTCTGTCTAGCACTATATCAAGAAATCCCGTTTCCAACGAAGGCCTCAGAGAGTTCCAAATATCCAGTTGAAGACATTACAATCAGAGTGTTTGCAAACTGTTGCATGCAAAGAATGTTTAAGATCTGTGAGTGGAACGCACACATCACAAAGCAGTTTCTGAAACTGATTCTGTCTAGTTTTCATACGAAGATATTTCCTTTTCTACCGTTGGTCTCAAAGCGCTTGAAATCTCCACTTCCAAATTCCACAAATGAGTGTTTCAAATCTGCTCTGTCTAAATGAAGGTTCTACTCTGCGAGTTGAATACACACAACACAATAAACTTACTGAGAATTCTTCTATCTAGCATTATATGAAGAATTCCCGTTTCCAACGAAGGCCTCAAGGAGCTCCAAATATCCACTTGCAGATTATACAAACAGCGTGTTTCCCAACTGCTCTATGAAAAGAAAGGTTAAACTCTGTGAGTTGAACGCACACATCACAAAGCAGCTTCTGAGAATGATTCTGTCTAGTTTTTATAAGAAGATATTTCCTTTTCTACCGTTGACCTTAAAGCATTTGAAATCTCCACTTGCAAATTCCACAAAAAGAGGGTTTCAAATGTGCTCTCTCTAAAGGAAGGTTCAACTCTGTGAGTTGAATACACACAGCACAAAGAAGTTACTGAGAATTTTTCTGTCTAGCACTATATCAAGAAATCCCGTTTCCAACGAAGGCCTCAGAGAGGTCCAAATATCCAGTTGCAGACGTTACAAACTGAGTGCTTCCAAACTACTGTATGAAAAGAAAGGGTAAACTCTGTGAGTTAAACACACACATCACAAAGCAGTCTCTGAAACTGATTCTGTCTACTTTTTATGCGAAGATATTTCCTTTTCCACAATTGACCTCAAAGCGCTTGAAATCTCCACTTTCAAATTCCACAAAAAGAGTGTTTCAAATCTGCTCTGTCGAAATGAAGGTTCAACTCTGTGAATTGAATACACACAACACAAGGAACTTACTGAGAATTCTTCTGTCTAGCATTATATGAAGAAATCCCCTTTCCAACGAAGGCCTCAAGGAGGTCCAAATATCCACTTGCAGACAATACAAACAGAGTGTTTCCCAACTGCTCTATGAAAAGAAAAGTTAAACTCTGTGAGTTGAATGCACACATCACAAAGTAGTTTCTGAGAATGATTCTGTCTAGTTTTTATACAAAGATATTTCCTTTTCTTCCATTGTCCTTAAATCGCTTGAAATCTCCACTTGCAAATTGCACAAAAAGAGGGTTTCAAATCTGCTCTCTCTAAAGGAAGGTTCAACTCTGTGAGTATAATACACACACAACAAAGAAGTTACAGAGAATTCTTCTGTCTAGCACTATATCAAGAAATCCCGTTTCCAACGAAGGCCTCAGAGAGGTCCAAATATCCAGTTGCAGACTTTACAATCAGAGTGTTTCCAAACAGCTGTATGCAAAGAAAGATTAAGATCTGTGAGTTGAACTCACACATCACAAAGCAGTTTCTGAAACTGATTCTGTCTAGTTTTTATACGAAGATATTTCCTTTTCTACCGTTGGCCTCAATTCGCTTGAAATCTCCACTTGCAAATTCCACAAAAAGAGTGTTACAAATCTGCTCTGCCTAAATGAAGGTTCTACTCTGTGAGTTGAATACACACAACACAATAAACTTGCTGAGAATTCTTCTGTCTACCATTATATGAAGAATTCCCGTTTCCAACGAAGGCCTCAGAGAGTTCCAAATATCCAGTTGCAGACTTTACAATCAGAGTGTTTCCAAACTGCTGTATTCAAAGAAAGGTTAAGATCTGCGAGTTCAACGCACACATCACAAAGCAGTTTCTGAAACGGATTCTGTCTAGTTTTTATACGAAGATATTTCATTTTCTACCATTGGTCTCAAAGCGCTTGAAACCTCCACATGCAAATTTCACAAAATGAGTGTTTCAAATCTGCTCTGTCTAAATGAAGGTTCAACTCTGTGAGTTGAATACACACAACACAAGGGAGTTTCTGAGATTTCTTCTGTCTTGCATTACATGAAGAAATCCCGTTTCCAACGAAGGCCTCAAGGAGGTCCAAATATCCACTTGCAGACTACAAACAGAGGGTTTACCAACTGCTCTATGAAAAGAAAGGTTAAACTCTGTGAGTTGAACGCACACATCACAAAGCAGTTTCTGAGAATTATTCTGTCTAGTTTTTATAAGAACATATTTCCTTTTCTACCATTGACCATAAATCGCTTGAAATCTCCCCTTGCAAATTCCACAAAAAGAGGGTTTCAAATCTGCTCTCTCTAAAGGAAGGCTCAACTCTGTCAGTTGAATACACACAGCACAAGGAAGTTACTGAGAATTTTTCTATCTTGCACTATATCAAGATATCCCGTTTCCAACGAAGGCCTCAGAGAGTTCCAAATATCTACTTGCAGACGTTACAAACAGAGTGCTTCCAAACTGCTGTGTGCGAAGAAAGGTTAAACTCTGTGAGTTAAACGGACACATCACAAAGCAGTCTCTGAAACCGATTCTGTCTAGTTTTTATACGAAGATATTTCCTTTTCTACCATTGGTCTCAAAGCACTTGAAATCTCCACTTGCAAATTCCACAATAAGAGTGTTTCAAATCTGCTCTGTCTAAATGAAGGTTCTACTCTGTGAGTTGAGTACACACAACACAAGAAACTTACTGAGAATTCTTCTGTCAAGCATTATATGAAGAATTCCCGTTTCCAAACAAGTCCTCAAGGAGGTACAAATATCCACTTGCAGACTATACAAACAGAGTGTTTCCCAACTGCTCTATGGAAAGAAAGGTTAAACTCTGTGAGTTGACCGCACACATCACAAAGCAGTTTCTGAGAATGATTCTGTCTAATTTTTATACGAAGGTATTTCCTTTTCTACCATGGGCCTCAAAGCGCTTGAAATCTCCACTTGCAAATTCCACAAAAAGAGTGTTTCAAACCTGCTCTGTCTAAACGAAGTTTCAACTCTGTGAGTTGAATACACACAACACAAGAAACTTACTGAGAATTCTTCTGTCTAGCATTTTATGAAGAAATCCCGATTCCAACGAAGGCCCCAAGGAGGTCCAAATATCCACTTGCAGACTATACAAACAGAGTGTTTACCAACTGCTCTATGAAAAGAAAGTTTGAACTCCGTGAGTTGCACGCACACATCACAAAGCAGTTTCTGAGAATGATGCTGTCTAGTTTTTATAAGAAGATATTTCCCTTTCTACCGTTGACCTTAAATCGCTTGAAATCTCCACTTGCAAATCCCACAAAATGAGGGATTCAAATCTGCTCTCTGTAAAGGAAGGTTCAACTCTGTGAGTAGAATACACACAGCACAAAGAAGTTACTGAGAATTCTTCTGTCTAGCACTATATCAAGAAATCCCGTTTCCAACGAAGGCCTCAGAGAGTTCCAAATATCCAGTTGAAGACATTACAATCAGAGTGTTTGCAAACTGTTGCATGCAAAGAATGTTTAAGATCTGTGAGTGGAACGCACACATCACAAAGCAGTTTCTGAAACTGATTCTGTCTAGTTTTCATACGAAGATATTTCCTTTTCTACCGTTGGTCTCAAAGCGCTTGAAATCTCCACTTCCAAATTCCACAAATGAGTGTTTCAAATCTGCTCTGTCTAAATGAAGGTTCTACTCTGCGAGTTGAATACACACAACACAATAAACTTACTGAGAATTCTTCTATCTAGCATTATATGAAGAATTCCCGTTTCCAACGAAGGCCTCAAGGAGCTCCAAATATCCACTTGCAGATTATACAAACAGCGTGTTTCCCAACTGCTCTATGAAAAGAAAGGTTAAACTCTGTGAGTTGAACGCACACATCACAAAGCAGCTTCTGAGAATGATTCTGTCTAGTTTTTATAAGAAGATATTTCCTTTTCTACCGTTGACCTTAAAGCATTTGAAATCTCCACTTGCAAATTCCACAAAAAGAGGGTTTCAAATGTGCTCTCTCTAAAGGAAGGTTCAACTCTGTGAGTTGAATACACACAGCACAAAGAAGTTACTGAGAATTTTTCTGTCTAGCACTATATCAAGAAATCCCGTTTCCAACGAAGGCCTCAGAGAGGTCCAAATATCCAGTTGCAGACGTTACAAACTGAGTGCTTCCAAACTACTGTATGAAAAGAAAGGGTAAACTCTGTGAGTTAAACACACACATCACAAAGCAGTCTCTGAAACTGATTCTGTCTACTTTTTATGCGAAGATATTTCCTTTTCCACAATTGACCTCAAAGCGCTTGAAATCTCCACTTTCAAATTCCACAAAAAGAGTGTTTCAAATCTGCTCTGTCGAAATGAAGGTTCAACTCTGTGAATTGAATACACACAACACAAGGAACTTACTGAGAATTCTTCTGTCTAGCATTATATGAAGAAATCCCCTTTCCAACGAAGGCCTCAAGGAGGTCCAAATATCCACTTGCAGACAATACAAACAGAGTGTTTCCCAACTGCTCTATGAAAAGAAAAGTTAAACTCTGTGAGTTGAATGCACACATCACAAAGTAGTTTCTGAGAATGATTCTGTCTAGTTTTTATACAAAGATATTTCCTTTTCTTCCATTGTCCTTAAATCGCTTGAAATCTCCACTTGCAAATTGCACAAAAAGAGGGTTTCAAATCTGCTCTCTCTAAAGGAAGGTTCAACTCTGTGAGTATAATACACACACAACAAAGAAGTTACAGAGAATTCTTCTGTCTAGCACTATATCAAGAAATCCCGTTTCCAACGAAGGCCTCAGAGAGGTCCAAATATCCAGTTGCAGACTTTACAATCAGAGTGTTTCCAAACAGCTGTATGCAAAGAAAGATTAAGATCTGTGAGTTGAACTCACACATCACAAAGCAGTTTCTGAAACTGATTCTGTCTAGTTTTTATACGAAGATATTTCCTTTTCTACCGTTGGCCTCAATTCGCTTGAAATCTCCACTTGCAAATTCCACAAAAAGAGTGTTACAAATCTGCTCTGCCTAAATGAAGGTTCTACTCTGTGAGTTGAATACACACAACACAATAAACTTGCTGAGAATTCTTCTGTCTACCATTATATGAAGAATTCCCGTTTCCAACGAAGGCCTCAGAGAGTTCCAAATATCCAGTTGCAGACTTTACAATCAGAGTGTTTCCAAACTGCTGTATTCAAAGAAAGGTTAAGATCTGCGAGTTCAACGCACACATCACAAAGCAGTTTCTGAAACGGATTCTGTCTAGTTTTTATACGAAGATATTTCATTTTCTACCATTGGTCTCAAAGCGCTTGAAACCTCCACATGCAAATTTCACAAAATGAGTGTTTCAAATCTGCTCTGTCTAAATGAAGGTTCAACTCTGTGAGTTGAATACACACAACACAAGGGAGTTTCTGAGATTTCTTCTGTCTTGCATTACATGAAGAAATCCCGTTTCCAACGAAGGCCTCAAGGAGGTCCAAATATCCACTTGCAGACTACAAACAGAGGGTTTACCAACTGCTCTATGAAAAGAAAGGTTAAACTCTGTGAGTTGAACGCACACATCACAAAGCAGTTTCTGAGAATTATTCTGTCTAGTTTTTATAAGAACATATTTCCTTTTCTACCATTGACCATAAATCGCTTGAAATCTCCCCTTGCAAATTCCACAAAAAGAGGGTTTCAAATCTGCTCTCTCTAAAGGAAGGCTCAACTCTGTCAGTTGAATACACACAGCACAAGGAAGTTACTGAGAATTTTTCTATCTTGCACTATATCAAGATATCCCGTTTCCAACGAAGGCCTCAGAGAGTTCCAAATATCTACTTGCAGACGTTACAAACAGAGTGCTTCCAAACTGCTGTGTGCGAAGAAAGGTTAAACTCTGTGAGTTAAACGGACACATCACAAAGCAGTCTCTGAAACCGATTCTGTCTAGTTTTTATACGAAGATATTTCCTTTTCTACCATTGGTCTCAAAGCACTTGAAATCTCCACTTGCAAATTCCACAATAAGAGTGTTTCAAATCTGCTCTGTCTAAATGAAGGTTCTACTCTGTGAGTTGAGTACACACAACACAAGAAACTTACTGAGAATTCTTCTGTCAAGCATTATATGAAGAATTCCCGTTTCCAAACAAGTCCTCAAGGAGGTACAAATATCCACTTGCAGACTATACAAACAGAGTGTTTCCCAACTGCTCTATGGAAAGAAAGGTTAAACTCTGTGAGTTGACCGCACACATCACAAAGCAGTTTCTGAGAATGATTCTGTCTAATTTTTATACGAAGGTATTTCCTTTTCTACCATGGGCCTCAAAGCGCTTGAAATCTCCACTTGCAAATTCCACAAAAAGAGTGTTTCAAACCTGCTCTGTCTAAACGAAGTTTCAACTCTGTGAGTTGAATACACACAACACAAGAAACTTACTGAGAATTCTTCTGTCTAGCATTTTATGAAGAAATCCCGATTCCAACGAAGGCCCCAAGGAGGTCCAAATATCCACTTGCAGACAATAAAAACAGAGTGTTTACCAACTGCTCTATGAAAAGAAAGTTTGAACTCCGTGAGTTGCACGCACACATCACAAAGCAGTTTCTGAGAATGATGCTGTCTACTTTTTATAAGAAGATATTTCCCTTTCTACCGTTGACCTTAAATCGCTTGAAATCTCCACTTGCAAATCCCACAAAATGAGGGATTCAAATCTGCTCTCTGTAAAGGAAGGTTCAACTCTGTGAGTAGAATACACACAGCACAAAGAAGTTACTGAGAATTCTTCTGTCTAGCACTATATCAAGAAATCCCGTTTCCAACGAAGGCCTCAGAGAGTTCCAAATATCCAGTTGAAGACATTACAATCAGAGTGTTTGCAAACTGTTGCATGCAAAGAATGTTTAAGATCTGTGAGTGGAACGCACACATCACAAAGCAGTTTCTGAAACTGATTCTGTCTAGTTTTCATACGAAGATATTTCCTTTTCTACCGTTGGTCTCAAAGCGCTTGAAATCTCCACTTCCAAATTCCACAAATGAGTGTTTCAAATCTGCTCTGTCTAAATGAAGGTTCTACTCTGCGAGTTGAATACACACAACACAATAAACTTACTGAGAATTCTTCTATCTAGCATTATATGAAGAATTCCCGTTTCCAACGGAGGCCTCAAGGAGCTCCAAATATCCACTTGCAGATTATACAAACAGCGTGTTTCCCAACTGCTCTATGAAAAGAAAGGTTAAACTCTGTGAGTTGAACGCACACATCACAAAGCAGCTTCTGAGAATGATTCTGTCTAGTTTTTATAAGAAGATATTTCCTTTTCTACCGTTGACCTTAAAGCATTTGAAATCTCCACTTGCAAATTCCACAAAAAGAGGGTTTCAAATGTGCTCTCTCTAAAGGAAGGTTCAACTCTGTGAGTTGAATACACACAGCACAAAGAAGTTACTGAGAATTTTTCTGTCTAGCACTATATCAAGAAATCCCGTTTCCAACGAAGGCCTCAGAGAGGTCCAAATATCCAGTTGCAGACGTTACAAACTGAGTGCTTCCAAACTACTGTATGAAAAGAAAGGGTAAACTCTGTGAGTTAAACACACACATCACAAAGCAGTCTCTGAAACTGATTCTGTCTACTTTTTATGCGAAGATATTTCCTTTTCCACAATTGACCTCAAAGCGCTTGAAATCTCCACTTTCAAATTCCACAAAAAGAGTGTTTCAAATCTGCTCTGTCGAAATGAAGGTTCAACTCTGTGAATTGAATACACACAACACAAGGAACTTACTGAGAATTCTTCTGTCTAGCATTATATGAAGAAATCCCCTTTCCAACGAAGGCCTCAAGGAGGTCCAAATATCCACTTGCAGACAATACAAACAGAGTGTTTCCCAACTGCTCTATGAAAAGAAAAGTTAAACTCTGTGAGTTGAATGCACACATCACAAAGCAGTTTCTGAGAATGATTCTGTCTAGTTTTTATACAAAGATATTTCCTTTTCTTCCATTGTCCTTAAATCGCTTGAAATCTCCACTTGCAAATTGCACAAAAAGAGGGTTTCAAATCTGCTCTCTCTAAAGGAAGGTTCAACTCTGTGAGTATAATACACACACAACAAAGAAGTTACAGAGAATTCTTCTGTCTAGCACTATATCAAGAAATCCCGTTTCCAACGAAGGCCTCAGAGAGGTCCAAATATCCAGTTGCAGACTTTACAATCAGAGTGTTTCCAAACAGCTGTATGCAAAGAAAGATTAAGATCTGTGAGTTGAACTCACACATCACAAAGCAGTTTCTGAAACTGATTCTGTCTAGTTTTTATACGAAGATATTTCCTTTTCTACCGTTGGCCTCAATTCGCTTGAAATCTCCACTTGCAAATTCCACAAAAAGAGTGTTACAAATCTGCTCTGTCTAAATGAAGGTTCTACTCTGTGAGTTGAATACACACAACACAATAAACTTGCTGAGAATTCTTCTGTCTACCATTATATGAAGAATTCCCGTTTCCAACGAAGGCCTCAGAGAGTTCCAAATATCCAGTTGCAGACTTTACAATCAGAGTGTTTCCAAACTGCTGTATTCAAAGAAAGGTTAAGATCTGCGAGTTCAACGCACACATCACAAAGCAGTTTCTGAAACGGATTCTGTCTAGTTTTTATACGAAGATATTTCATTTTCTACCATTGGTCTCAAAGCGCTTGAAACCTCCACATGCAAATTTCACAAAATGAGTGTTTCAAATCTGCTCTGTCTAAATGAAGGTTCAACTCTGTGAGTTGAATACACACAACACAAGGGAGTTTCTGAGATTTCTTCTGTCTTGCATTACATGAAGAAATCCCGTTTCCAACGAAGGCCTCAAGGAGGTCCAAATATCCACTTGCAGACTATACAAACAGAGGGTTTACCAACTGCTCTATGAAAAGAAAGGTTAAACTCTGTGAGTTGAACGCACACATCACAAAGCAGTTTCTGAGAATTATTCTGTCTAGTTTTTATAAGAACATATTTCCTTTTCTACCATTGACCATAAATCGCTTGAAATCTCCACTTGCAAATTCCACAAAAAGAGGGTTTCAAATCTGCTCTCTCTAAAGGAAGGCTCAACTCTGTCAGTTGAATACACACAGCACAAGGAAGTTACTGAGAATTTTTCTATCTTGCACTATATCAAGATATCCCGTTTCCAACGAAGGCCTCAGAGAGTTCCAAATATCTACTTGCAGACGTTACAAACAGAGTGCTTCCAAACTGCTGTGTGCGAAGAAAGGTTAAACTCTGTGAGTTAAACGGACACATCACAAAGCAGTCTCTGAAACCGATTCTGTCTAGTTTTTATACGAAGATATTTCCTTTTCTACCATTGGTCTCAAAGCACTTGAAATCTCCACTTGCAAATTCCACAATAAGAGTGTTTCAAATCTGCTCTGTCTAAATGAAGGTTCTACTCTGTGAGTTGAGTACACACAACACAAGAAACTTACTGAGAATTCTTCTGTCAAGCATTATATGAAGAATTCCCGTTTCCAAACAAGTCCTCAAGGAGGTACAAATATCCACTTGCAGACTATACAAACAGAGTGTTTCCCAACTGCTCTATGGAAAGAAAGGTTAAACTCTGTGAGTTGACCGCACACATCACAAAGCAGTTTCTGAGAATGATTCTGTCTAATTTTTATACGAAGGTATTTCCTTTTCTACCATGGGCCTCAAAGCGCTTGAAATCTCCACTTGCAAATTCCACAAAAAGAGTGTTTCAAACCTGCTCTGTCTAAACGAAGTTTCAACTCTGTGAGTTGAATACACACAACACAAGAAACTTACTGAGAATTCTTCTGTCTAGCATTTTATGAAGAAATCCCGATTCCAACGAAGGCCCCAAGGAGGTCCAAATATCCACTTGCAGACTATACAAACAGAGTGTTTACCAACTGCTCTATGAAAAGAAAGTTTGAACTCCGTGAGTTGCACGCACACATCACAAAGCAGTTTCTGAGAATGATGCTGTCTAGTTTTTATAAGAAGATATTTCCCTTTCTACCGTTGACCTTAAATCGCTTGAAATCTCCACTTGCAAATCCCACAAAATGAGGGATTCAAATCTGCTCTCTGTAAAGGAAGGTTCAACTCTGTGAGTAGAATACACACAGCACAAAGAAGTTACTGAGAATTCTTCTGTCTAGCACTATATCAAGAAATCCCGTTTCCAACGAAGGCCTCAGAGAGTTCCAAATATCCAGTTGAAGACATTACAATCAGAGTGTTTGCAAACTGTTGCATGCAAAGAATGTTTAAGATCTGTGAGTGGAACGCACACATCACAAAGCAGTTTCTGAAACTGATTCTGTCTAGTTTTCATACGAAGATATTTCCTTTTCTACCGTTGGTCTCAAAGCGCTTGAAATCTCCACTTCCAAATTCCACAAATGAGTGTTTCAAATCTGCTCTGTCTAAATGAAGGTTCTACTCTGCGAGTTGAATACACACAACACAATAAACTTACTGAGAATTCTTCTATCTAGCATTATATGAAGAATTCCCGTTTCCAACGAAGGCCTCAAGGAGCTCCAAATATCCACTTGCAGATTATACAAACAGCGTGTTTCCCAACTGCTCTATGAAAAGAAAGGTTAAACTCTGTGAGTTGAACGCACACATCACAAAGCAGCTTCTGAGAATGATTCTGTCTAGTTTTTATAAGAAGATATTTCCTTTTCTACCGTTGACCTTAAAGCATTTGAAATCTCCACTTGCAAATTCCACAAAAAGAGGGTTTCAAATGTGCTCTCTCTAAAGGAAGGTTCAACTCTGTGAGTTGAATACACACAGCACAAAGAAGTTACTGAGAATTTTTCTGTCTAGCACTATATCAAGAAATCCCGTTTCCAACGAAGGCCTCAGAGAGGTCCAAATATCCAGTTGCAGACGTTACAAACTGAGTGCTTCCAAACTACTGTATGAAAAGAAAGGGTAAACTCTGTGAGTTAAACACACACATCACAAAGCAGTCTCTGAAACTGATTCTGTCTACTTTTTATGCGAAGATATTTCCTTTTCCACAATTGACCTCAAAGCGCTTGAAATCTCCACTTTCAAATTCCACAAAAAGAGTGTTTCAAATCTGCTCTGTCGAAATGAAGGTTCAACTCTGTGAATTGAATACACACAACACAAGGAACTTACTGAGAATTCTTCTGTCTAGCATTATATGAAGAAATCCCCTTTCCAACGAAGGCCTCAAGGAGGTCCAAATATCCACTTGCAGACAATACAAACAGAGTGTTTCCCAACTGCTCTATGAAAAGAAAAGTTAAACTCTGTGAGTTGAATGCACACATCACAAAGCAGTTTCTGAGAATGATTCTGTCTAGTTTTTATACAAAGATATTTCCTTTTCTTCCATTGTCCTTAAATCGCTTGAAATCTCCACTTGCAAATTGCACAAAAAGAGGGTTTCAAATCTGCTCTCTCTAAAGGAAGGTTCAACTCTGTGAGTATAATACACACACAACAAAGAAGTTACAGAGAATTCTTCTGTCTAGCACTATATCAAGAAATCCCGTTTCCAACGAAGGCCTCAGAGAGGTCCAAATATCCAGTTGCAGACTTTACAATCAGAGTGTTTCCAAACAGCTGTATGCAAAGAAAGATTAAGATCTGTGAGTTGAACTCACACATCACAAAGCAGTTTCTGAAACTGATTCTGTCTAGTTTTTATACGAAGATATTTCCTTTTCTACCGTTGGCCTCAATTCGCTTGAAATCTCCACTTGCAAATTCCACAAAAAGAGTGTTACAAATCTGCTCTGTCTAAATGAAGGTTCTACTCTGTGAGTTGAATACACACAACACAATAAACTTGCTGAGAATTCTTCTGTCTACCATTATATGAAGAATTCCCGTTTCCAACGAAGGCCTCAGAGAGTTCCAAATATCCAGTTGCAGACTTTACAATCAGAGTGTTTCCAAACTGCTGTATTCAAAGAAAGGTTAAGATCTGCGAGTTCAACGCACACATCACAAAGCAGTTTCTGAAACGGATTCTGTCTAGTTTTTATACGAAGATATTTCATTTTCTACCATTGGTCTCAAAGCGCTTGAAACCTCCACATGCAAATTTCACAAAATGAGTGTTTCAAATCTGCTCTGTCTAAATGAAGGTTCAACTCTGTGAGTTGAATACACACAACACAAGGGAGTTTCTGAGATTTCTTCTGTCTTGCATTACATGAAGAAATCCCGTTTCCAACGAAGGCCTCAAGGAGGTCCAAATATCCACTTGCAGACTATACAAACAGAGGGTTTACCAACTGCTCTATGAAAAGAAAGGTTAAACTCTGTGAGTTGAACGCACACATCACAAAGCAGTTTCTGAGAATTATTCTGTCTAGTTTTTATAAGAACATATTTCCTTTTCTACCATTGACCATAAATCGCTTGAAATCTCCACTTGCAAATTCCACAAAAAGAGGGTTTCAAATCTGCTCTCTCTAAAGGAAGGCTCAACTCTGTCAGTTGAATACACACAGCACAAGGAAGTTACTGAGAATTTTTCTATCTTGCACTATATCAAGATATCCCGTTTCCAACGAAGGCCTCAGAGAGTTCCAAATATCTACTTGCAGACGTTACAAACAGAGTGCTTCCAAACTGCTGTGTGCGAAGAAAGGTTAAACTCTGTGAGTTAAACGGACACATCACAAAGCAGTCTCTGAAACAGATTCTGTCTAGTTTTTATACGAAGATATTTCCTTTTCTACCATTGGTCTCAAAGCACTTGAAATCTCCACTTGCAAATTCCACAAAATGAGTGTTTCAAATCTGCTCTGTCTAAATGAAGGTTCTACTCTGTGAGTTGAGTACACACAACACAATAAACTTACTGAGAATTCTTCTGTCTAGCATTATATGAAGAATTCCCGTTTCCAACGAAGGCCTCAAGGAACTCCAAATATCCACCTGCAGATTATACAAACAGCATGTTTCCCAACTGCTCTATGAAAAGAAAGGTTAAACTCTGTGAGTTGAACGCACACATCACAAAGCAGTTTCTGAGAATGATTCTGTCTAGTTTTTATAAGAAGATATTTCCTTTTCTACCGTTGACCTTAAAGCACTTGAAATCTCCACTTGCAAATTCCACAAAAAGAGGGTTTCAAATGTGCTCTCTCTAAAGGAAGGTTCAACTCTGTGAGTTGAATACACACAGCACAAAGAAGTTACTGAGAATTTTTCTGTCTAGCACTATATCAAGAAATCCCGTTTCCAACGAAGGCCTCAGAGAGGTCCAAATATCCAGTTGCAGACGTTACAAACTGAGTGCTTCCAAACTACTGTATGAAAAGAAAGGGTAAATTCTGTGAGTTAAACACACATATCACAAAGCAGTCTCTGAAACTGATTCTGTCTACTTTTTATGCGAAGATATTTCCTTTTCCACAATTGACCTCAAAGCGCTTGAAATCTCCACTTTCAAATTCCACAAAAAGAGTGTTTCAAATCTGCTCTGTCTAAATGAAGGTTCAACTCTGTGAATTGAATACACACAACACAAGGAACTTACTGAGAATTCTTCTGTCTAGCATTATATGAAGAAATCCCCTTTCCAACGAAGGCCTCAAGGAGGTCCAAATATCCACTTGCAGACAATACAAACAGAGTGTTTCCCAACTGCTCTATGAAAAGAAAAGTTAAACTCTGTGAGTTGAATGCACACATCACAAAGCAGTTTCTGAGAATGATTCTGTCTAGTTTTTATACAAAGATATTTCCTTTTCTTCCATTGTCCTTAAATCGCTTGAAATCTCCACTTGCAAATTGCACAAAAAGAGGGTTTCAAATCTGCTCTCTCTAAAGGAAGGTTCAACTCTGTGAGTATAATACACACACAACAAAGAAGTTACAGAGAATTCTTCTGTCTAGCACTATATCAAGAAATCCCGTTTCCAACGAAGGCCTCAGAGAGGTCCAAATATCCAGTTGCAGACTTTACAATCAGAGTGTTTCCAAACAGCTGTATGCAAAGAAAGATTAAGATCTGTGAGTTGAACTCACACATCACAAAGCAGTTTCTGAAACTGATTCTGTCTAGTTTTTATACGAAGATATTTCCTTTTCTACCGTTGGCCTCAATTCGCTTGAAATCTCCACTTGCAAATTCCACAAAAAGAGTGTTACAAATCTGCTCTGTCTAAATGAAGGTTCTACTCTGTGAGTTGAATACACACAACACAATAAACTTGCTGAGAATTCTTCTGTCTACCATTATATGAAGAATTCCCGTTTCCAACGAAGGCCTCAGAGAGTTCCAAATATCCAGTTGCAGACTTTACAATCAGAGTGTTTCCAAACTGCTGTATTCAAAGAAAGGTTAAGATCTGCGAGTTCAACGCACACATCACAAAGCAGTTTCTGAAACGGATTCTGTCTAGTTTTTATACGAAGATATTTCATTTTCTACCATTGGTCTCAAAGCGCTTGAAACCTCCACATGCAAATTTCACAAAATGAGTGTTTCAAATCTGCTCTGTCTAAATGAAGGTTCAACTCTGTGAGTTGAATACACACAACACAAGGGAGTTTCTGAGATTTCTTCTGTCTTGCATTACATGAAGAAATCCCGTTTCCAACGAAGGCCTCAAGGAGGTCCAAATATCCACTTGCAGACTATACAAACAGAGGGTTTACCAACTGCTCTATGAAAAGAAAGGTTAAACTCTGTGAGTTGAACGCACACATCACAAAGCAGTTTCTGAGAATTATTCTGTCTAGTTTTTATAAGAAGATATTTCCTTTTCTACCATTGACCATAAATCGCTTGAAATCTCCACTTGCAAATTCCACAAAAAGAGGGTTTCAAATCTGCTCTCTCTAAAGGAAGGCTCAACTCTGTCAGTTGAATACACACAGCACAAGGAAGTTACTGAGAATTTTTCTATCTTGCACTATATCAAGATATCCCGTTTCCAACGAAGGCCTCAGAGAGTTCCAAATATCTACTTGCAGACGTTACAAACAGAGTGCTTCCAAACTGCTGTGTGCGAAGAAAGGTTAAACTCTGTGAGTTAAACGGACACATCACAAAGCAGTCTCTGAAACCGATTCTGTCTAGTTTTTATACGAAGATATTTCCTTTTCTACCATTGGTCTCAAAGCACTTGAAATCTCCACTTGCAAATTCCACAAAATGAGTGTTTCAAATCTGCTCTGTCTAAATGAAGGTTCTACTCTGTGAGTTGAGTACACACAACACAATAAACTTACTGAGAATTCTTCTGTCTAGCATTATATGAAGAATTCCCGTTTCCAACGAAGGCCTCAAGGAACTCCAAATATCCACCTGCAGATTATACAAACAGCATGTTTCCCAACTGCTCTATGAAAAGAAAGGTTAAACTCTGTGAGTTGAACGCACACATCACAAAGCAGTTTCTGAGAATGATTCTGTCTAGTTTTTATAAGAAGATATTTCCTTTTCTACCGTTGACCTTAAAGCACTTGAAATCTCCACTTGCAAATTCCACAAAAAGAGGGTTTCAAATGTGCTCTCTCTAAAGGAAGGTTCAACTCTGTGAGTTGAATACACACAGCACAAAGAAGTTACTGAGAATTTTTCTGTCTAGCACTATATCAAGAAATCCCGTTTCCAACGAAGGCCTCAGAGAGGTCCAAATATCCAGTTGCAGACGTTACAAACTGAGTGCTTCCAAACTACTGTATGAAAAGAAAGGGTAAATTCTGTGAGTTAAACACACATATCACAAAGCAGTCTCTGAAACTGATTCTGTCTACTTTTTATGCGAAGATATTTCCTTTTCCACAATTGACCTCAAAGCGCTTGAAATCTCCACTTTCAAATTCCACAAAAAGAGTGTTTCAAATCTGCTCTGTCGAAATGAAGGTTCAACTCTGTGAATTGAATACACACAAGACAAGGAACTTACTGAGAATTCTTCTGTCTAGCATTATATGAAGAAATCCCCTTTCCAACGAAGGCCTCAAGGAGGTCCAAATATCCACTTGCAGACAATACAAACAGAGTGTTTCCCAACTGCTCTATGAAAAGAAAAGTTAAACTCTGTGAGTTGAATGCACACATCACAAAGCAGTTTCTGAGAATGATTCTGTCTAGTTTTTATACGAAGATATTTCCTTTTCTTCCATTGTCCTTAAATCGCTTGAAATCTCCACTTGCAAATTGCACAAAAAGAGGGTTTCAAATCTGCTCTCTCTAAAGGAAGGTTCAACTCTGTGAGTATAATACACACACAACAAAGAAGTTACAGAGAATTCTTCTGTCTAGCACTATATCAAGAAATCCCGTTTCCAACGAAGGCCTCAGAGAGGTCCAAATATCCAGTTGCAGACTTTACAATCAGAGTGTTTCCAAACAGCTGTATGCAAAGAAAGATTAAGATCTGTGAGTTGAACTCACACATCACAAAGCAGTTTCTGAAACTGATTCTGTCTAGTTTTTATACGAAGATATTTCCTTTTCTACCGTTGGCCTCAATTCGCTTGAAATCTCCACTTGCAAATTCCACAAAAAGAGTGTTACAAATCTGCTCTGTCTAAATGAAGGTTCTACTCTGTGAGTTGAATACACACAACACAATAAACTTGCTGAGAATTCTTCTGTCTACCATTATATGAAGAATTCCCGTTTCCAACGAAGGCCTCAGAGAGTTCCAAATATCCAGTTGCAGACTTTACAATCAGAGTGTTTCCAAACTGCTGTATTCAAAGAAAGGTTAAGATCTGCGAGTTCAACGCACACATCACAAAGCAGTTTCTGAAACGGATTCTGTCTAGTTTTTATACGAAGATATTTCATTTTCTACCATTGGTCTCAAAGCGCTTGAAACCTCCACATGCAAATTTCACAAAATGAGTGTTTCAAATCTGCTCTGTCTAAATGAAGGTTCAACTCTGTGAGTTGAATACACACAACACAAGGGAGTTTCTGAGATTTCTTCTGTCTTGCATTACATGAAGAAATCCCGTTTCCAACGAAGGCCTCAAGGAGGTCCAAATATCCACTTGCAGACTATACAAACAGAGGGTTTACCAACTGCTCTATGAAAAGAAAGGTTAAACTCTGTGAGTTGAACGCACACATCACAAAGCAGTTTCTGAGAATTATTCTGTCTAGTTTTTATAAGAACATATTTCCTTTTCTACCATTGACCATAAATCGCTTGAAATCTCCACTTGCAAATTCCACAAAAAGAGGGTTTCAAATCTGCTCTCTCTAAAGGAAGGCTCAACTCTGTCAGTTGAATACACACAGCACAAGGAAGTTACTGAGAATTTTTCTATCTTGCACTATATCAAGATATCCCGTTTCCAACGAAGGCCTCAGAGAGTTCCAAATATCTACTTGCAGACGTTACAAACAGAGTGCTTCCAAACTGCTGTGTGCGAAGAAAGGTTAAACTCTGTGAGTTAAACGGACACATCACAAAGCAGTCTCTGAAACCGATTCTGTCTAGTTTTTATACGAAGATATTTCCTTTTCTACCATTGGTCTCAAAGCACTTGAAATCTCCACTTGCAAATTCCACAAAATGAGTGTTTCAAATCTGCTCTGTCTAAATGAAGGTTCTACTCTGTGAGTTGAGTACACACAACACAATAAACTTACTGAGAATTCTTCTGTCTAGCATTATATGAAGAATTCCCGTTTCCAACGAAGGCCTCAAGGAACTCCAAATATCCACCTGCAGATTATACAAACAGCATGTTTCCCAACTGCTCTATGAAAAGAAAGGTTAAACTCTGTGAGTTGAACGCACACATCACAAAGCAGTTTCTGAGAATGATTCTGTCTAGTTTTTATAAGAAGATATTTCCTTTTCTACCGTTGACCTTAAAGCACTTGAAATCTCCACTTGCAAATTCCACAAAAAGAGGGTTTCAAATGTGCTCTCTCTAAAGGAAGGTTCAACTCTGTGAGTTGAATACACACAGCACAAAGAAGTTACTGAGAATTTTTCTGTCTAGCACTATATCAAGAAATCCCGTTTCCAACGAAGGCCTCAGAGAGGTCCAAATATCCAGTTGCAGACGTTACAAACTGAGTGCTTCCAAACTACTGTATGAAAAGAAAGGGTAAATTCTGTGAGTTAAACACACATATCACAAAGCAGTCTCTGAAACTGATTCTGTCTACTTTTTATGCGAAGATATTTCCTTTTCCACAATTGACCTCAAAGCGCTTGAAATCTCCACTTTCAAATTCCACAAAAAGAGTGTTTCAAATCTGCTCTGTCGAAATGAAGGTTCAACTCTGTGAATTGAATACACACAAGACAAGGAACTTACTGAGAATTCTTCTGTCTAGCATTATATGAAGAAATCCCCTTTCCAACGAAGGCCTCAAGGAGGTCCAAATATCCACTTGCAGACAATACAAACAGAGTGTTTCCCAACTGCTCTATGAAAAGAAAAGTTAAACTCTGTGAGTTGAATGCACACATCACAAAGCAGTTTCTGAGAATGATTCTGTCTAGTTTTTATACGAAGATATTTCCTTTTCTTCCATTGTCCTTAAATCGCTTGAAATCTCCACTTGCAAATTGCACAAAAAGAGGGTTTCAAATCTGCTCTCTCTAAAGGAAGGTTCAACTCTGTGAGTATAATACACACACAACAAAGAAGTTACAGAGAATTCTTCTGTCTAGCACTATATCAAGAAATCCCGTTTCCAACGAAGGCCTCAGAGAGGTCCAAATATCCAGTTGCAGACTTTACAATCAGAGTGTTTCCAAACAGCTGTATGCAAAGAAAGATTAAGATCTGTGAGTTGAACTCACACATCACAAAGCAGTTTCTGAAACTGATTCTGTCTAGTTTTTATACGAAGATATTTCCTTTTCTACCGTTGGCCTCAATTCGCTTGAAATCTCCACTTGCAAATTCCACAAAAAGAGTGTTACAAATCTGCTCTGTCTAAATGAAGGTTCTACTCTGTGAGTTGAATACACACAACACAATAAACTTGCTGAGAATTCTTCTGTCTACCATTATATGAAGAATTCCCGTTTCCAACGAAGGCCTCAGAGAGTTCCAAATATCCAGTTGCAGACTTTACAATCAGAGTGTTTCCAAACTGCTGTATTCAAAGAAAGGTTAAGATCTGCGAGTTCAACGCACACATCACAAAGCAGTTTCTGAAACGGATTCTGTCTAGTTTTTATACGAAGATATTTCATTTTCTACCATTGGTCTCAAAGCGCTTGAAACCTCCACATGCAAATTTCACAAAATGAGTGTTTCAAATCTGCTCTGTCTAAATGAAGGTTCAACTCTGTGAGTTGAATACACACAACACAAGGGAGTTTCTGAGATTTCTTCTGTCTTGCATTACATGAAGAAATCCCGTTTCCAACGAAGGCCTCAAGGAGGTCCAAATATCCACTTGCAGACTATACAAACAGAGGGTTTACCAACTGCTCTATGAAAAGAAAGGTTAAACTCTGTGAGTTGAACGCACACATCACAAAGCAGTTTCTGAGAATTATTCTGTCTAGTTTTTATAAGAACATATTTCCTTTTCTACCATTGACCATAAATCGCTTGAAATCTCCACTTGCAAATTCCACAAAAAGAGGGTTTCAAATCTGCTCTCTCTAAAGGAAGGCTCAACTCTGTCAGTTGAATACACACAGCACAAGGAAGTTACTGAGAATTTTTCTATCTTGCACTATATCAAGATATCCCGTTTCCAACGAAGGCCTCAGAGAGTTCCAAATATCTACTTGCAGACGTTACAAACAGAGTGCTTCCAAACTGCTGTGTGCGAAGAAAGGTTAAACTCTGTGAGTTAAACGGACACATCACAAAGCAGTCTCTGAAACCGATTCTGTCTAGTTTTTATACGAAGATATTTCCTTTTCTACCATTGGTCTCAAAGCACTTGAAATCTCCACTTGCAAATTCCACAATAAGAGTGTTTCAAATCTGCTCTGTCTAAATGAAGGTTCTACTCTGTGAGTTGAGTACACACAACACAAGAAACTTACTGAGAATTCTTCTGTCAAGCATTATATGAAGAATTCCCGTTTCCAAACAAGTCCTCAAGGAGGTACAAATATCCACTTGCAGACTATACAAACAGAGTGTTTCCCAACTGCTCTATGGAAAGAAAGGTTAAACTCTGTGAGTTGACCGCACACATCACAAAGCAGTTTCTGAGAATGATTCTGTCTAATTTTTATACGAAGGTATTTCCTTTTCTACCATGGGCCTCAAAGCGCTTGAAATCTCCACTTGCAAATTCCACAAAAAGAGTGTTTCAAACCTGCTCTGTCTAAACGAAGTTTCAACTCTGTGAGTTGAATACACACAACACAAGAAACTTACTGAGAATTCTTCTGTCTAGCATTTTATGAAGAAATCCCGATTCCAACGAAGGCCCCAAGGAGGTCCAAATATCCACTTGCAGACTATACAAACAGAGTGTTTACCAACTGCTCTATGAAAAGAAAGTTTGAACTCCGTGAGTTGCACGCACACATCACAAAGCAGTTTCTGAGAATGATGCTGTCTAGTTTTTATAAGAAGATATTTCCCTTTCTACCGTTGACCTTAAATCGCTTGAAATCTCCACTTGCAAATCCCACAAAATGAGGGATTCAAATCTGCTCTCTGTAAAGGAAGGTTCAACTCTGTGAGTAGAATACACACAGCACAAAGAAGTTACTGAGAATTCTTCTGTCTAGCACTATATCAAGAAATCCCGTTTCCAACGAAGGCCTCAGAGAGTTCCAAATATCCAGTTGAAGACATTACAATCAGAGTGTTTGCAAACTGTTGCATGCAAAGAATGTTTAAGATCTGTGAGTGGAACGCACACATCACAAAGCAGTTTCTGAAACTGATTCTGTCTAGTTTTCATACGAAGATATTTCCTTTTCTACCGTTGGTCTCAAAGCGCTTGAAATCTCCACTTCCAAATTCCACAAATGAGTGTTTCAAATCTGCTCTGTCTAAATGAAGGTTCTACTCTGCGAGTTGAATACACACAACACAATAAACTTACTGAGAATTCTTCTATCTAGCATTATATGAAGAATTCCCGTTTCCAACGAAGGCCTCAAGGAGCTCCAAATATCCACTTGCAGATTATACAAACAGCGTGTTTCCCAACTGCTCTATGAAAAGAAAGGTTAAACTCTGTGAGTTGAACGCACACATCACAAAGCAGCTTCTGAGAATGATTCTGTCTAGTTTTTATAAGAAGATATTTCCTTTTCTACCGTTGACCTTAAAGCATTTGAAATCTCCACTTGCAAATTCCACAAAAAGAGGGTTTCAAATGTGCTCTCTCTAAAGGAAGGTTCAACTCTGTGAGTTGAATACACACAGCACAAAGAAGTTACTGAGAATTTTTCTGTCTAGCACTATATCAAGAAATCCCGTTTCCAACGAAGGCCTCAGAGAGGTCCAAATATCCAGTTGCAGACGTTACAAACTGAGTGCTTCCAAACTACTGTATGAAAAGAAAGGGTAAACTCTGTGAGTTAAACACACACATCACAAAGCAGTCTCTGAAACTGATTCTGTCTACTTTTTATGCGAAGATATTTCCTTTTCCACAATTGACCTCAAAGCGCTTGAAATCTCCACTTTCAAATTCCACAAAAAGAGTGTTTCAAATCTGCTCTGTCGAAATGAAGGTTCAACTCTGTGAATTGAATACACACAACACAAGGAACTTACTGAGAATTCTTCTGTCTAGCATTATATGAAGAAATCCCCTTTCCAACGAAGGCCTCAAGGAGGTCCAAATATCCACTTGCAGACAATACAAACAGAGTGTTTCCCAACTGCTCTATGAAAAGAAAAGTTAAACTCTGTGAGTTGAATGCACACATCACAAAGTAGTTTCTGAGAATGATTCTGTCTAGTTTTTATACAAAGATATTTCCTTTTCTTCCATTGTCCTTAAATCGCTTGAAATCTCCACTTGCAAATTGCACAAAAAGAGGGTTTCAAATCTGCTCTCTCTAAAGGAAGGTTCAACTCTGTGAGTATAATACACACACAACAAAGAAGTTACAGAGAATTCTTCTGTCTAGCACTATATCAAGAAATCCCGTTTCCAACGAAGGCCTCAGAGAGGTCCAAATATCCAGTTGCAGACTTTACAATCAGAGTGTTTCCAAACAGCTGTATGCAAAGAAAGATTAAGATCTGTGAGTTGAACTCACACATCACAAAGCAGTTTCTGAAACTGATTCTGTCTAGTTTTTATACGAAGATATTTCCTTTTCTACCGTTGGCCTCAATTCGCTTGAAATCTCCACTTGCAAATTCCACAAAAAGAGTGTTACAAATCTGCTCTGCCTAAATGAAGGTTCTACTCTGTGAGTTGAATACACACAACACAATAAACTTGCTGAGAATTCTTCTGTCTACCATTATATGAAGAATTCCCGTTTCCAACGAAGGCCTCAGAGAGTTCCAAATATCCAGTTGCAGACTTTACAATCAGAGTGTTTCCAAACTGCTGTATTCAAAGAAAGGTTAAGATCTGCGAGTTCAACGCACACATCACAAAGCAGTTTCTGAAACGGATTCTGTCTAGTTTTTATACGAAGATATTTCATTTTCTACCATTGGTCTCAAAGCGCTTGAAACCTCCACATGCAAATTTCACAAAATGAGTGTTTCAAATCTGCTCTGTCTAAATGAAGGTTCAACTCTGTGAGTTGAATACACACAACACAAGGGAGTTTCTGAGATTTCTTCTGTCTTGCATTACATGAAGAAATCCCGTTTCCAACGAAGGCCTCAAGGAGGTCCAAATATCCACTTGCAGACTACAAACAGAGGGTTTACCAACTGCTCTATGAAAAGAAAGGTTAAACTCTGTGAGTTGAACGCACACATCACAAAGCAGTTTCTGAGAATTATTCTGTCTAGTTTTTATAAGAACATATTTCCTTTTCTACCATTGACCATAAATCGCTTGAAATCTCCCCTTGCAAATTCCACAAAAAGAGGGTTTCAAATCTGCTCTCTCTAAAGGAAGGCTCAACTCTGTCAGTTGAATACACACAGCACAAGGAAGTTACTGAGAATTTTTCTATCTTGCACTATATCAAGATATCCCGTTTCCAACGAAGGCCTCAGAGAGTTCCAAATATCTACTTGCAGACGTTACAAACAGAGTGCTTCCAAACTGCTGTGTGCGAAGAAAGGTTAAACTCTGTGAGTTAAACGGACACATCACAAAGCAGTCTCTGAAACCGATTCTGTCTAGTTTTTATACGAAGATATTTCCTTTTCTACCATTGGTCTCAAAGCACTTGAAATCTCCACTTGCAAATTCCACAATAAGAGTGTTTCAAATCTGCTCTGTCTAAATGAAGGTTCTACTCTGTGAGTTGAGTACACACAACACAAGAAACTTACTGAGAATTCTTCTGTCAAGCATTATATGAAGAATTCCCGTTTCCAAACAAGTCCTCAAGGAGGTACAAATATCCACTTGCAGACTATACAAACAGAGTGTTTCCCAACTGCTCTATGGAAAGAAAGGTTAAACTCTGTGAGTTGACCGCACACATCACAAAGCAGTTTCTGAGAATGATTCTGTCTAATTTTTATACGAAGGTATTTCCTTTTCTACCATGGGCCTCAAAGCGCTTGAAATCTCCACTTGCAAATTCCACAAAAAGAGTGTTTCAAACCTGCTCTGTCTAAACGAAGTTTCAACTCTGTGAGTTGAATACACACAACACAAGAAACTTACTGAGAATTCTTCTGTCTAGCATTTTATGAAGAAATCCCGATTCCAACGAAGGCCCCAAGGAGGTCCAAATATCCACTTGCAGACAATAAAAACAGAGTGTTTACCAACTGCTCTATGAAAAGAAAGTTTGAACTCCGTGAGTTGCACGCACACATCACAAAGCAGTTTCTGAGAATGATGCTGTCTACTTTTTATAAGAAGATATTTCCCTTTCTACCGTTGACCTTAAATCGCTTGAAATCTCCACTTGCAAATCCCACAAAATGAGGGATTCAAATCTGCTCTCTGTAAAGGAAGGTTCAACTCTGTGAGTAGAATACACACAGCACAAAGAAGTTACTGAGAATTCTTCTGTCTAGCACTATATCAAGAAATCCCGTTTCCAACGAAGGCCTCAGAGAGTTCCAAATATCCAGTTGAAGACATTACAATCAGAGTGTTTGCAAACTGTTGCATGCAAAGAATGTTTAAGATCTGTGAGTGGAACGCACACATCACAAAGCAGTTTCTGAAACTGATTCTGTCTAGTTTTCATACGAAGATATTTCCTTTTCTACCGTTGGTCTCAAAGCGCTTGAAATCTCCACTTCCAAATTCCACAAATGAGTGTTTCAAATCTGCTCTGTCTAAATGAAGGTTCTACTCTGCGAGTTGAATACACACAACACAATAAACTTACTGAGAATTCTTCTATCTAGCATTATATGAAGAATTCCCGTTTCCAACGGAGGCCTCAAGGAGCTCCAAATATCCACTTGCAGATTATACAAACAGCGTGTTTCCCAACTGCTCTATGAAAAGAAAGGTTAAACTCTGTGAGTTGAACGCACACATCACAAAGCAGCTTCTGAGAATGATTCTGTCTAGTTTTTATAAGAAGATATTTCCTTTTCTACCGTTGACCTTAAAGCATTTGAAATCTCCACTTGCAAATTCCACAAAAAGAGGGTTTCAAATGTGCTCTCTCTAAAGGAAGGTTCAACTCTGTGAGTTGAATACACACAGCACAAAGAAGTTACTGAGAATTTTTCTGTCTAGCACTATATCAAGAAATCCCGTTTCCAACGAAGGCCTCAGAGAGGTCCAAATATCCAGTTGCAGACGTTACAAACTGAGTGCTTCCAAACTACTGTATGAAAAGAAAGGGTAAACTCTGTGAGTTAAACACACACATCACAAAGCAGTCTCTGAAACTGATTCTGTCTACTTTTTATGCGAAGATATTTCCTTTTCCACAATTGACCTCAAAGCGCTTGAAATCTCCACTTTCAAATTCCACAAAAAGAGTGTTTCAAATCTGCTCTGTCGAAATGAAGGTTCAACTCTGTGAATTGAATACACACAACACAAGGAACTTACTGAGAATTCTTCTGTCTAGCATTATATGAAGAAATCCCCTTTCCAACGAAGGCCTCAAGGAGGTCCAAATATCCACTTGCAGACAATACAAACAGAGTGTTTCCCAACTGCTCTATGAAAAGAAAAGTTAAACTCTGTGAGTTGAATGCACACATCACAAAGCAGTTTCTGAGAATGATTCTGTCTAGTTTTTATACAAAGATATTTCCTTTTCTTCCATTGTCCTTAAATCGCTTGAAATCTCCACTTGCAAATTGCACAAAAAGAGGGTTTCAAATCTGCTCTCTCTAAAGGAAGGTTCAACTCTGTGAGTATAATACACACACAACAAAGAAGTTACAGAGAATTCTTCTGTCTAGCACTATATCAAGAAATCCCGTTTCCAACGAAGGCCTCAGAGAGGTCCAAATATCCAGTTGCAGACTTTACAATCAGAGTGTTTCCAAACAGCTGTATGCAAAGAAAGATTAAGATCTGTGAGTTGAACTCACACATCACAAAGCAGTTTCTGAAACTGATTCTGTCTAGTTTTTATACGAAGATATTTCCTTTTCTACCGTTGGCCTCAATTCGCTTGAAATCTCCACTTGCAAATTCCACAAAAAGAGTGTTACAAATCTGCTCTGTCTAAATGAAGGTTCTACTCTGTGAGTTGAATACACACAACACAATAAACTTGCTGAGAATTCTTCTGTCTACCATTATATGAAGAATTCCCGTTTCCAACGAAGGCCTCAGAGAGTTCCAAATATCCAGTTGCAGACTTTACAATCAGAGTGTTTCCAAACTGCTGTATTCAAAGAAAGGTTAAGATCTGCGAGTTCAACGCACACATCACAAAGCAGTTTCTGAAACGGATTCTGTCTAGTTTTTATACGAAGATATTTCATTTTCTACCATTGGTCTCAAAGCGCTTGAAACCTCCACATGCAAATTTCACAAAATGAGTGTTTCAAATCTGCTCTGTCTAAATGAAGGTTCAACTCTGTGAGTTGAATACACACAACACAAGGGAGTTTCTGAGATTTCTTCTGTCTTGCATTACATGAAGAAATCCCGTTTCCAACGAAGGCCTCAAGGAGGTCCAAATATCCACTTGCAGACTATACAAACAGAGGGTTTACCAACTGCTCTATGAAAAGAAAGGTTAAACTCTGTGAGTTGAACGCACACATCACAAAGCAGTTTCTGAGAATTATTCTGTCTAGTTTTTATAAGAACATATTTCCTTTTCTACCATTGACCATAAATCGCTTGAAATCTCCACTTGCAAATTCCACAAAAAGAGGGTTTCAAATCTGCTCTCTCTAAAGGAAGGCTCAACTCTGTCAGTTGAATACACACAGCACAAGGAAGTTACTGAGAATTTTTCTATCTTGCACTATATCAAGATATCCCGTTTCCAACGAAGGCCTCAGAGAGTTCCAAATATCTACTTGCAGACGTTACAAACAGAGTGCTTCCAAACTGCTGTGTGCGAAGAAAGGTTAAACTCTGTGAGTTAAACGGACACATCACAAAGCAGTCTCTGAAACCGATTCTGTCTAGTTTTTATACGAAGATATTTCCTTTTCTACCATTGGTCTCAAAGCACTTGAAATCTCCACTTGCAAATTCCACAATAAGAGTGTTTCAAATCTGCTCTGTCTAAATGAAGGTTCTACTCTGTGAGTTGAGTACACACAACACAAGAAACTTACTGAGAATTCTTCTGTCAAGCATTATATGAAGAATTCCCGTTTCCAAACAAGTCCTCAAGGAGGTACAAATATCCACTTGCAGACTATACAAACAGAGTGTTTCCCAACTGCTCTATGGAAAGAAAGGTTAAACTCTGTGAGTTGACCGCACACATCACAAAGCAGTTTCTGAGAATGATTCTGTCTAATTTTTATACGAAGGTATTTCCTTTTCTACCATGGGCCTCAAAGCGCTTGAAATCTCCACTTGCAAATTCCACAAAAAGAGTGTTTCAAACCTGCTCTGTCTAAACGAAGTTTCAACTCTGTGAGTTGAATACACACAACACAAGAAACTTACTGAGAATTCTTCTGTCTAGCATTTTATGAAGAAATCCCGATTCCAACGAAGGCCCCAAGGAGGTCCAAATATCCACTTGCAGACTATACAAACAGAGTGTTTACCAACTGCTCTATGAAAAGAAAGTTTGAACTCCGTGAGTTGCACGCACACATCACAAAGCAGTTTCTGAGAATGATGCTGTCTAGTTTTTATAAGAAGATATTTCCCTTTCTACCGTTGACCTTAAATCGCTTGAAATCTCCACTTGCAAATCCCACAAAATGAGGGATTCAAATCTGCTCTCTGTAAAGGAAGGTTCAACTCTGTGAGTAGAATACACACAGCACAAAGAAGTTACTGAGAATTCTTCTGTCTAGCACTATATCAAGAAATCCCGTTTCCAACGAAGGCCTCAGAGAGTTCCAAATATCCAGTTGAAGACATTACAATCAGAGTGTTTGCAAACTGTTGCATGCAAAGAATGTTTAAGATCTGTGAGTGGAACGCACACATCACAAAGCAGTTTCTGAAACTGATTCTGTCTAGTTTTCATACGAAGATATTTCCTTTTCTACCGTTGGTCTCAAAGCGCTTGAAATCTCCACTTCCAAATTCCACAAATGAGTGTTTCAAATCTGCTCTGTCTAAATGAAGGTTCTACTCTGCGAGTTGAATACACACAACACAATAAACTTACTGAGAATTCTTCTATCTAGCATTATATGAAGAATTCCCGTTTCCAACGAAGGCCTCAAGGAGCTCCAAATATCCACTTGCAGATTATACAAACAGCGTGTTTCCCAACTGCTCTATGAAAAGAAAGGTTAAACTCTGTGAGTTGAACGCACACATCACAAAGCAGCTTCTGAGAATGATTCTGTCTAGTTTTTATAAGAAGATATTTCCTTTTCTACCGTTGACCTTAAAGCATTTGAAATCTCCACTTGCAAATTCCACAAAAAGAGGGTTTCAAATGTGCTCTCTCTAAAGGAAGGTTCAACTCTGTGAGTTGAATACACACAGCACAAAGAAGTTACTGAGAATTTTTCTGTCTAGCACTATATCAAGAAATCCCGTTTCCAACGAAGGCCTCAGAGAGGTCCAAATATCCAGTTGCAGACGTTACAAACTGAGTGCTTCCAAACTACTGTATGAAAAGAAAGGGTAAACTCTGTGAGTTAAACACACACATCACAAAGCAGTCTCTGAAACTGATTCTGTCTACTTTTTATGCGAAGATATTTCCTTTTCCACAATTGACCTCAAAGCGCTTGAAATCTCCACTTTCAAATTCCACAAAAAGAGTGTTTCAAATCTGCTCTGTCGAAATGAAGGTTCAACTCTGTGAATTGAATACACACAACACAAGGAACTTACTGAGAATTCTTCTGTCTAGCATTATATGAAGAAATCCCCTTTCCAACGAAGGCCTCAAGGAGGTCCAAATATCCACTTGCAGACAATACAAACAGAGTGTTTCCCAACTGCTCTATGAAAAGAAAAGTTAAACTCTGTGAGTTGAATGCACACATCACAAAGCAGTTTCTGAGAATGATTCTGTCTAGTTTTTATACAAAGATATTTCCTTTTCTTCCATTGTCCTTAAATCGCTTGAAATCTCCACTTGCAAATTGCACAAAAAGAGGGTTTCAAATCTGCTCTCTCTAAAGGAAGGTTCAACTCTGTGAGTATAATACACACACAACAAAGAAGTTACAGAGAATTCTTCTGTCTAGCACTATATCAAGAAATCCCGTTTCCAACGAAGGCCTCAGAGAGGTCCAAATATCCAGTTGCAGACTTTACAATCAGAGTGTTTCCAAACAGCTGTATGCAAAGAAAGATTAAGATCTGTGAGTTGAACTCACACATCACAAAGCAGTTTCTGAAACTGATTCTGTCTAGTTTTTATACGAAGATATTTCCTTTTCTACCGTTGGCCTCAATTCGCTTGAAATCTCCACTTGCAAATTCCACAAAAAGAGTGTTACAAATCTGCTCTGTCTAAATGAAGGTTCTACTCTGTGAGTTGAATACACACAACACAATAAACTTGCTGAGAATTCTTCTGTCTACCATTATATGAAGAATTCCCGTTTCCAACGAAGGCCTCAGAGAGTTCCAAATATCCAGTTGCAGACTTTACAATCAGAGTGTTTCCAAACTGCTGTATTCAAAGAAAGGTTAAGATCTGCGAGTTCAACGCACACATCACAAAGCAGTTTCTGAAACGGATTCTGTCTAGTTTTTATACGAAGATATTTCATTTTCTACCATTGGTCTCAAAGCGCTTGAAACCTCCACATGCAAATTTCACAAAATGAGTGTTTCAAATCTGCTCTGTCTAAATGAAGGTTCAACTCTGTGAGTTGAATACACACAACACAAGGGAGTTTCTGAGATTTCTTCTGTCTTGCATTACATGAAGAAATCCCGTTTCCAACGAAGGCCTCAAGGAGGTCCAAATATCCACTTGCAGACTATACAAACAGAGGGTTTACCAACTGCTCTATGAAAAGAAAGGTTAAACTCTGTGAGTTGAACGCACACATCACAAAGCAGTTTCTGAGAATTATTCTGTCTAGTTTTTATAAGAACATATTTCCTTTTCTACCATTGACCATAAATCGCTTGAAATCTCCACTTGCAAATTCCACAAAAAGAGGGTTTCAAATCTGCTCTCTCTAAAGGAAGGCTCAACTCTGTCAGTTGAATACACACAGCACAAGGAAGTTACTGAGAATTTTTCTATCTTGCACTATATCAAGATATCCCGTTTCCAACGAAGGCCTCAGAGAGTTCCAAATATCTACTTGCAGACGTTACAAACAGAGTGCTTCCAAACTGCTGTGTGCGAAGAAAGGTTAAACTCTGTGAGTTAAACGGACACATCACAAAGCAGTCTCTGAAACAGATTCTGTCTAGTTTTTATACGAAGATATTTCCTTTTCTACCATTGGTCTCAAAGCACTTGAAATCTCCACTTGCAAATTCCACAAAATGAGTGTTTCAAATCTGCTCTGTCTAAATGAAGGTTCTACTCTGTGAGTTGAGTACACACAACACAATAAACTTACTGAGAATTCTTCTGTCTAGCATTATATGAAGAATTCCCGTTTCCAACGAAGGCCTCAAGGAACTCCAAATATCCACCTGCAGATTATACAAACAGCATGTTTCCCAACTGCTCTATGAAAAGAAAGGTTAAACTCTGTGAGTTGAACGCACACATCACAAAGCAGTTTCTGAGAATGATTCTGTCTAGTTTTTATAAGAAGATATTTCCTTTTCTACCGTTGACCTTAAAGCACTTGAAATCTCCACTTGCAAATTCCACAAAAAGAGGGTTTCAAATGTGCTCTCTCTAAAGGAAGGTTCAACTCTGTGAGTTGAATACACACAGCACAAAGAAGTTACTGAGAATTTTTCTGTCTAGCACTATATCAAGAAATCCCGTTTCCAACGAAGGCCTCAGAGAGGTCCAAATATCCAGTTGCAGACGTTACAAACTGAGTGCTTCCAAACTACTGTATGAAAAGAAAGGGTAAATTCTGTGAGTTAAACACACATATCACAAAGCAGTCTCTGAAACTGATTCTGTCTACTTTTTATGCGAAGATATTTCCTTTTCCACAATTGACCTCAAAGCGCTTGAAATCTCCACTTTCAAATTCCACAAAAAGAGTGTTTCAAATCTGCTCTGTCTAAATGAAGGTTCAACTCTGTGAATTGAATACACACAACACAAGGAACTTACTGAGAATTCTTCTGTCTAGCATTATATGAAGAAATCCCCTTTCCAACGAAGGCCTCAAGGAGGTCCAAATATCCACTTGCAGACAATACAAACAGAGTGTTTCCCAACTGCTCTATGAAAAGAAAAGTTAAACTCTGTGAGTTGAATGCACACATCACAAAGCAGTTTCTGAGAATGATTCTGTCTAGTTTTTATACAAAGATATTTCCTTTTCTTCCATTGTCCTTAAATCGCTTGAAATCTCCACTTGCAAATTGCACAAAAAGAGGGTTTCAAATCTGCTCTCTCTAAAGGAAGGTTCAACTCTGTGAGTATAATACACACACAACAAAGAAGTTACAGAGAATTCTTCTGTCTAGCACTATATCAAGAAATCCCGTTTCCAACGAAGGCCTCAGAGAGGTCCAAATATCCAGTTGCAGACTTTACAATCAGAGTGTTTCCAAACAGCTGTATGCAAAGAAAGATTAAGATCTGTGAGTTGAACTCACACATCACAAAGCAGTTTCTGAAACTGATTCTGTCTAGTTTTTATACGAAGATATTTCCTTTTCTACCGTTGGCCTCAATTCGCTTGAAATCTCCACTTGCAAATTCCACAAAAAGAGTGTTACAAATCTGCTCTGTCTAAATGAAGGTTCTACTCTGTGAGTTGAATACACACAACACAATAAACTTGCTGAGAATTCTTCTGTCTACCATTATATGAAGAATTCCCGTTTCCAACGAAGGCCTCAGAGAGTTCCAAATATCCAGTTGCAGACTTTACAATCAGAGTGTTTCCAAACTGCTGTATTCAAAGAAAGGTTAAGATCTGCGAGTTCAACGCACACATCACAAAGCAGTTTCTGAAACGGATTCTGTCTAGTTTTTATACGAAGATATTTCATTTTCTACCATTGGTCTCAAAGCGCTTGAAACCTCCACATGCAAATTTCACAAAATGAGTGTTTCAAATCTGCTCTGTCTAAATGAAGGTTCAACTCTGTGAGTTGAATACACACAACACAAGGGAGTTTCTGAGATTTCTTCTGTCTTGCATTACATGAAGAAATCCCGTTTCCAACGAAGGCCTCAAGGAGGTCCAAATATCCACTTGCAGACTATACAAACAGAGGGTTTACCAACTGCTCTATGAAAAGAAAGGTTAAACTCTGTGAGTTGAACGCACACATCACAAAGCAGTTTCTGAGAATTATTCTGTCTAGTTTTTATAAGAAGATATTTCCTTTTCTACCATTGACCATAAATCGCTTGAAATCTCCACTTGCAAATTCCACAAAAAGAGGGTTTCAAATCTGCTCTCTCTAAAGGAAGGCTCAACTCTGTCAGTTGAATACACACAGCACAAGGAAGTTACTGAGAATTTTTCTATCTTGCACTATATCAAGATATCCCGTTTCCAACGAAGGCCTCAGAGAGTTCCAAATATCTACTTGCAGACGTTACAAACAGAGTGCTTCCAAACTGCTGTGTGCGAAGAAAGGTTAAACTCTGTGAGTTAAACGGACACATCACAAAGCAGTCTCTGAAACCGATTCTGTCTAGTTTTTATACGAAGATATTTCCTTTTCTACCATTGGTCTCAAAGCACTTGAAATCTCCACTTGCAAATTCCACAAAATGAGTGTTTCAAATCTGCTCTGTCTAAATGAAGGTTCTACTCTGTGAGTTGAGTACACACAACACAATAAACTTACTGAGAATTCTTCTGTCTAGCATTATATGAAGAATTCCCGTTTCCAACGAAGGCCTCAAGGAACTCCAAATATCCACCTGCAGATTATACAAACAGCATGTTTCCCAACTGCTCTATGAAAAGAAAGGTTAAACTCTGTGAGTTGAACGCACACATCACAAAGCAGTTTCTGAGAATGATTCTGTCTAGTTTTTATAAGAAGATATTTCCTTTTCTACCGTTGACCTTAAAGCACTTGAAATCTCCACTTGCAAATTCCACAAAAAGAGGGTTTCAAATGTGCTCTCTCTAAAGGAAGGTTCAACTCTGTGAGTTGAATACACACAGCACAAAGAAGTTACTGAGAATTTTTCTGTCTAGCACTATATCAAGAAATCCCGTTTCCAACGAAGGCCTCAGAGAGGTCCAAATATCCAGTTGCAGACGTTACAAACTGAGTGCTTCCAAACTACTGTATGAAAAGAAAGGGTAAATTCTGTGAGTTAAACACACATATCACAAAGCAGTCTCTGAAACTGATTCTGTCTACTTTTTATGCGAAGATATTTCCTTTTCCACAATTGACCTCAAAGCGCTTGAAATCTCCACTTTCAAATTCCACAAAAAGAGTGTTTCAAATCTGCTCTGTCGAAATGAAGGTTCAACTCTGTGAATTGAATACACACAAGACAAGGAACTTACTGAGAATTCTTCTGTCTAGCATTATATGAAGAAATCCCCTTTCCAACGAAGGCCTCAAGGAGGTCCAAATATCCACTTGCAGACAATACAAACAGAGTGTTTCCCAACTGCTCTATGAAAAGAAAAGTTAAACTCTGTGAGTTGAATGCACACATCACAAAGCAGTTTCTGAGAATGATTCTGTCTAGTTTTTATACGAAGATATTTCCTTTTCTTCCATTGTCCTTAAATCGCTTGAAATCTCCACTTGCAAATTGCACAAAAAGAGGGTTTCAAATCTGCTCTCTCTAAAGGAAGGTTCAACTCTGTGAGTATAATACACACACAACAAAGAAGTTACAGAGAATTCTTCTGTCTAGCACTATATCAAGAAATCCCGTTTCCAACGAAGGCCTCAGAGAGGTCCAAATATCCAGTTGCAGACTTTACAATCAGAGTGTTTCCAAACAGCTGTATGCAAAGAAAGATTAAGATCTGTGAGTTGAACTCACACATCACAAAGCAGTTTCTGAAACTGATTCTGTCTAGTTTTTATACGAAGATATTTCCTTTTCTACCGTTGGCCTCAATTCGCTTGAAATCTCCACTTGCAAATTCCACAAAAAGAGTGTTACAAATCTGCTCTGTCTAAATGAAGGTTCTACTCTGTGAGTTGAATACACACAACACAATAAACTTGCTGAGAATTCTTCTGTCTACCATTATATGAAGAATTCCCGTTTCCAACGAAGGCCTCAGAGAGTTCCAAATATCCAGTTGCAGACTTTACAATCAGAGTGTTTCCAAACTGCTGTATTCAAAGAAAGGTTAAGATCTGCGAGTTCAACGCACACATCACAAAGCAGTTTCTGAAACGGATTCTGTCTAGTTTTTATACGAAGATATTTCATTTTCTACCATTGGTCTCAAAGCGCTTGAAACCTCCACATGCAAATTTCACAAAATGAGTGTTTCAAATCTGCTCTGTCTAAATGAAGGTTCAACTCTGTGAGTTGAATACACACAACACAAGGGAGTTTCTGAGATTTCTTCTGTCTTGCATTACATGAAGAAATCCCGTTTCCAACGAAGGCCTCAAGGAGGTCCAAATATCCACTTGCAGACTATACAAACAGAGGGTTTACCAACTGCTCTATGAAAAGAAAGGTTAAACTCTGTGAGTTGAACGCACACATCACAAAGCAGTTTCTGAGAATTATTCTGTCTAGTTTTTATAAGAACATATTTCCTTTTCTACCATTGACCATAAATCGCTTGAAATCTCCACTTGCAAATTCCACAAAAAGAGGGTTTCAAATCTGCTCTCTCTAAAGGAAGGCTCAACTCTGTCAGTTGAATACACACAGCACAAGGAAGTTACTGAGAATTTTTCTATCTTGCACTATATCAAGATATCCCGTTTCCAACGAAGGCCTCAGAGAGTTCCAAATATCTACTTGCAGACGTTACAAACAGAGTGCTTCCAAACTGCTGTGTGCGAAGAAAGGTTAAACTCTGTGAGTTAAACGGACACATCACAAAGCAGTCTCTGAAACCGATTCTGTCTAGTTTTTATACGAAGATATTTCCTTTTCTACCATTGGTCTCAAAGCACTTGAAATCTCCACTTGCAAATTCCACAAAATGAGTGTTTCAAATCTGCTCTGTCTAAATGAAGGTTCTACTCTGTGAGTTGAGTACACACAACACAATAAACTTACTGAGAATTCTTCTGTCTAGCATTATATGAAGAATTCCCGTTTCCAACGAAGGCCTCAAGGAACTCCAAATATCCACCTGCAGATTATACAAACAGCATGTTTCCCAACTGCTCTATGAAAAGAAAGGTTAAACTCTGTGAGTTGAACGCACACATCACAAAGCAGTTTCTGAGAATGATTCTGTCTAGTTTTTATAAGAAGATATTTCCTTTTCTACCGTTGACCTTAAAGCACTTGAAATCTCCACTTGCAAATTCCACAAAAAGAGGGTTTCAAATGTGCTCTCTCTAAAGGAAGGTTCAACTCTGTGAGTTGAATACACACAGCACAAAGAAGTTACTGAGAATTTTTCTGTCTAGCACTATATCAAGAAATCCCGTTTCCAACGAAGGCCTCAGAGAGGTCCAAATATCCAGTTGCAGACGTTACAAACTGAGTGCTTCCAAACTACTGTATGAAAAGAAAGGGTAAATTCTGTGAGTTAAACACACATATCACAAAGCAGTCTCTGAAACTGATTCTGTCTACTTTTTATGCGAAGATATTTCCTTTTCCACAATTGACCTCAAAGCGCTTGAAATCTCCACTTTCAAATTCCACAAAAAGAGTGTTTCAAATCTGCTCTGTCGAAATGAAGGTTCAACTCTGTGAATTGAATACACACAAGACAAGGAACTTACTGAGAATTCTTCTGTCTAGCATTATATGAAGAAATCCCCTTTCCAACGAAGGCCTCAAGGAGGTCCAAATATCCACTTGCAGACAATACAAACAGAGTGTTTCCCAACTGCTCTATGAAAAGAAAAGTTAAACTCTGTGAGTTGAATGCACACATCACAAAGCAGTTTCTGAGAATGATTCTGTCTAGTTTTTATACGAAGATATTTCCTTTTCTTCCATTGTCCTTAAATCGCTTGAAATCTCCACTTGCAAATTGCACAAAAAGAGGGTTTCAAATCTGCTCTCTCTAAAGGAAGGTTCAACTCTGTGAGTATAATACACACACAACAAAGAAGTTACAGAGAATTCTTCTGTCTAGCACTATATCAAGAAATCCCGTTTCCAACGAAGGCCTCAGAGAGGTCCAAATATCCAGTTGCAGACTTTACAATCAGAGTGTTTCCAAACAGCTGTATGCAAAGAAAGATTAAGATCTGTGAGTTGAACTCACACATCACAAAGCAGTTTCTGAAACTGATTCTGTCTAGTTTTTATACGAAGATATTTCCTTTTCTACCGTTGGCCTCAATTCGCTTGAAATCTCCACTTGCAAATTCCACAAAAAGAGTGTTACAAATCTGCTCTGTCTAAATGAAGGTTCTACTCTGTGAGTTGAATACACACAACACAATAAACTTGCTGAGAATTCTTCTGTCTACCATTATATGAAGAATTCCCGTTTCCAACGAAGGCCTCAGAGAGTTCCAAATATCCAGTTGCAGACTTTACAATCAGAGTGTTTCCAAACTGCTGTATTCAAAGAAAGGTTAAGATCTGCGAGTTCAACGCACACATCACAAAGCAGTTTCTGAAACGGATTCTGTCTAGTTTTTATACGAAGATATTTCATTTTCTACCATTGGTCTCAAAGCGCTTGAAACCTCCACATGCAAATTTCACAAAATGAGTGTTTCAAATCTGCTCTGTCTAAATGAAGGTTCAACTCTGTGAGTTGAATACACACAACACAAGGGAGTTTCTGAGATTTCTTCTGTCTTGCATTACATGAAGAAATCCCGTTTCCAACGAAGGCCTCAAGGAGGTCCAAATATCCACTTGCAGACTATACAAACAGAGGGTTTACCAACTGCTCTATGAAAAGAAAGGTTAAACTCTGTGAGTTGAACGCACACATCACAAAGCAGTTTCTGAGAATTATTCTGTCTAGTTTTTATAAGAACATATTTCCTTTTCTACCATTGACCATAAATCGCTTGAAATCTCCACTTGCAAATTCCACAAAAAGAGGGTTTCAAATCTGCTCTCTCTAAAGGAAGGCTCAACTCTGTCAGTTGAATACACACAGCACAAGGAAGTTACTGAGAATTTTTCTATCTTGCACTATATCAAGATATCCCGTTTCCAACGAAGGCCTCAGAGAGTTCCAAATATCTACTTGCAGACGTTACAAACAGAGTGCTTCCAAACTGCTGTGTGCGAAGAAAGGTTAAACTCTGTGAGTTAAACGGACACATCACAAAGCAGTCTCTGAAACCGATTCTGTCTAGTTTTTATACGAAGATATTTCCTTTTCTACCATTGGTCTCAAAGCACTTGAAATCTCCACTTGCAAATTCCACAAAATGAGTGTTTCAAATCTGCTCTGTCTAAATGAAGGTTCTACTCTGTGAGTTGAGTACACACAACACAAGAAACTTACTGAGAATTCTTCTGTCTAGCATTATATGAAGAATTCCCGTTTCCAACGAAGGCCTCAAGGAACTCCAAATATCCACCTGCAGATTATACAAACAGCATGTTTCCCAACTGCTCTATGAAAAGAAAGGTTAAACTCTGTGAGTTGAACGCACACATCACAAAGCAGTTTCTGAGAATGATTCTGTCTAGTTTTTATAAGAAGATATTTCCTTTTCTACCGTTGACCTTAAAGCACTTGAAATCTCCACTTGCAAATTCCACAAAAAGAGGGTTTCAAATGTGCTCTCTCTAAAGGAAGGTTCAACTCTGTGAGTTGAATACACACAGCACAAAGAAGTTACTGAGAATTTTTCTGTCTAGCACTATATCAAGAAATCCCGTTTCCAACGAAGGCCTCAGAGAGGTCCAAATATCCAGTTGCAGACGTTACAAACTGAGTGCTTCCAAACTACTGTATGAAAAGAAAGGGTAAATTCTGTGAGTTAAACACACACATCACAAAGCAGTCTCTGAAACTGATTCTGTCTAGTTTTTATGCGAAGATATTTCCTTTTCCACAATTGACCTCAAAGCGCTTGAAATCTCCACTTTCAAATTCCACAAAAAGAGTGTTTCAAATCTGCTCTGTCGAAATGAAGGTTCAACTCTGTGAATTGAATACACACAACACAAGGAACTTACTGAGAATTCTTCTGTCTAGCATAATATGAAGAAATCCCCTTTCCAACGAAGGCCTCAAGGAGGTCCAAATATCCACTTGCAGACAATACAAACAGAGTGTTTCCCAACTGCTCTATGAAAAGAAAAGTTAAACTCTGTGAGTTGAATGCACACATCACAAAGCAGTTTCTGAGAATGATTCTGTCTAGTTTTTATACGAAGATATTTCCTTTTCTTCCATTGTCCTTAAATCGCTTGAAATCTCCACTTGCAAATTGCACAAAAAGAGGGTTTCAAATCTGCTCTCTCTAAAGGAAGGTTCAACTCTGTGAGTATAATACACACACAACAAAGAAGTTACAGAGAATTCTTCTGTCTAGCACTATATCAAGAAATCCCGTTTCCAACGAAGGCCTCAGAGAGGTCCAAATATCCAGTTGCAGACTTTACAATCAGAGTGTTTCCAAACAGCTGTATGCAAAGAAAGATTAAGATCTGTGAGTTGAACTCACACATCACAAAGCAGTTTCTGAAACAGATTCTGTCTAGTTTTTATACGAAGATATTTCCTTTTCTACCGTTGGCCTCAATTCGCTTGAAATCTCCACTTGCAAATTCCACAAAAAGAGTGTTACAAATCTGCTCTGCCTAAATGAAGGTTCTACTCTGTGAGTTGAATACACACAACACAATAAACTTGCTGAGAATTCTTCTGTCTACCATTATATGAAGAATTCCCGTTTCCAACGAAGGCCTCAGAGAGTTCCAAATATCCAGTTGCAGACTTTACAATCAGAGTGTTTCCAAACTGCTGTATTCAAAGAAAGGTTAAGATCTGCGAGTTCAACGCACACATCACAAAGCAGTTTCTGAAACGGATTCTGTCTAGTTTTTATACGAAGATATTTCATTTTCTACCATTGGTCTCAAAGCGCTTGAAACCTCCACATGCAAATTTCACAAAATGAGTGTTTCAAATCTGCTCTGTCTAAATGAAGGTTCAACTCTGTGAGTTGAATACACACAACACAAGGGAGTTTCTGAGATTTCTTCTGTCTTGCATTACATGAAGAAATCCCGTTTCCAACGAAGGCCTCAAGGAGGTCCAAATATCCACTTGCAGACTATACAAACAGAGGGTTTACCAACTGCTCTATGAAAAGAAAGGTTAAACTCTGTGAGTTGAACGCACACATCACAAAGCAGTTTCTGAGAATTATTCTGTCTAGTTTTTATAAGAAGATATTTCCTTTTCTACCATTGACCATAAATCGATTGAAATCTCCACTTGCAAATTCCACAAAAAGAGGGTTTCAATTCTGCTCTCTCTAAAGGAAGGCTCAACTCTGTCAGTTGAATACACACAGCACAAGGAAGTTACTGAGAATTTTTCTATCTTGCACTATATCAAGAAATCCCGTTTCCAACGAAGGCCTCAGAGAGTTCCAAATATCTACTTGCAGACGTTACAAACAGAGTGCTTCCAAACTGCTGTGTGCGAAGAAAGGTTAAACTCTGTGAGTTAAACGGACACATCACAAAGCAGTCTCTGAAACAGATTCTGTCTAGTTTTTATACGAAGATATTTCCTTTTATACCATTGGTCTCAAAGCACTTGAAATCTCCACTTGCAAATTCCACAATAAGAGTGTTTCAAATCTGCTCTGTCTAAATGAAGGTTCTACTCTGTGAGTTGAGTACACACAACACAAGAAACTTACTGAGAATTCTTCTGTCAAGCATTATATGAAGAATTCCCGTTTCCAAACAAGTCCTCAAGGAGGTACAAATATCCACTTGCAGACTATACAAACAGAGTGTTTCCCAACTGCTCTATGGAAAGAAAGGTTAAACTTTGTGAGTTGGCCGCACACATCACAAAGCAGTTTCTGAGAATGATTCTGTCTAATTTTTATACGAAGGTATTTCCTTTTCTACCATGGGCCTCAAAGCGCTTGAAATCTCCACTTGCAAATTCCACAAAAAGAGTGTTTCAAACCTGCTCTGTCTAAACGAAGTTTCAACTCTGTGAGTTGAATACACACAACACAGGAAACTTACTGAGAATGCTTCTGTCTAGCATTTTATGAAGAAATCCCGATTCCAACGAAGGCCCCAAGGAGGTCCAAATATCCACTTGCAGACTATACAAACAGAGTGTTTACCAACTGCTCTATGAAAAGAAAGTTTGAACTCCGTGAGTTGCACGCACACATCACAAAGCAGTTTCTGAGAATGATTCTGTCTAGTTTTTATAAGAAGATATTTCCCTTTCTACCGTTGACCTTAAATCGCTTGAAATCTCCACTTGCAAATCCCACAAAATGAGGTATTCAAATCTGCTCTCTGTAAAGGAAGGTTCAACTCTGTGAGTAGAATACACACAGCACAAAGAAGTTACTGAGAATTCTTCTGTCTAGCACTATATCAAGAAATCCCGTTTCCAACGAAGGCCTCAGAGAGTTCCAAATATCCAGTTGAAGACATTACAATCAGAGTGTTTGCAAACTGTTGCATGCAAAGAATGTTTAAGATCTGTGAGTTGAACGCACACATCACAAAGCAGTTTCTGAAACTGATTCTGTCTAGTTTTCATACGAAGATATTTTCTTTTCTACCGTTGGTCTCAAAGCGCTTGAAATCTCCACTTCCAAATTCCACAAATGAGTGTTTCAAATCTGCTCTGTCTAAATGAAGGTTCTACTCTGTGAGTTGAATACACACAACACAATAAACTTACTGAGAATTCTTCTGTCTAGCATTATATGAAGAATTCCCGTTTCCAACGAAGGCCTCAAGGAGCTCCAAATATCCACCTGCAGATTACACAAACAGCATGTTTCCCAACTGCTCTATGAAAAGAAAGGTTAAACTCTGTGAGTTGAACGCACACATCACAAAGCAGTTTCTGAGAATGATTCTGTCTAGTTTTTATAAGAAGATATTTCCCTTTCTACCGTTGACCTTAAAGCACTTGAAATCTCCACTTGCAAATTCCACAAAAAGAGGGTTTCAAATGTGCTCTCTCTAAAGGAAGGTTCAACTCTGTGAGTTGAATACACACAGCACAAAGAAGTTACTGAGAATTTTTCTGTCTAGCACTATATCAAGAAATCCCGTTTCCAACGAAGGCCTCAGAGAGGTCCAAATATCCAGTTGCAGACGTTACAAACTGAGTGCTTCCAAACTACTGTATGAAAAGAAAGGGTAAATTCTGTGAGTTAAACACACATATCACAAAGCAGTCTCTGAAACTGATTCTGTCTACTTTTTATGCGAAGATATTTCCTTTTCCACAATTGACCTCAAAGCGCTTGAAATCTCCACTTTCAAATTCCACAAAAAGAGTGTTTCAAATCTGCTCTGTCGAAATGAAGGTTCAACTCTGTGAATTGAATACACACAACACAAGGAACTTACTGAGAATTCTTCTGTCTAGCATTATATGAAGAAATCCCCTTTCCAACGAAGGCCTCAAGGAGGTCCAAATATCCACTTGCAGACAATACAAACAGAGTGTTTCCCAACTGCTCTATGAAAAGAAAAGTTAAACTCTGTGAGTTGAATGCACACATCACAAAGCAGTTTCTGAGAATGATTCTGTCTAGTTTTTATACAAAGATATTTCCTTTTCTTCCATTGTCCTTAAATCGCTTGAAATCTCCACTTGCAAATTGCACAAAAAGAGGGTTTCAAATCTGCTCTCTCTAAAGGAAGGTTCAACTCTGTGAGTATAATACACACACAACAAAGAAGTTACAGAGAATTCTTCTGTCTAGCACTATATCAAGAAATCCCGTTTCCAACGAAGGCCTCAGAGAGGTCCAAATATCCAGTTGCAGACTTTACAATCAGAGTGTTTCCAAACAGCTGTATGCAAAGAAAGATTAAGATCTGTGAGTTGAACTCACACATCACAAAGCAGTTTCTGAAACTGATTCTGTCTAGTTTTTATACGAAGATATTTCCTTTTCTACCGTTGGCCTCAATTCGCTTGAAATCTCCACTTGCAAATTCCACAAAAAGAGTGTTACAAATCTGCTCTGCCTAAATGAAGGTTCTACTCTGTGAGTTGAATACACACAACACAATAAACTTGCTGAGAATTCTTCTGTCTACCATTATATGAAGAATTCCCGTTTCCAACGAAGGCCTCAGAGAGTTCCAAATATCCAGTTGCAGACTTTACAATCAGAGTGTTTCCAAACTGCTGTATTCAAAGAAAGGTTAAGATCTGCGAGTTCAACGCACACATCACAAAGCAGTTTCTGAAACGGATTCTGTCTAGTTTTTATACGAAGATATTTCATTTTCTACCATTGGTCTCAAAGCGCTTGAAACCTCCACATGCAAATTTCACAAAATGAGTGTTTCAAATCTGCTCTGTCTAAATGAAGGTTCAACTCTGTGAGTTGAATACACACAACACAAGGGAGTTTCTGAGATTTCTTCTGTCTTGCATTACATGAAGAAATCCCGTTTCCAACGAAGGCCTCAAGGAGGTCCAAATATCCACTTGCAGACTATACAAACAGAGGGTTTACCAACTGCTCTATGAAAAGAAAGGTTAAACTCTGTGAGTTGAACGCACACATCACAAAGCAGTTTCTGAGAATTATTCTGTCTAGTTTTTATAAGAAGATATTTCCTTTTCTACCATTGACCATAAATCGCTTGAAATCTCCACTTGCAAATTCCACAAAAAGAGGGTTTCAAATCTGCTCTCTCTAAAGGAAGGCTCAACTCTGTCAGTTGAATACACACAGCACAAGGAAGTTACTGAGAATTTTTCTATCTTGCACTATATCAAGATAACCCGTTTCCAACGAAGGCCTCAGAGAGTTCCAAATATCTACTTGCAGACGTTACAAACAGAGTGCTTCCAAACTGCTGTGTGCGAAGAAAGGTTAAACTCTGTGAGTTAAACGGACACATCACAAAGCAGTCTCTGAAACCGATTCTGTCTAGTTTTTATACGAAGATATTTCCTTTTCTATCATTGGTCTCAAAGCACTTGAAATCTCCACTTGCAAATTCCACAAAATGAGTGTTTCAAATCTGCTCTGTCTAAATGAAAGTTCTACTCTGTGAGTTGAGTACACACAACACAATAAACTTACTGAGAATTCTTCTGTCTAGCATTATATGAAGAATTCCCGTTTCCAACGAAGGCCTCAAGGAACTCCAAATATCCACCTGCAGATTATACAAACAGCATGTTTCCCAACTGCTCTATGAAAAGAAAGGTTAAACTCTGTGAGTTGAACGCACACATCACAAAGCAGTTTCTGAGAATGATTCTGTCTAGTTTTTATAAGAAGATATTTCCTTTTCTACCGTTGACCTTAAAGCACTTGAAATCTCCACTTGCAAATTCCACAAAAAGAGGGTTTCAAATGTGCTCTCTCTAAAGGAAGGTTCAACTCTGTGAGTTGA